>NC_090732.1:125536736-125676736 GCF_036898095.1 Palaemon carinicauda | reverse complement strand
AGGAAATGGCCATAAATTGCAATAAATCCCTATTTTACTGCAATTTAGCAACATTGCAAGGAAAAAATTATTTCGAAAAAATGGGCGAAACACCAAGGTTAACCCCTTGCCGTGTTTTTTGGCCCATATTTAGGTATATTTCAGGTTTTTATTGAATATATTTATTTTTTAGATGGCTCTTGGGGGAATTATCTCATTTTTGCTGACGGCAGTAACATTGGTCTATCGATCCACAAATTTGTTCAATATTAGTTCTGGTCAGGGCAGGAAAAGATGAAGAGCAAGAAATGCATATCGTTATTGGCCTTTATCCCCCGTTATCTTCTATGATTACATAAGCATATGATTATAAAAATCCTTGTCGTGAAACCTCGCTTATGGTAACAACTTCTGAAGTCGATCTACAGGGAAAAAATTCCATCGATGAAGGCAATAAAAAGAAAATTATAAATGCATCTAACAACAACATATATTGTTATTTACAACCTACTCAATGTGTGTGACCTAGACATATGTGGAGCGTTAGAGTCGTGTCACGTATTTCTCCTTCTTCCGCGGATGTTCTTACGTAAGAGTACAAAAGTTACGTAAACGTACAAACAACACCTACGTTTCACATTTCGAGGGCAGGGCTCTATTTCAATCAAGTTTAGTGTGCACCCTAACACTCAAGTATTATTATTATTATTATTATTATTATTATTATTATTATTATTATTATTATTATTATTATTATTATTATTATTATCCAAGCTGGAACCCTAATACAATAAGCCTTATGGCCTCAATAGGGAGAGCAACCTAGTACGAAATGTAAAAGAACTAAAAAGATGATAAATAATTGATTGATTAGGAGTTATCTGGCATCCCGACATCTAATAAAAAGATGATAGAAATAACTTTATGATTATGACTACACACAGAGAACAGTGCTTTCAAAAATGAAGATCGTAGACGAAGATTCAGAAACATAAGTAATATACAACCTCATGATAAATCACCAGTCTCTACCCTTCTGTTATGTCTACCTAACACACTGGTTTAATAATAAAGTGGGAGAGAAAATTGACCTGAAAGTGTGTTTGACTGTACCACCAAGCAAGAGGACTGTCGATTTAAAATGGTGGAAGGCCATGATACAGAGGGTTTGGTAAATATGGTTTTGATATCTGTGTATTTTTCTCCTAGAAGAGCTGATTACTAAATCCAAAATATTTTCTTCCCTGACCAAATGGGCAAATAGCCAATGGACATTTGCAGTAGCTACCCACTTGATTTGACTGGATTTGGTTAAATAATGCACACAGTG
This sequence comes from Palaemon carinicauda, assembly GCF_036898095.1. Lineage (NCBI taxonomy): Eukaryota > Metazoa > Arthropoda > Malacostraca > Decapoda > Palaemonidae > Palaemon > Palaemon carinicauda. Next base: position 125,675,427 of record NC_090732.1, on the reverse strand, counting down.
CACAGCGTGAAGTGCACTGTCGGCACTACCCTCCTACGGGAGCTATCCACTTGAATGAGTGCAAGGTGTAAATTATAATATGCTAGTTCAGTGGTAACGCGTTCGCCTGGCATTCGCATGGCAGCAGATCGATCCCCGCCGGGGACCATGTGTTTAATCAAGGCCAATACAATATTGGCCTTGCGTTTAACAAGCTGGTTGCGGGCGAGGTTACTGCAGTGGTTAGGTACCACAATGAAGGGTAGATTGGTTTGGGCTTGCCCGGCTGGCGTTCTGGTGAGCATCTATTTCGACAATATTGGAACTGAAATCAGACACCTTTTCCTTTATTGTTGCAAAAAAAAAAAAAAAAAAAGGCCGAACTTGCAGAAGGATCTATGATGTGACTAGTCTGTCTGGCCGAAAAGATCCTGCAACACTGGTGGCATTTCTTCATTGTATTAGCTCATCTTGTCGTTGGTATTTTCTTGCTTGTTTACATGTAGATTGCTAGGCACTGTGGCTTGGCACTGGCTATTGCAACACTGCATACTGTGGTTTGAATCAAACCAATGGAGGTCTTCATGCAAGAATAGAGTGGCTATATGTAACACTAAACTAATTTTATAGTTAAAATTGACCGATACCCGTTCTGAAATTTATTTTTTCTAAAACTGCACTACTTAAAGAAATAAATTGCCCTAAAGGGTGCGTGTAAGATGGGAAAGAATGACGATTAAAAAGATTTTTAATAGAGATTGATTGTCGTGGAAGAAGGCATTGTATTTCGGGGCTGCGTGTTAACCTTGACAAATTTCAAGTTATTTTCTGCACGCAGGTTTCTCTTAGACTTTCAATTCTTCCCTCAATTATATCCGTAAGGGTTAGTGACAATAGTGCACCTTAGGCGGTGCACTGTAGGCGTTTATAAAAGTTTTATTTTGCAACGTCCTTTCATCCTCTTGTGTACTGAATTTTTAGTCGTCTGCTATACTCCCGTTCCCGCTTCCTTTCTTCCATCTTGCTGTCCAACCTCTCGTAACTTTGCTTGGATGAATTCCTCCAAGCAACTTTTCCTTCTAAGTACAACAGCTGGGTTTTCCCACTGATGCTCATAGACACTGAATGTCCTTCTAGGTCCCAGTGACAGGCGTTGTGACCCAAATTCATAAATACAATGTTCTTTCATTAATTGAGCACCGAAAACAACATTGATATGGATGGCTACAGCAGTTATGAAAAAAAAAGTAGAGAATGACGTAAATTGCAAGTGTTGCTGTATCTCATTTCGGATGTGATTGCAAAATTACCACATCTTGCATTAGTAAATAATGGTAATAGCTATCCTATGTTTTTATTTACACTTTACTTTTCTCGCTTTCGTGGATTCATTTATTCTAGATTTCATTGCAATCCTGTTGATTTGACCATGGGTAACCACATAGCCTATGTGTCTGCTGCTGATGTACCATTCTTTCACTTGCATTACCTCATCAATAGCTTTAATGCCATTTTGAATGCACGACATATCACATGAGGTTCGGCTCAAGATAAATAGCAGAAAGGCAGAGATGATGAGAACGGAATATGCAATGGAAAATGAAGTATCATTGGAAGGAGAAAGGACTAATGAGGTGGAATCATTTAAATATTTAGGAACTATGATCTTTAATACAGGACCTTTAGAATTTGAGTTTAATGAAAGATTAAAAAAAAATAAGATAATGGCTAGGTTAAGTAAAATTTGGAAATCAAATCTGAAATTACATATAAAAATTAGGCTATATATCAGTTTAGTGAGATCAGTGTTACTGTATGGACTGAGTCGTGGTATGACAATGAAACAATATCCAACAGATTTTGTAGATTTGAGAACAAAGCCCACAGAAGAATATTGGTAGTTAAATGGCAGGGCAGAATTAGAAATATATAAAACTATAAAAGAGATTACTTGAGTGCCATATGTGGATGAGAACATGGTGAGGAGTAGGTGGAGATGTTTTGAACATGCTCTTCACACTCCCCAAGAGAGATTAGTTCACCAAACTTTCATCCAGGCTCTGCAAGGCACTAGAAGAGTTGGAAGGCAGAGGCCTACATGGCTGAGTTAATGTATCGAATCGTATTTCCTTCTCATTTTTACACCCTCAATGGTCTGACAAGACCCTATAATCCTCATGCGCTTTATGTAGCGTTACTCTTTTGTTTTTAAAGTTGACATATGTTAATCCCTCTCACTCGAACAGGATTATCTTTGTCATCATATCAATTGATCACTGTGTATGGTAAATCCTTTAGTTTGTCACAAAATGCTTTTCCGGTAGTGAACAACGAAAGAAATGAAAATACAAAATGCAAATGAATAGACGTCCCTTAGTTTTGGCTTATAGTTGTGAAATGGTATTATTTTACACCCAGAGGGAAGATTACGTAGTCATGTTTTTAGGATATTTAAAGCGGATTTGAGAATTTTTTCTCTTATTTTTTACAACTTGGGAATTTTTAGCATATTATATGAGATTTATAGGATATTTTAGTTAATTGCAATATGAACACGAAAATTGTCGATGGTTAGACAATGATTGTGCTTACCGACTCTCTCTCTCTCTCTCTCTCTCTCTCTCTCTCTCTCTCTCTCTCTCTCTCTCTCTCTCTTACTATTACACTAATATATATATATATATATATATATATATATATATATATATATATATATATATATATCTATATATATAGATATATGTATATAGATAGATATATATATATATATATATATGTGTGTGTGTGTGTGTGTGTGCGTGCGTGTGTGCGCGCGCAATTGATAAATAAATAGATCTCTGAAAAGAGAGATGTTGTTTTGATGTGATTGCAACCGTGTCATGTTTAGGATGTAAGAGGCATCTATCTAGGAGTGATGCAAGACTTGGAACGTTTCGTGTAAAAGGGTGAATGTTCGTTGGAGTGATTGTTAATGTTGAGGATATAAGAAAGAAGATTAGAAGGTCGAAGAAAAAAAAAAAGACACCAATTGATGTAATTGGGGCTAAAAGGGAGAGGCTGCATTGTAGTGGTGAGGATTTTATTTAGAGGCTGGTCAGAATTTTTACTGCACGTCCGGATGAGAAGAAAGTTCCAAAGGAATTTATGAGAAGAATAAAGGCTCCACTGTACAAAAGTAAAGGTGGCTATGATAATTTTAAAGGTATACAGTATTGCTATACAAGGGAAGATATATGGCCAAATTTTAACTAAAAACAAATAGGATAGGCGATGAAAATTTTTTTTTTAGACAAGGCTGTTAGTAGCAGGCCTATACGAGTACATGGATACAGTAAAAACTTATGCTATATTTGAGAAAGTTGTAGTTTGAAGGGCATTAGGAATACATTTAAAGAAATGAGGTAAATGAAAGATGTGTCTAGATGTTCAACTCCTTTATGGATTAGGTTAGAATTTTAAGGTGATGTCATAACCCATAGAAAAGGCGGTGTACGATGAGGCAAAGGTTTTCAATGAGAAAGTATTGAATGGAGTAAACAATGGTTGAACTTTGCAGATAATAGTGTGGTAAGAGAAGAAAAACTACAGAAATTGACGGAAATAGTTTGAAAGTATTTGTAAGAGGAGAAAGTTAATAGTAAATGTATAAAAGACTAAGGGTAAATGGAAAAAAAACAGAAAGTGGGTCAATGGATGTCATTATGGATAATGGAGGAAAGCAACTATTAGTCCAGAAATGTTTTTGGAAGTAATCATTACGGTAACACGAGTCAGAAAAACAGAAGCTAGAAATGTAGAGCAAAATATAGGGGATAAAGTTTATTCCATTTGGAAGCCAATGCGGAATTTTGCTAGAATGGATTATTTTAACTTTCCTTTATGTTGAGATACTACCACAAGAGAGTTATTGGGTCCTTTGACTGGCCAGCCAGTACTACATTGTATCCTTCTCTCAGGTCACGATTCATTTTCCTTTTGCCTACCATACACCGAATAGTCTGGCCTATTCTTTACATATATTACTTCTCTTAATTCCTTGTTTCCTTTTCTCACTGGGCTATTTTCCCTGTTGGAGCCCCTGGGCTTAAAGCATTCTACTTTTCCAAGTAGGGTTGTAGCTTAGCAAGTAATAATAATAATAATAATAATAATAATAATAAATGTGGATGTTGAAAACTAAAGAAGCCCAGTGAGGAAAGGAAATAAGGAAATAAATAAATGATGAGAAAAAATTAACAATAAATCATTCTAAAAACAGTAACATCGCGATTGGGTGTGTTATTTTTATATCTTTTCAATTGTGCATTTTTAAATTTTTTTATTAATATTAATAAAATAAGATCCCAAAAATGTAAAGACGGTTTGGTGTTCATTCTAAATCTGTAGCGTGGTATAATCGAAGTCACGTATCTGCACGGTCACTAGTGTACGCTGGCGACTGCTGGTTGGCTTAGTAACAACCTTTTTTCCAAATTGAGGACCGATCTTGAAACTTTCATCTTGTTTGGTGGTTCTCGTAGTTTGTTTTGGAAATTTCTGCTAGAACATTTGGTGCTGGGGAAGTCATGCATTGATTTGAAGTGGAAATTGTAAAGTACAAAGTGTGAAGATGAGTGTAGCAACGCCTGCGGCTGTGCAATATAACTACCAGGGTGAGAAATTTCATGGTTTATATCTTTTCGTGATTTAGGTTGGGACTTGGGGAATCCAGATATATTCTTGCGTCGGGGAATTCTTAGTCATTAGAATAGTTTATGTGAATTTCAGGAATATTTTATCATCTGAAGCTTACGAATAGTTTTCCATTGTCTTGAGTTACAAAGGGACCCGAACTATTTGGGTTTTGGTCAACACGTGGCAAAGTTTAGGTGTGTTTGGACACTGATCTCGTTACCGTAACCTTCTGTGGGCCATCTAGAATTGTACATTCCAATGCATGTATAGATATATTTATAAAATGGCTTCATAGTGCTACTGTTCATAACTATAATAAAATCCATATTAGTTTTATAATGTTCAATATGGCTACATGTATTTGCTTGGTTGTGGAAACAATCAAAATGTCCACATCGTATTGGCCAAACATTTTAAAAAAATTCCGTGTTAAATATTAACCGTAAACACAGGCAGTATATACAATTATATGTATATTTTTTTCATGTCCATTGGTATTCTTGCGAAATCACATTCTTTCATGTAACTTCAGCTGCAAGCAAAATTTTCCTCAATTTTTTTATCATCCAATTTTGACTTCGTATAAAAATCTGGCAGCCATCTGCATTTCTTGACAAATCTTTCACATTTTACTTGGGAAACAAACAAAATGATAAAACTAACCTAATAGATGGGTTGCCCCCTAGACTGTGTTTCTGTTAGGATTATAGTCTCCTATATTCTGATGGTCTCATTTGTTATAGAGGGATTGATTAATGAGAGGTTATATTTTCCCAGGGATTCTAATTATCTTTATAAGAAAATGTGAGGAGCCTTTGTAGTTTGTTGAGACACCAGAGATGAAATTTCTAAAGTTATGGCTGAAAAAGCAGAGGAGCCTTTGTGTATCAGTGGCCAGTTCCTCACATGTGGATTAAAAATGGTCAACTGACCTAAACTTTCCCCCCTAGCCTAACCTAACCTACAAGCCGTGTCCTAAGCTACTTACCTGGGGGGGGGGCTAATGCCGCCTGCGACCCCCCCTTACATGTCGCATTCTAACATGCAGGTGGCCGCTATCATACATACACCCTAAAACACATTTTAAAATAAAAACAAACAAGAATGCTACCTAACCTAAAGATCCCTCACCCAACCTAATCTAGGAGCAGTATCTTTACCTGTCTGGCGAGGGCTATGTCCCATGTGATCCCCCCCCCATACACTGCTGTATTCCTAGCTTACCCTAAGACTAAGCCTTAATCCTATGTTTGCTTTAATACTGGCAAGGTAACACAAAGTCATAATATTTCCTAAGATATAAAACTTGCTTCATATTGTATTTCAGACCAAAATGAACAACTTGCTCATAGGGAAAGTACATTGGACAAGTAAAAAGAAATTTTTAGGGCTTTAATTAGAAATACAGGAACAATGGTGCCATTACTTGGCTTTAGTAATACAAAATTTCTTATGGCACCTACAAACTTTTGTTCCTTAACATATGAATTACCGCAGTTTGTTTACTTTTTGACTATGCAACAACTTACGAGTAGCCTCTTTATCTTTGAAACAAACTGAAATGACATTATAGTAGGAATGGTTTCAATCGGTTATAGAAAAGTAATTTTAAGCTAAAACCTTGTTTGCTTGAAATTCAAGAGGCCTTTTGTGACATTCACAAGCTTACTGGGGAGCCTCTGCATAACGGCGGACATAGAACGCCGCTAACCTAAACTTATCCACCTAACCTAAACTTATCCGCCTAACCTAACTTGCACGCCATATCCTTACCTATTTATCTAACGTGGGAGGGGGCCACCCCCTTTGGCTGCTGTATTATTATGAAAAAGCGTTAAAAATATCCAAGTTATAGGCCATGGCCATTGTCATACATACACCTCCTATATTGGTACCTCGGTCTGCTGTGGTCTTTGTCAAGGCACTGAAAGATATTCCTTTTAGGTTGGCGCTTCTACATCATCCTCAATTGCTGAGGTTTGATAGTAATGACTTGTGTTTGGCTTCACATCTGGAAACATTCCAGCAGTTCCCATCTAGGAGGATTTTCTTGCAGAATAGCAAGCGTGATGCATGAGAGTTGGGAAGTATTTGGCACTTCTGTATCTGCAGGGGAGGGTATGAGTCCTTTTTGTGTGATTATAGTGTTGTGGGAGGGATCTTTCTTGATAACGTTACTCTTGTTGATTACAGACTATGTATTAATTTGCTTATACTAGTGCAAATACAGTATACGGCTATTGTATCATTGTTCTTGCCAAGATCTTCCAGTTGAGGGACGTGAATTTCCTGTTATTGTGGATGTTGTCTTGGCTTCTTAGGTCCTCCAAAATGGGCATCTATTTTACACAGTCACTTTCAGACACTATTTTAGCCCCTATGAGTTCCTCAGGAATGAGAGCTTGTCTTTAAGACTATCTGTTACAAGAGGTTTTCTGTCGATATGCTATCTATCTGATCACATCTGAAATTTGGAGATGTGTAATAAAGTATCATTCTTTCCAAGTTTGTAGGAAAAACTTCGACCATGTCATTACTCAACTCAACTGTGAAATCATCATAATTCCATCACTCCATAAGTTCATCAATGGAAATAAATACAATCAGCCTTACATCCTTTGGTCACTCTCCTACAAGTGCACTCTTTGCAAGCATTACAATTGCCTATACGCAAGTGCTTGGCAACTTGCGCTTATAATGCATATGCATCTCTCGCGAGAGTTTCCTGCTGAACATACTCTTAGCTATTCGTGTGCACTCATCTCCAGGGTCAAGTTATAGGACCCAGGTGGTAACTTCACCTTCTAGTAGCAGAGAATCTGCTGACAGTGGGGTACCTACTGATAAGACATGTTTGCCACAATGCTCAACAACATGCTTCTGGTCTACTGTTCACTGATCTCGTATCCAGCAGCAGCTCTAGGGGATGCCCTCCAATAGAATTGGGATTGCCTCACTGCTTAAATCTTTTCATCCATTTTGCCTGATATGAAGGGTAATCGACTGACTACTGTACTGATTACTCTAGATTTTGGACTGACCCTGGTGGCTTGCAAATGGCCACAAGTAGAGTGGTACCCAGTCCTGCTGATGCTCCTAACCAAACTTCCTCCTATGGCACAACCTGCTTTGTCAAGAGGTTTCATGTGCACTGCTATCCTCGTCTCTTCACTGTTGGAGATTATCCATAATCTCCTTCATGTGGAAGGCTTTTTTCGAGGCACTGTGAAGATGTTTGGATACTTCCAAAATTCTACTTCTGCTATCTTATTAAGCTAGTGGGCATCTTCTGTGATTGGGGCCGTAGAAGGGGTAACTCCGGCCCTCTGCAATGTATTGCAGATTTTTTCATCTACTTCACTTGGAGAAGCTCCACTCAGTCTTGGCAGTGATAGGCTTTCCCATGTTTTAAACCTTTGAGAATCTATTTCTCAAAGTTAAAAGGTGGTAGGACTCAACCCACCGCACCTCTTTAAGGTCCAAGTGCTTTGACATCCTGGTATTTTGATTATGGGACTTCCCCCTCCAAGGATTGATTCCTCTATTAAGGGACTAGGGTTTGTTTTTGTGTACAAACTACACAACTTTTAAAAGTACAGTACATTAGAACCTCGCATTAACAGACTAATAGAGGAAAGGGGGGGGGTCCGGTACCACTGGAATTCTGTCGTAAAGAAACAAAAGTTTCCAAAAAGCATAAAATCAAGCACAATTATTTCTAATTCCTATGGACTAAAGGCCTACCATTTATGCTAAACATTTGAGTAACATCAAAACAAGCAGCTGAGATTAACACACTTTAGTTTTTCACCTTTGGATGGCATAATTAAGGAATTAAATTGAATTACACATAAAAATTAAGAAATATACTGCACTTCAGAAATGATAAATGAAACTCTCGTAAGCAAAGATTGCTTTAGTCATGGGCCATATCAATACAAATGGAATACATCACCAGAAAATGCTTGCAAGTAATCTGGGAACTACTACTACTGCTTTACCTATAGTTAAGTCAAAGAAAATAGATAAAGTGATGTATACAAGACTACAGTACTTTGTAAATGAATAAGAAAATAAGTATATTTAATGCATAAACCAACCTTTAGATTGGACATTGTAAGAATTGAAGATGAATCTTAATCCATCTCATTTCTGTAGTACTGTATAAAGAATGCTAAATCATAAAGCCATCTGTGTAGGCCTATAAGTTAGGTTTGGTTATATAAAAAAATTTCATTACAATTTCATTTTACTTAATGTCTTTATAAATTTGAATTAAAACTAATTCTATTATCATATTTCCCCTACTTGCAATGCCCAAAATGGAAGCCATTTTGTTTATTTAAGTTTCATCACCAGTTATGATGAATGAAAGAAGGAATGAAGGCATTTATACATCCAAGTGATAACTAACGATACTTCTAGTTTTTAGTGAGCTGTATGAAACATCTGTTATTAATTATAAGATAGTCTAAATAAGTTTGGAAAATGCATTAAGAATACTTTTTATTCATGTGTGTGCTCTTCCTGATTGTGGTACTCTAGTTTAAATCAGCTGTCAATGTTATGTTTTCAGCTGGGCTGTAATATGGTTTCAAAACTTGTTCAAAGCATCTTATAATAAATATTGCACATACAGTAGGTCAATACAGTATGTCAATGCTGTATGTTATTAGACTACCACAGTTTACTAAAAGCTATTAGTGCATTACTTATCAATTGGATGTGTAAATGTATTCGTTCATTACGTTTTCCTTTTTGCTTTCCTGTGTAGGGGAAACAGTGATATAGAAACAGCTTTATAATTTAATTTCAAAGACTAATGTAAGTAAAATAACATTTGTAATAACATCCTCTTTATATATACTGTACACTGAAGAATACAGTACTACTGTACATATTTACTGTATATGTGGGCATATCCTCGAGAGTGGTTGCTTGAAATCAGCTGATGGCAAGATGAGCTGAGTGTTTGTGTTTACTTGTTCTGAGATTGCCTTGCTTAGAAAAAAGTTGATTTCATTTATATAGATTTATTCCTTGAATAGGCTGTTCATAATGAAGATATAGCAATAATGAATATGGTAAAAATTATTTTATTCCTATTATGCAAATAAGTACATTACAGTATAGAGTAGATAAATTTGAAGATATAAGTATTTACTTGTTATGGTGACCTTTGCCAACTGAATGCTACTCTGGTTATCTGAATTTGTTATGGTATATACGAAGTCCGTTGCTGCGAGGCTCTTCTTGTAATTTGTACTTTTCCAAACTTTTCAAACCTGAGTTTTCCAGTTTCACTCATCCCCTCAACCACCGTGCAAAGCCTAGGTAAAGATCAAAGTGATATTAAGGTTTGCTGGGTAGTGCCTGGAGCTTTCCTGCTACCTGCCAGTAACTACCAATACCTTTTTATAAACTTAACAGCCAGTTCCAGCCAAGCTGAAATTATTCTCGTACGAAAAGGAAAAATACAAATTACTTTTAAAATTTGATTTTTATAAAATTTTTGCAGCCTAACTTCTTGAACTAATAAATAATCGGATATTTTGTTCCTTTATGCCCCACAGGTCTTGCCGAGTTGGCCCATAGAGAATACCAGACTGGTGACTATGAAAATGCAGAGAAGCATTGCATGCAATTATGGCGTCAGGACCCGAGCAATACAGCTGTATTGCTTTTGCTATCATCAATTCATTTCCAGTGTCGCCGTCTTGACAAGTAAGTGCAGAAATGAAGCTTGCTTAGTATTTTGTCATTTATACAACAGACTTTGTTTAAATATAAATTAGTGGAAGGTTTATTTGAGCGTACAAGACATTGGAAAGGAACCCAGATTTCATAGTGAAGTGTAATTTGTTCCAAAACAAATACAAACCGTTGTCCTTAAATAGAAATATGACTTCATCGAAGCTGGAATGTCCATATAAACTTACAAAGGTTGCTACCTGCAGGTGGTGCGGGAGATAGCCATGACCCCCTGTCCTTCATCAAGGCTAGCATTTTTTGCTTTGATTGCAAGTAGTTTGGACTAACTCTTGCTGCCTCTTAAATTTTTGGCTATTCTTTCTTATTCTCATGTCAGATTAGGGTATTCTTACTATTGTCATATCAAAATGAATTGAAAAGTGCAATGGTGAAAAGTTGGGGAGGTTTATACCAAACTTGCCATTGATTTCCATGAAATTTGGGCTTTTCCTCAGCTTGAGGTGGTTTTGCCTTTGCCACCACTATTGAGGCTGGCTTTTTGTTGACTACACAACAACTGCTACACCTGTGGAAGGCAGGAGGGTATGGCATCTGCTGGTGGTAGTCTGCTGCTTTTGAAGATCCCCTTTGTGGCCTTCTCCTCCATGGAAGCTTTGTCATTGATCTTCAAGGCCTTGACTTCGAAGAAGGCTGGTAAGAGGAAGAAGCACTCTTGCTCCTCCCACTATTCATTCTAATGCCTCCTCCTCCTTAGTTTGCTTCTTTTGGAGAGGCCATTGTGTCCTCCATGGAAGCTTTGTCATTGATCTTCAAGGCCTTGACTTCGAAGAAGGCTGGCAAGAGGAAGAAGCACTCTTGCTCCTCCCACTTTTCATTACTAATTTCTCCTCCTCTGTAGTCTGCTTCTTTTGAAGAGACCATTTGTGTCCTCCATGGAAGCTTTGTCATTGATCTTCAAGGCCTTGACTTCGAAGAAGGCTGGCAAGAGGAAGAAGCACTGTTGCTCCTCCCACTTTTCATTACTAATTTCTCCTCCTCTGTAGTCTGCTTCTTTTGAAGAGACCATTTGTGTCCTCCATGGAAGCTTTGTCATTGATCTTCAAGGCCTTGACTTCGAAGAAGGCTGGCAAGAGGAAGAAGCACTGTTGCTCCTCCCACTTTTCATTACTAATTTCTCCTCCTCTGTAGTCTGCTTCTTTTAAAGAGACCATTTGAGTCCTCCATGGAAGCTTTGTCATTGATCTTCAAGGTCTCGACTTCGAAGAAGGCTGGGAAGAGAAAGAGGTACTGTGGCTCCTCCCACTTTTCATTACTAATTTCTCCTCTGTAGTCTGCTTCTTTTGAAGAGACCATTTGTGTCCTCCATGGAAGCTTTGTCATTGATCTTCAAGGCCTTGACTTCGAAGAAGGCTGGTAAGAGGAAGAAGCACTCTTGCTCCTCCCACGATTCATTCTAATGCCTCCTCCTCCTTAGTTTGCTTCTTTTGGAGAGGCCATTGTGTCCTCCATGGAAGCTTTGTCATTGATCTTCAAGGCCTTGACTTCGAAGAAGGCTGGTAAGAGGAAGAAGCACTCTTGCTCCTCCCACTATTCATTCTAATGCCTCCTCCTCCTTAGTTTGCTTCTTTTGGAGAGGCCATTGTGTCCTCCATGGAAGCTTTGTCATTGATCTTCAAGGCCTTGACTTCGAAGAAGGCTGGCAAGAGGAAGAAGCACTGTTGCTCCTCCCACTTTTCATTACTAATTTCTCCTCCTCTGTAGTCTGCTTCTTTTGAAGAGACCATTTGTGTCCTCCATGGAAGCTTTGTCATTGATCTTCAAGGCCTTGACTTCGAAGAAGGCTGGTAAGAGGAAGAAGCACTCTTGCTCCTCCCACTATTCATTCTAATGCCTCCTCCTCCTTAGTTTGCTTCTTTTGGAGAGGCCATTGTGTCCTCCATGGAAGCTTTGTCATTGATCTTCAAGGCCTTGACTTCGAAGAAGGCTGGTAAGAGGAAGAAGCACTCTTGCTCCTCCCACTATTCATTCTAATGCCTCCTCCTCCTTAGTTTGCTTCTTTTGGAGAGGCCATTGTGTCCTCCATGGAAGCTTTGTCATTGATCTTCAAGGCCTTGACTTCGAAGAAGGCTGGTAAGAGGAAGAAGCACTCTTGCTCCTCCCACTATTCATTCTAGTGCCTCCTCCTCCTTAGTTTGCTTCTTTTGGAGAGGCCATTGTGTCCTCCATGGAAGCTTTGTCATTGATCTTCAAGGCCTTGACTTCGAAGAAGCCTGGTAAGAGGAAGAAGCACTCTTGCTCCTCCCACTATTCATTCTAATGCCTCCTCCTCCTTAGTTTGCTTCTTTTGGAGAGGCCATTGTGTCCTCCATGGAAGCTTTGTCATTGATCTTCAAGGCCTTGACTTCGAAGAAGGCTGGCAAGAGGAAGAAGCACTGTTGCTCCTCCCACTTTTCATTACTAATTTCTCTTCCTCTGTAGTCTGCTTCTTTTGAAGAGACCATTTGTGTCCTCCATGGGAGCTTTGTCATTGATCTTCAAGGTCTCGACTTCGAAGAAGGCTGGGAAGAGAAAGAAGTACTGTGGCTCCTCCCACTTTTCATTACTAATTTCTCTTCCTCTGTAGTCTGCTTCTTTTGAAGAGACCATTTGTGTCCTCCATGGAAGCTTTGTCATTGATCTTCAAGGTCTCGACTTCGAAGAAGGCTGGGAAGAGAAAGAGGTACTGTGGCTCCTCCCACTTTTCATTACTAATTTCTCCTCTGTAGTCTGCTTCTTTTGAAGAGACCATTTGTGTCCTCCATGGAAGCTTTGTCATTGATCTTCAAGGCCTTGACTTCGAAGAAGGCTGTTAAGAGGAAGAAGCACTCTTGCTCCTCCCACTATTCATTCTAATGCCTCCTCCTCCTTAGTTTGCTTCTTTTGGAGAGGCCATTGTGTCCTCCATGGAAGCTTTGTCATTGATCTTCAAGGCCTTGACTTCGAAGAAGGCTGGCAAGAGGAAGAAACACTGTTGCTCCTCCCACTTTTCATTACTAATTTCTCCTCCTCTGTAGTCTGCTTCTTTTGAAGAGACCATTTGTGTCCTCCATGGAAGCTTTGTCATTGATCTTCAAGGTCTCGACTTCGAAGAAGGCTGGGAAGAGAAAGAGTTACTGTGGCTCCTCCCACTTTTCATTACTAATTTCTCCTCTGTAGTCTGCTTCTTTTGAAGAGACCATTTGTGTCCTCCATGGAAGCTTTGTCATTGATCTTCAAGGCCTTGACTTCGAAGAAGGCTGGTAAGAGGAAGAAGCACTCTTGCTCCTCCCACTATTCATTCTAATGCCTCCTCCTCCTTAGTTTGCTTCTTTTGGAGAGGCCATTGTGTCCTCCATGGAAGCTTTGTCATTGATCTTCAAGGCCTTGACTTCGAAGAAGGCTGGCAAGAGGAAGAAGCACTGTTGCTCCTCCCACTTTTCATTACTAATTTCTCCTCCTCTGTAGTCTGCTTCTTTTGAAGAGACCATTTGTGTCCTCCATGGAAGCTTTGTCATTGATCTTCAAGGTCTCGACTTCGAAGAAGGCTGGGAAGAGAAAGAGGTACTGTGGCTCCTCCCACTTTTCATTACTAATTTCTCCTCTGTAGTCTGCTTCTTTTGAAGAGACCATTTGTGTCCTCCATGGAAGCTTTGTCATTGATCTTCAAGGCCTTGACTTCGAAGAAGGCTGGCAAGAGGAAGAAGCACTCTTGCTCCTCCCACTTTTCAATACTAATTTCTCCTCCGTAGTCTGCTTCTTTTGAAGAGACCATTTGAGTCCTCCATGGAAGCTTTGTCATTGATCTTCAACGTCTCGACTTCAAAGAAGGCTGGCAAGAGAAAGAAGTACTGTGGCTCCTCCCACTTTTCATTACTAATTTCTCCTCTGTAGTCTGCTTCTTTTGAAGAGACCATTTGTGTCCTCCATGGAAGCTTTGTCATTGATCTTCAAGGTCTCGACTAAGAAGAAGGCTGGGAAGAGGAAGAAGTATTGTGGCTCCTCCCACTTTTCATTACTAATTCCTCCTCCTCCTCCCACCTTTCATTACTAATTCCTCCTCCTCCTCCCACCTTTCATTACTAATTCCTCCTCCTCCTCCCACCTTTCATTACTAATTCCTCCTCCTCCTCCCACCTTTCATTCCTAGTTTCTCCTCCTCCTTTTTTTTTAGAGGTAACACTAATCTGTGAAGTTGTTGTGACTTCATGGTTGCAGGGTATTCAGCCTCTTCAAGTGAAAGGCTTTTCGCAAGGTGCTGTGCAGATGTTTGGGTACCTGCGATACTTCTCCCATTTTGGAGCTAGTCTAGCGCTGATCACAGATTTCCCAGTCTTTTTCAGCGAGAGAAACCGCTGAATGGGATAGGCCTCTCTTCCTCGTGGTAGTTGCCTATGTTCGTGAGAAACTTTGAGCACCTTTGCCCACCCTGAGACTTCAGGCCTCGGGAGTGGGACATGACGTATGTCTAATTGGCTCTTATGCATATCCTGTATAAGCCTTTCGGGTCATCAGACAAAAATCTAACACTCATTACTTTTTGCTTGGCTTATAACTGGCTTTGAGAGTAGGCAAGTTGCATGTTCTCTTTTATTTAGTATCCACAGTGGGGAGTAAGGAGGTCTGTGTGGCTAAAACTCAGAACCCATATGCCTTCAGTTCATGACCCTTGGTTTGAAACCACCTCCATTCCGTCTACATGAAGCTTTGGGTGGCGGTTGGGAGGAGAAGCTTTTATATCAGTGACAGCTCTGCTGTAATCTCTGAAGAGGAACTGACACCTCAGTTTGAGTGTCAGTGACTCTTTGTTAGCACTGGCAGCACCAAGTTATCTTTCTGGTGAATTGAGACAATCCGTACAGCGTACACCTGAGCTGCTCTGAGAGTCAAGGTACTAGCTAGGACCAGAGCTCATGAAGTGAGGGTATTGGCTCCATCATAACCTTTAAGATAAACTTATCAGTCGGCCAGGTGTTGAAGGGTAGGGTATGGAGTCTCCAACTACCTGTACAACCTATTGTCCACAGGTAGTATACACACAAGTCCATTGTGTAATCAGCTCAGCTGCTACATGGTACAGGAAGCATGTTGTCTTTGGTAATGTGTGGATTTAATTTTGGAATGAATGTTATAATTACTAGTTCTCCATATATTTTGTTCTCTATGGTATGAAGCAGACGAAAAGTTACATGCTAGATCTGATTTGATAATAGTAAGTAACACTTCTGAGCTCCATTCTTTAATCCTAAATGGGAGGATAGTGGAATTTATACCAACCCATTGATCTTCATACATCAGGTATAGTATTCCAGACTGATTTCCCCATTTGACGAAGTAGGCCCTATCAGTCATCTCATTTGCTCCCATTGTAGACCAGGCAGACTGACATTTCTAGGGAAGAAAAAGAACCAAGCACTTTGATTCTAAGGGAACTTTCAACCCACCAAAAGGCGAGTCTTCCTTTCTAAGGGACGAAGGTTTGTATTTCGCACAGGAACAAATCACGCATTTTGAAGTAATGTGTATTTTTCCTAGCCATACAAATCTGACTCCTTTAAATTAAACTTCTCTTCTCAACCACCCTTCAGTCCTTAGCCAAAAGGTCAAATTGAGGCTTTTTTTAACAGGTGATTGGGCAGAGCTACTCGCTTGCGTGCAACACCTGTCATTAACTACCTTGTTATTGAAGTCAACTCTCATTCCAGCTTGCGCTGAAGTCCTCTCCTATTTAAAGGATGTGTGTTTTTATTATGTAAACTGATCAGTCTTTTGAGTTGATAGAATGAAGCGTAAATTTAGATGTCATTGGTTTTCATTCACATTTATTGACTATTACCCATTAAGAATTACGGTAATATACAGTATAGGTAATGTTTTAAAGTGTAGTAGGTAATTGTTCTTGTGATTTTGATAGTTTTTTTGTTACACATTCATTGCTACTTTTATATATACTGCATATGTAATTCTACTGTATTCCGGAAACTTAATATAATTATTTCATAACTACTGACTGGTTTGAATTTGATGATTAGTAACCAAATTGCATTGTAATTTACATTTACTTTGTCTTTTGCTCTAGGTCTGCCCATTTCTCCATGCTGGCCATTAAACAAAATCCCATGTTGGCCGAGGCTTATAGCAACTTGGGGAATGTCTATAAGGAACGCGGACAGTTACAGGTAAATTTCATGTATTTAATTTTAGTTTGTTGAAGATCTATTTGTTCCTTCGAAGATACAAACTGAGTCGTTTAATTGGGTTACTTCTGGGCGAAGCCAGTTTATGACCAGTTGAAAAATTATTTGAGGTTATGGCTGCCACACCCTCCCTTGTACTGATTAGCTTGGTATGATGGTTATTGTGGGTGGTCACTTACTCTCTTTCTGGCAGCTGAACTGATCGGACGTCAGTTTCTGGCCTCCAGTTTTCTTACTTTTAGTCTGTTTCTCTTTTCTGTCACAATGGAGTGAAACAAGTGAGTGTTGTTTGTATGTGTCCTGGTACTGAGGAATGTCTGTATGAGACCTTGATGAATCGCCGTGGTGTAGATCCATGTATTTTGTACTATGTGGTGTGGACATTGAGGCTCATCGGAATACTCTTTATGTTGTGTGTAGGGAGTGGTCATCCTCCCAATGGGGAAAGTTTTTTGGCTGACGGAAGAAAAAGGCTGTGCGTGATTGCTCTCCTTCAATTGCTTCAGCTTCAGAGGAGAGTAAGATGATTACCATATTTCCCGTGTCATAAGACGCTACAAGTGGTAAGACGCACCCTTAGATTAGCAAGGAAGTTTAAAAAAAAAAATTGAGGATTTTAAAAACTTCTTAGCACAAATCCCCAGTCACCGGCTCTAGCGTGATTATTGTCTGGCACAGTAACTTCTTATTTTGGATGAATTATGAAATGTTTAAGTTAATAGTAATTAGCTATATGCCGATTATCCCAATTTTATTACATATTCATATAAGAAACCACTAAACCAATCGTGGTTTCCACCACAACTACACTTTTAGTCAGAATGTTTGGTGTTTCAAGTGTTGTTTACATGAAGGCAGCGTTGCCAAAGGTGCATAAAATTTTGTTAGAGGTAAAATTCTAGTACTATTTCCAAAATTCCTCATATGGCCTATAAATTTTCTCACAAAATGTAATTATTGATTAGAGAAACCTAGACATTCTTTTAGGTGGAATAATTTTGCTACTGTTTGTGATTCTAGGTCTAGTTACTTTTCTGCAAATTGGTAATACTGCAATTGGCAAATAAAGTTTTTTTTCCAAGGTCGTATTCAGCAAACGTCTGTTTGTATTATTTCGTCACTCGGGCAACAAAGTCATTATCAATATATTGCTTCATTAAAAAATATAAAAAAAAAGAGAAAATAGATATATACTGGCCAAACCCCTCATGTCTGAGGCCTTTATCTTGCAATGGCTTAGAAAGGGATGCATTGGTTGCTGTTGGTACTTTGGAATTTTTTTTCAATAAAATGTACTTGGGTTGAAAAGTTTCTTATTGAGTTTATCTTGTCTTGGCTGCATTTTATTTTCATCTTGATATTATGCATTGTAGTATTACATCAAGAATGTACATACATACATATACCAAGGCACTTCCCCCAATTTTGGGGGTTAGCCGACATCAACAAATGAAACAAAACTAAAAGGGGACCTCTACTCTCTACGTCCCTCCCAGCCTGACAAGAGACTCAACCGAGTTCAGCTGGTACTGCTAGGGTGCCACAGCCCACTCTCCCCCGTTATCCACCACAGATGAAGCTTCATAATGTTGAATCCCCTACTGCTGCTACCTCCGCGGTCATCTAAGGCACCGGAGGAAGCAGCAGGGCCTACCGGAACTGTGCGTCACAATTGCTCGCCATTCATTCCTATTTCTAGCACGCTCTCTTGCCTCTCTCACATCTATCCTCCTATCACCCAGAGGTTCCTTCACTCCATCCATCCACCCAAACTTTGGCCTTCCTCTTGTACTTCTCCCATCAACTCTTGCATTCATCACCTTCTTTAGCAGACAGCCATTTTCCATTCTCTCAACATGGCCAAACCACCTCAACACATTCATATCCAATCTAGCTGCTAACTCATTTCTTACACCCGTTCTCACCCTCACCACTCCGTTCCTAACCCTATCTACTCGAGATACACCAGCCATACTCCTTAGACATTTCGTCTCAAACACATTCAATTTCTGTCTCTCCATCATTTTCATTCCCCACAACTCCGATCCATACATCACAGTTGGTACAATCACTTTCTCATATAGAACTCTCTTTACATTCATGCCCAACCCTCTATTTTTTACTACTCCCTTAACTGCCCCCAAACACTTTGCAACCTTCATTCACTCTCTGACGTACATCTGCTTCCACTCCACCATTTGCTGCAATAATAGACCCCAAGTACTTAAACTGATCCACCTCCTCAAGTAACTCTCCATTCAACATGACATTCAACCTTGCACCACCTTCCCTTCTCGCACATCTCATAACCTTACTCTAACCCACTCTCAACTTCCTTCTCTCACACACCCTTCCAAATTCTGTCACTAATCGGTCAAGCTTCTCTTCTGTGTCTGCAACCAGTACAGTATCATCCACAAACAACAACTGATTTACCTCCCATTCATGGTCATTCTCGTCTACCAGTTTTAATCCTCGTCCAAGCACTCGAGCATTCACTTCTCACCACTCCATCAGCATACAAGTTAAACAACCACGGCGACATCACACATCCCTGTCTCAGCCCAACTCTCACCGGAAACCAATCACTCACTTCATTTCCTATTCTAACACATGCTTTACTACCTTTGTAGAAACTTTTTACTGCTTGCAACAACCTTCCACCAACTCCATATAACCTCATCACATTCCACATTGCTTCCCTATCAACTCTATCAGACGCTTTCTCCAGATCCATAAACGCAACATACACATCCTTACCTTTTGCTAATATTTCTCGCATATCTGCCTAATTGTAAAAATCTGATTCATACAAGCCCTACCTCTTCTAAAACCACCCTGTACTTCTAAGATTGCTTTCTCTATTTTATCCTTAATCCTATTAATCATTACTCTACCATACACTTTTCCAACTAAACTCAACAAACTAATACCTCTTGAATTACAACACTCATGCACATCTCCCTTACCCTTATATAGTGGTACAATACATGCGCAAACCCAATCTACTGGTATCATTGACAACACAAAACACATATTAAACAATCTCACCAACCATTCAAGTACAGTCACACCCCCTTCCTTCAACATCTCGGCTCTCACACCATCCATACCAGATGCTTTTCCTACTCTCATTTCATCTAGTGCTCTCCTCATTTCCTCTATTGTAATCTCTCTCTCATTCTCATCTCCCATCACCGGCACCTCAACACCTGCAACAGCAATTATATCTGCCTCCCTATTATCCTTTACATTCAGTAAACTTTCAAAATATTCCGCCCACCTTTTCCTTGCCTCCTCTCCTTTTAACAACCTTCCATTTCCTTCTTTCACTGTCTCTGTAATTCTTGAGCCAGCCTTCCTTACTCTCTTCACTTCTTTCCAAAACTTCTTCTTATTCTCAAGAATGTATATATGGTTAAATGTGCTTTGAGCCAAGTTGTGTATGAAATAAGTTTATGTATTTAAGTTTTTTATTTGCAATTGATGAACGAATGTTCACCGTGTGGTGGGAAGGGATTTAGGTCTTTTCTTATGGTCCATTTCAAGGAAGTAAAACAAAGGCCAAATGCATCTTAGAGCCTCAGTGCCAAATGTAAATTGTTTTTAGTGAAATTAGTCAATTTCAGTGGTTTCCCATACATTACCTGGATTAAGGTTGTGTACCAGACACTATTACCACATTGTTGGAGTGACGTTTTTTCCTTTCCCACTCTAAGCTTTTGTAGGTTAATGTAATGGTTATTAATTTATTAATCATCTTAATTTTTTTTTTCATTCCTCTATAATTTTTTTACTTTTTTATTTCCTTTTGTCTCTTGGAATTGTAGCAATATGTTTTTGCAATTATGATTTCATCTGAGTTTGTAATGACTTATCTGCTGAGATTGGAATTTCCACATCCTTGAAAATATTGTTTACAGATCACTGGTTTTGTATGGAAAAATTTATCTTGAAAAAGTACTCTAAAAGATATACAGTATTTATTTCTAGCAAGGAACATGCCTTTCTTTACAATATTAATAAGACCATATTTGCACCTCACTTCTAAGTTTATAATTTTTCATAGAAGCATATTTTGAAATGAGGTAATTCTAGTGAATGCAATAATTATGACTGAACTTTTTACTTTACAGGAGGCTCTTGAAAACTACCGTCATGCTGTTCGCTTGAAGCCCGATTTCATAGATGGATACATCAACTTGGCTGCTGCTTTGGTTGCTGCAAATGATATGGAACAGGCTGTTCAAGCTTATGTGTCTGCTCTTCAGTATAACCCAGTATGTATTGAAGTGTTATTATCTTTAAGGAGGGACTTAAAATCAATATTGATTAGTGTAAGAGAGGGAGGTTAACTTCTATAGTTGAGCACCTTGGAGCTTAGAAGTAGCAACTGCAAGGAATGATGTAAAAATAAGTGAGAAAATTATTTGTTGCAACACACAAACCAGTCTTTGTTTAGAATAGAGAATGTCTTCAAGGGAGCAGGAGTGGTCATTGAAATCTTTAATGAGATAGTTAACAAAGGCTGGTGAGCTTGGACATGTTTCCCCTGACTCCCCATTTGTTAAAGACTTCACTTTGGTCTTTGGCTGCATTACAAACTTATTGTACATCACTATTTGGTGGCATAATTTTTTACAATCATCGACTTTTTATCGATTGTAGATCATCCTTGAGCTAGACCAAATTAGGGTCAATATGGTATTGCGTTTTTGCAATATTTAAAGGAAATTACTAGTGTCAAATCAGGAAAATTATGCATTGTGTTGGTTAGGCACTGGAAGGAAAAAAGTAATATTTAAATGGTTTTTAAGTCATTTGAAATGGTTTTTGAATTTTTAAATGTAATAGAATTTATGTAATTAAGTATAATTGTTTTTATTAAATTATTAAGTTTGCCTAACCATTCTTTTGTATATTAAAATATTGTTTCTTCTCCCATAGGATTTATACTGTGTAAGGAGTGACCTCGGTAATCTCTTGAAGGCCCTTGGAAGATTAGATGAAGCTAAGGTATGTGCTGTGTGCAGAGTTGAACTAAGCCCAACCTGCTTATGCCTTCGTCCCCTCTCTTGTTCACTTGTTAAGTCAGTTACCCTGAGCATCACCCTATCTTTTCTCTAATTTTGCCACAGTATCCTCCTACATTTCTCCTCTTCCCTTTGGATACATTTGTTCCTATGATAATACAAACCTTTGTCTTATGAGGAGTGTACTTCAGCACAAGTTAGAAATGACCATTGAAGTCTATTAAGAAGGTAGTTAGTGTATGGTAAGAAGGGGAGTGGAAGGCCCCAGTCACCCGTGTGATATAATCCTGCCATTTACACGTTTGCCGTTGTTGTAGGTGTTCTTTGACATATAAGAATTCTTGTGAATTTCATTGACTTGTACTTTTGATCCTGCAGAGTGGTTGTATTGTAGTTGATTCTTAGGAAAAAGGTTTTTAAACGGCGGTGTTCATTTATTTTTTTCTTGGTTTGAAGATCCCTACTGTTCCAGAATTGTTCTGTGCCATGTCTGTGGCCCATCTTCTCTTATGTTGAATGTTCCGGTGGGCTAGAATCATTCTCTTGTCGTTTGGCGAATAATCTCCCTTTGACTAAAAATCTCTACTTTTCTTTCAGCTTTGACCAATTATTTGGTTGTGTTCCATATACTCTTTGGTCTTTTCGGGTCACAGAGAGTATTTTAGAGGACATTGGTATTGGTATTTATGCTCCGGTAAGGGTCCCGTGTGCATGAACTGTGTACATGTGGGCGGTTGCTGCATTCCAATATCTATCTGTGTGGTGTTAACAGAGAAAGTTTCGTGTTCCTTAAGAATAGTTGCCTTCTTTATGTATTCCTGGTGATCCTTTGGATTGCTCCTGATCCAACTTTCTTCTCCCAAGTTAATCAGTAACATTTGTCTGCTAGTCACCTGGTATTATGGGAGTGACTCTGGGACATTAACGACAAGACTGCAAACATTCCTGTGGCCGTGATCATTAAGTTTGAGGCAATCATGTGTTGGACACTGCGTGAAGACCACGTGCATACATTCTCGAAAGTTTACTCTTACATGGGATTGATCCTGGTTTGAGGAAATATCTCTATTATTAGGATGAACATGTATGTGCATATGTCTGAGTGGGGTTGGAATGTTCAAAGTATCAGTTTCACCCTAGTGTGTCCAATCGTGACAGTTGATGCTCCCATAGACATTCAATCTTGGTTGAACTTGGGGAGTTGTCTATTATAGTAAGGAGTTATCATCAATGGCAATCTGTACCCTAACTAATCTCAGCAGAATACCTTATGTACTCGGGCCTGTCGCTCCTTTGGCTTCACCCTTTTTGAAGGGTAAGCTTGAGCATGAGCTTCCCTTCATGGATCGCCAAAATGTCTGGCCTGGTTGGCTCGGGTAGAAATATTGCAGGAGAAGTAAGCTCTGTAAGTTGTAGATGGTCAGTCTCTGGGGTTTTACATTTAATTGTTTCTGGTGGAGAATTCACGTGTCAAGAGTAGACTTGTCATTGACCTCTCTCCCTTGGTGTCTAACAAAGTTATTTTGTGACATAGTATGTTCCATATTTGATTCCAATTGACCAGTTTAAAAGTTTTGTTCATTGAACTGTGACAGCTCCACGGTTGTTCATTTGTTTATTCACCTTGGTTTCAGTTTTGCCTCACTCCAATTGAATATGTCTGAAATATCTTTGATTGCCTAATCTTAGCATCTTTGACGACACAGTTGCTCTGGAACTGAAACTGCCTCCTTGTCTTTGATCATTGTCTGGCAATCGTGGTAAATTTAAGCTGGATATCCTTTCCTAATTGAGGATAAAGTCTATAGAAATAGTAACAACGAGAATCCTTTGGGAGTTAACATTACAGCTCGCTAAGAACAGCCTGCTCCTCTTTGGGTAGTTTTCCTGGGTTGTCTGTATCTTCTTGGAGAAGCTCAAAAAAAGCGGGTGACTTGATGAAAGGCCAGGTGAGTAGGATCCCAATCTGTTTTGGTATGAATATCCAGCATCTTGTAGAGAGGCTGTTAATGCAGGATTGCAAGAGGAGAGATGTCTGGGTGTATTTAAAGATCCTCTTTACTAGTGTAGCATTCTACCAATGGAAGTGGTTCATCTTACAGTATGTGATTGGTGTTGTCGAAGAAGTATCTCTTTGGTCAGGAATTCATAAAGCACATTAATGATACCCCTATCTCCCATTGCTTAGAAAAGCTCTTCTTAGTCTGTTTTAAACTGGTCATTAATGTTTTTTGACTGAAGAGATTGGTATCTGCCTTTTGGGAATTTTCTACGCTTTTGTGAACCTTCAAAGTCTTGGCCAACCATGAGAACCATGGCCTTTTGAGTAGGATGAGAAAGTTTTCAAGAGTCTTGACTTAAGTTCCCTTTAGGCCCTGTTGGAGAATTCTAGCCTTGGGTTTTCCAAAGTTTTTAGGCATAATCCTGCAAGCTACTTGAAGTGAAGGCTGTAAGTTCCAACTCGTGGCGAAGTCAGAATGTCTTTTCCTGATAAGAGGTTTAAGCTTCACGATTCCCTTCCTCCAAAATTTTGTAGGTGAGGGCATAATGAGATGCTCCTACATCCCATTAGAATTTCTGGAATGTAGACCTTTTTTTTCCTTAGTACCATCAGCCACATCAAGTACTGTATGAATCATCCAGGGAGAAAATTGAGCATATAGTTGCGAAAGCTTTTTCAGGGCAAATGCGACTTCCCTAAGGTGAAAGAGCTTTCCTCCCAACATCTTGTCTTATCCTAGCCTTCTTGCCTATTGGAATGAAAAGATGCCTTTTACATGCTATCCCTTTTGTATAAAGGAGACTGATTCTCTTGTGTCTGTGCAAGTTTTTCTCCTCATAAACTAGCACTGGACCAAGGCTTAGACACTTAAGCATCCCTGTGTTGCTGATTTTGAGGTTGTAAAGAGTTCCCTTTCTCCAAATTGTATTAAGGAAGTAACAAATCAGAATGGGGGTGAACTACTTAACATGTGTCAAGTCGAGTCTTCTTAATGAGACAAAGGTTTGTCTTCTGGTAGGAACAAATAACAAATTTTTAAAGTAATTTATATTTTTCCTAGCAAACTTATTCTTTAATCAAAATCTTACCCCAACTACCCCTGTAGGGCTGATTGATGTCAAAGGGCAAAATTTGCTGGGTTATGGCAGACGGGATAGATGAAACCTCCCTCTCACCTGCCTGTCACCCACTAACTACCTTATTAGTAGGCTTCAATAGCTGTTACAAGCTTGTTGTGAAATATACTCCTCAAAAAAAGACTTTGGTTTGTAAATCCAGGAAAAATACAAATGACTTTAATCTTTTTTTATTTTACTAGGTAGAAGTAACTCTAGTCATATTATAGGGGGAATTGAACTCATTTCTTGACTTGCTTGTTGGTTCTTTGTCTGCTTAGAATGTCGAAGTCAGTTTGCTGTCGCAGATTTGAATTACTCTATAGATTGATTGTAGACAAAGTAAAGTAGTGCGAGACACTCTTAGTCAAGACTGTTGGATAGGGAGTGGGATGCTAAAATATTGTCCATCTTCTCTTGAGTACTTGATGAATGTATTTAGTTCAAAAGGATGAGACATTTTCGAGAAAGTAAATGTTGCAAAGGAAAGATCTTTACTTGGCAATTCAGTTCTTAGTAGAAGGGTAGCATGAATACTTTTCTTTCTTTTGGGGAACAAAATACTGGAGTTCTTGTTTACCTTAAACAAACAACATTTGACAGTCATTTTTCCCTTGTCCCTCCTAACCTCTTTAGTGGCAACATACGATCTATGCTTCCTTTTGTCCCTGCCCTTTCCCTTCTCTTTAGTTGATAGCCTAGAGGAACTCAGTGTAGTATTGGAATGTTATGAGCTAGCCGTGCACTCCTCCTGAGGCTGACAAGTAAGGATTTGTGGCTGAGCTGTTGATATGGCGCTAAGCAGAACGGACAAAAGTTTTTGTTTTCTACCAGCATTAATAATTTTATATTTTTAGCCTTAGGCAGGTGAAGATATTGGATATGAATTTTTGGTTTTTAAAGGAACTTTTATATATAATGAGGCATTTAAATGCTATAAAAATGCTTGTCGGAGACAAATTCTCGACTCCGTGCGCGCGTATGTGAACGCATTCCGCGACGCTGGGTTTTACCCTTTTGTATTACTGTAAGTGGAGAATTTTATTTACATGAAAATGGGGGTCTGCGCATTAGATCTCCAGCAATCCACTTATAAAGTTGAGCCAGGCTTGGCCCTTATTCAGGCCAAGTTTTGTTCAACACCAATACTGCGCTGCATGAATATTCAGTTTTCAGAGAAGATTAAATTACATAATTTAGTTGAAAAATTTTTCTTTGAAATCAGATGCTTCAGATAGTTACTGAAATTTGATAAGTTTTATTTGAATTTAATTTATTTCTTCTCTAAGGACTAGAACATTGCGTCACGATGTTTACTTTCTAATATTTCAGCATTTTTTTTCCTCTTTGTCACTGGTCAGCCACTCCTTACACCAGTCACAGGAACAGTGTTTTTTTTATTGTTTTCTAAGTGCTGGATTGTGCTCGCAAAATTTCGCACAGTTGTTCCTCTAGGTTTTGTACCTTCCCTCCCAAACAATTCCTCTCAGACTATAGGTCATTAGAACCCATGTAATCGAATTTAGAGATACTGATTGTATCTTGAGTTTCTGAAGTGAAGAAATTGCACCTTGATGCTTGAGCATTTTGACTGATAATGCACTCTATCGGAAGCATTTGATTTCATGTTGTATGTTTGGAATGGTCTTCCTTTGTTAAAATCGATTCTCTTCGCTGGTTATTATTTTTGTCATCATGGTATCTTGCTCTTCTTTTCAAGTTGGTGTATTTCCTTTTTGTCTGAGTGAATTTACAGGCAAAAGCACAGGCATCCTGGTACTGAAGTACACAGAGTCGTTACTGCAAGCCACACTAATCAGAGTTGTTTTTACTTTTCTTCCCTTGGTGGTACATATAGATGTTGAGGCTGTCTAGGCCTACTCCTACTCTGCAGAGGTCGTCTTGAAGAAGCCCTCGGTAGTTCGTGGAGACTTAAGATGTAGGTGGACCGACCGGGAGTCAGCACTTAAGGGTTTGTATTTAAGGCAACTGAAGGACCTCCTCAGGGGAGACTTGATAAAAAACTAAACAAAACTGAGAAAGCTTTTGGGGCACGTGTCTCATTCAGGTATGGTTGTGTCATTTCTCAAAACAAAAGTCGCAACAAAAATATCATTCTCAAGATTGTTTTTTTTTTTAGTGCCCTCTTCAAGAAAAGCAGTTAGCCTCCTGTGCAGCACTGTCTCATGGCTTTACAGAGATGAATACTGTATTAACTTTTAATGATAAAGAATCATTAAAAATTTGAGGGGAAAAGGGCGAGATGATTAAAGTCAGGGATTTGCATTGAAAATCACTGTTGGAGGCTGACAGATTTCATGAGTCAAATTCTTTGAGAGAAAGGGCAGCGCACGCAATGTGTAGGGCGTGAAGCGCGGGTACGCAATAGGGCAGATTTCTATGCTAGTGCTTATGTGAGTACATAGATTATCTGCCAATTTAAATCTCATAATTTCTTTTCTTTATGCCATGTTTATCAAGTTTGTAAAAATTGCTCAACCAATCTAAAGTTAAATATGTAGTGTCTATGGATTCATAAGCTCTGGCTGGAGGTCGTGTCGCATGCGCGCGGTTAGTTGCGGCGCATCAGGCGAGCGAGCAGGGCGTATTGGATAGTATATAGCTTCCTTGTCTAATCTTATTTTTTTTGTTTCTTTTCATCCTTTTCCCAACAACTTTAGGCTTGTTACTTGAAGGCCATAGAAACTCGGCCTGACTTTGCCGTTGCATGGAGCAACCTTGGGTGTGTGTTTAATGCCCAAGGAGAGATATGGTTGGCCATCCATCATTTTGAGAAAGCAGTTGCCCTTGATCCAAACTTTTTGGATGCTTACATCAACCTGGGAAATGTCTTGAAGGAGGCACGCATTTTTGATAGGTAAGCCACAACTACTTGCATTTTTGTTATATCATGCCTTTTCGTTTGGGAGGAGCGAATGATTAGTTTGCTGTCATAATAGTCATTTTTTTTAATTGTTCATTTTCAGATTTTCATCTTGTCTTGTGATGCACAATGTTATTTTAATTCTGTCTGAGATGAACTATGGGTAATTTTAATTCATTCATTCCTTCCACACTAGGTTAATTGATGTTAGAATTTTTTCTCAAAGTACTTTTTATAACAGTCCTAAGCCCAAATG
This sequence comes from Palaemon carinicauda, assembly GCF_036898095.1. Taxonomy (NCBI): domain Eukaryota; kingdom Metazoa; phylum Arthropoda; class Malacostraca; order Decapoda; family Palaemonidae; genus Palaemon; species Palaemon carinicauda. The sequence goes on along the minus strand of NC_090732.1, from coordinate 125,647,560 downwards.
CCGTACGCAACTTAGTAGATAAGGCCTTTCCTTACGCTTAAAATTGTAACATGTACTGTACATTTTTTCAGTATTAGTATTAGGAGTAATTGCTTGAAAACTAAAACATGCAAATAGTAGAAGCTAGTGTTTGAAATTTGCAAAATTTAATTGTTGCTACAAATACAAACGCTCGCCCTTTACATAGGAATAGATATCAGCGAAGCTGAAGTACTCGTCAGTTAAACTTTTATGACGAGGTGTGAACAGGTGGCTAACAGTTACCAGCCAGGAGCAGGGAATCCCTTGCTCTCCTGCCTGCTCACTGAGTACTCTCATTCTGGTTTCTGTCGCCAGTGAGAACAGATCATCTTGCACTGGCTGTGGTGTCGTGGCTGTCTATGGTTATGCAAACTTGGCTTTTAAAAGTATTTCTTTAACTCTTGGACACTTGTTCCCTGTGATGGCGCTGTGCTATGCCTTTGTAGGAATTGATTTGCAGTCTTAGATACTTTAAGAGACGAAGAGCAAATAATTAATGAAGAATGTGATATCAGTCCGTTGGTCGTGAAGGTTTGGGACATGCAGCTACAAGGAGAAAGCCATGTATATCAAATGATATGACAGAAATTGATTGTTGAAAGTTTTCAAGGAAGTAATGAAAATTACAAGGTAGAGTATGCAAAGTATTCCAGTAGTGATAGTGAGGTCAAAAGAAAAGACAAGAATGACTGGAGAGAATATTTAGACAGGAAAGCAGATGAGGCTGACAAAGCTAGGAATTCAGGGAGTGGCTATGTTGTAAGAATTTCTCATCGAATTGTTAATGAAATCTGGAGCAAAGAAGAAGCATATACCTACCAAAAGAGGGATGGATCAGTTATAACAATAGAAGATGAAAAAAGACAATGTTGGATGGAATACATTAGTGAGGTCATAGGAGATACGAGGGGAAGAATTTGATTGGTAAACCTGAAACTGATGAAGTTCTTGATGTGCCCATGAATAAATTCCGTGTTTTTGATGTCGAGCTATCATGAAGCTATCATTAAGAAACTAAGGATATTGAAACCTCCCCTGATTATGATGGAATAATTGCTGAGATGATACTGGCTGAAAATAAAGTGACCTCCAGAATATTTATAAGATTGTTTTGTAGACTATGGCAAGAAGAGACAAAACCTGACGAATGGGAGTTAGGCGTATTGGTGAAAGTGGCAAAAAAAAAAAAAAGTCAACCTGACTGATTGCAATAATTACAGAGGCATCACTCGTCAGTTGTCATGAAAATACTGTATATAGTATGCCTATTCAAAAGACACTAGTGAGAAAGATTGATGAAAAGCTGAGAGATGGGCAAGCAGGATTTAGAAAAATGTAGAAGTTTTACTGACCAAATTTTAATATTGAGACGTACAGCAATGCATAGAATATAGAAATCCCCTTTTGATGGGTTTTTTTGACTATGAAAAAGCATTTGACAGGGTGCACCAGGCAGATTTGTGGCGAGTCCTGTGTTGTTATGGAATTCCTTCAAGATGTGTAAATTTGATTAAGTCTGTTCATGAGTATAGCAAGTGCAAAGTTAATGTTAGTAGAATCCTATCAAATGAATTTCCTGTGAATAGCGGAGTACTCTAAGGGAATGTGTTGTCACCTATGTTGTTTATCCTCCACGTGGAATTTGTAATGCGTAGAACAGTTGGAGGTGGCGGCGAAGTATTGGACTAGATTGGTAATGGGAAATTAGCAGACCTAGAGTATGCTGATGATGCTGTACTTATTACCAGAACACCAGGATTTGCAATGCCTGCTTACCAGAAAGCATGAAATATCACAGGAGATTGGGGTCAAGGTATTAGATATCTATGAAGGCACTTGCCCAATTTGAGGGGATAGCCGACATTGAAAAAAAAAAAGAAACAAAGGGGACGTTTCTCTCTTCCTTCCTCCAAGGCTGATGAGGGATTTTGCTGAGTTTGATTGGTACTGCTAGGGTGCCACAGACCACTTCCCCCTGTTATCCACCACAAAGACAGCTTCATATTCTGAGTCCCCTATTGCTGCTACCTCAGCGGTCACCAAGATAACTGGAGGAAGCGGCAGGCTTTATCAGAACTGCATCTCAATCGTTAGCTTTTCATTCCTATTACTAGCATGCTCTTTTGCTACTCTTACATCTATTCTCTTAAACTGATCCACTTCAACAGTTTTCTAGCTCACTTAAGCCTAGCAACTTGGACTCAAAATTAATAGAAGAAAATCAGGGATATCAGAATATGCAATAGGAGATGAAATATCATATCATTGGGAGGTGAATGGATTAATGAGTTAAAATCATTTAGGTATTTAGGAACTAAATAATGATCCATAATACAGGGTATATAGAATTGAAGTTTATGGAAAGATTGAAAAAAGCAAATCGGACAAAGGCTAGGGTGAGTAAAATTTGGAAATCATATTGCCTGAAATTGTATATAAAAGTCTGTTACTGTATAGACATGAGTCATGGTATGACAGTGAAACATCTCCAACAGATTTAGTAGATATGAGAACAAAGCCCTCAGAAGAATATTGGGAATTAAATGGCAGGACAGGATTAGAAATGAAACTAAGGGAGAGTACTCAAGTGCCATATGTGAATGAGATAATGGTAAGGGGTAGGTGGAGATGGTTTGGGCATGCTCTTCACACTCCCCAGGAGAGACTAGTTCACCAAACATTTAACTGGGCTCGGCAAGGCACTAGAAGAGTTGGAAGACTGAGACCTTCGTGGCCTATGACCATGAAGCGTATAGTAGATGAGGAATGAAGAAATATTGAATTAAAAGCTCAAGGTAGAGATAAGTGGCAAAATTTATTTAAGGACCTTTGATTCAATAGGCATAGGTATATACTTAATACAAAGACCATAAACCATTTTTGTGTGAAGTTCTACGCAGTCTTGAAGCATGAAGCAACTCCTGATGCGTCATCTCTTGTGCCATACTGTATTGTAGGGAATCGCACATCCACAGTACATTAACCCGGTAAATATATATGTACATTATGTGACGCAGTTCCGGTAGGCCCTGCTGCTTCCTCCGGTGCCTTAGATGACCGCGGAGGTAGCAGCAGTAGAGGATTCAGCATTATGCAACTTCATCTGTGGTGGGAGGTTGGGCTGTGGCACCCTAGCAGTACCAGCTGAACTCGGCTGAGTCCCTGGTTAGGCTGGAGGAACGTAGAGAGTAGTCCCCTTTTTGTTTTGTTTCTTTGTTGATGTCGGCTACCCCCCAAAATTGGGGGAAGTGCCTTGGTATATGGATGGATGGATGTATATAGCGGTGGGAAAAAATATAATAATTAGTTATCCTGTAAAAGTCGGGTGAAATACGCTGAAATGGTGCGAGATTTTTACGCGTAAGGACACTGAAGCATGAGTCATCAAAAGATGGGATGTTGTGCTGGAGAGAGGGAAGTGGTGTGAAGTGAGCTGGGTTCAAAGGAGCGCGGTCGGTTTGAAATCGTACCACTAGACTACTACTCGCGAATATGTGAATTTTTATTTAATCTGTTATACAGTTCTCTGTTGTGAAAGAATGAAAAAGAACCTATGGATATGGGGGGCTGACTGTACCAAGATAAGTAGGCCATCTTCTGTGGTTGGTGTCTTGAAGGTATTGATCCTCATGGAGTGCTCAGTTTCAACAGTGAAAGGCTATTACTCAGCCTTCAGCCAGATCTTTAGACTAAAAGTAGTAAATATTTCCTCTTAGGCTGAACACATTATGCTCATACTGAGTTTTGAGCAGTTCTGTCCTCCAATTGAGGCGAGGGCACTGATTTGGGACATTGCTAAGGTATTGAAATCCCTAAGAGGGCAGTGTATGAACAGTTGAGGCTTGCCTCAGACAGGAACCCTACCCAGAAAGCAGTTTTCCAGCTCACCTTAGCCTCCTTCAAATGGGTTAGCTAGCTTCATTGTCTCCTTTAGTATCACTCGTACTGAGTGCCGGAGACCGGTCTTGCTCTTTTTTCCCCGAGTTTGTAGCTAAAACCCAGAATAAGTTGGTTCACGATTCCATGTTTTCGTCTGTTTCGCTCGTGAACTAGATCAGCTGCTTTTGCGTCCTGTTAGGGCTCTTGAAGCACTAGCTTAAATGTCCACAAACAACTCTACCCCACCTGCAGCACCTCTTCCTCAGCATGGGGTGAGTAAAGGTAAATATACCCTCTTAGGCAGAACACATTATGCTCGTACTGAGTTTTGAGCAGTTCTGTCCTCCAATTGAGGCGAGGGCACTGATTTGGGACGTTGCTAAGGTATTGAAATCCCCCAAGAGGGCACTGTATGAACAGTTGAGGCTTGCCTCAGACAGGAACCCTACCCAGAAAGCAGTTTTCCAGCTCACCTTAGCCTCCTCCAAATGGGTTAGCGAGCTTCATTGTCTCCTTTAGTATCGCTCGTACTGAGTGCTGGAGACCGGTCTCGCTCTTTTTTCCCCGAGTTTTTAGCTAAAACCCAGAATATGTCAGTTCATGATTCCATGTTTTCATCTGTTTCACTCGTGAACTAGATCAGCTGCTTTTGCGTCCTGTTAGGGCTCTTGAAGCACTAGCTTAAATGTACACAAACAACTCTACCTCACCTGCAGCACCTCTTCCTCAGCATGGGGTGAGTTAAGGTAATTACAAAAAGTATAATCTCTTCATGGCTGAAGGAAGTTATTGACTTTGTCCAGTCCTACTCCTGGGGTGGGAGGGGGGGTTTATAACCAGGCAAACACATTGGCATATATATGCTGCATTGTTACTGCACACTGATCCTATATTGCATTTGCTGTGGACCCGCTGTGATTGCTAAACCACCAGTGCAAGAGGTGTAGAAAACCTTAACCCTGCACCACTTACAAAGTTTTTATTAGCCCAGATTAAATCAGCCAGTTGGAATAGTGACTTCCTCCCTCCTAAGGAAAAAAAAATAAAAATATTGCAGGTAATTTGTATTTTTCCTAACTATACAAACCTGAGTCATTTACTCATACATTCCTGCAATCACCTACCCCCATAGAAAGTCCCAATCACAATCGGAGTGAGTTCTATGTGAGCAATCATGGTGGTGGGGCTTCCCCACTTCCTCCCAGCTAGTAACTACCAGCCACCTGTTGACACATCTTTATATAAGTTTAACTGCCGAGTGCTCCAGCTTTGATGATATCTATTCCTATGTAAAGGACTCGGGTTTGTATAGTTACAAAAAAAATGCAAATCACCTTCAAATTTGTCATTTTTTATTGAAAATGAATGGGGTAGTGTGCGTGTGTGTGTGTGTGTGTATGCAGTAGAGGAGAATAATATTAACTAATTAGATGTGTTGATGTATTTAAATATTAAAGAGATTTGGGTGCCATAAAGATTGTATTTGTAAGTAGTCACTATAATTTTGGAGCACTGCAAATATCCATCTTTGCAGTGTATCCTTAAGTACTTTTAAGATACAAAATATTATTAAAAAATAGAGCAGAAAATTAAAAAAAAAGGGTACTGTACACAGTAAAGCTGCACAGTGTATTGCATACCTCTGTAGGGGATAATTATTAGTACAGTATGTTGCATTTCTGTTGTTAGTTGTCTGTCCTCCTCCCTTTGATTGAGCTGCCAGTGTTATACCCTACATATCCAGTTATTTGACAAGTCCTTGTAAATAGGTTTTTCTCGAGACAGTGTAATTGTGGATTTTTACCTTGAATTTTAAGCAGGATTCAAATTTATTTTGTACTTGTGTAAATGAGAGCTAGTAAAACTGTAAAGTTGATAAAAATATAATTTTTTTTTATGAATAGATTCTTTTGTACCATGTATAATTACCCATTTAGATATCCTTTTCAAGGACTTATACTGTGGGGTTTTGCCATGGGTTAAAAGAAATGAAAAAGGAGACAAATTTTTGTTTTTATTTTCTTTAACTAGTAATATTTAATGAAGGTACTGTACTGTTAAATCATCCCATTATTCTACAAACAGAAACCTAGTTCTTGCTGACATCAAATATTTAATTATTTTTAATTTCAATGATTGACATTTGTATGTCCTTTGACATTGTCAGAATCCCAAAGGGTCAAGAATATTGTGGGGTAAATTAAAATGGTAAAGGGGAACTATAATGTAAAAGACAAAATGGAATTTCTGGCTCTGAAACTAAATTCTTTTCAAAAGACAATTCAACTACAGAATGAAAACTGAATGTTAAAAAAATGAAAAGTAAGAAATGAGCGTACATTTATCTGTCCCAACTGAAAAGGATTTGAAACTTGTAGTTTGAACTAAGGAAATTTAAGATCATTCTACAATCTGGTCAAAACAGGAATAAAACTTGTAGAATACTCTTGTCACTGTTGAGCTTTATGAAGGAGCAAGACTGTGTCAGAATTAACTACATATAATGTATAGTACTATGGACATGATGGTACAATCTGGGAAGATCTTGATTCGAATGATGGTCAGAATAATGAAAAATTATGCCACAGTCACAAAGAACTAGCTGAAAGTTGGTGTCAGAAATTGCTATTCAAATCCAAGAGTAATGAGTTTGGGTCAACAAATTTTGAGTCGGCATCTTAAGATCAGATAGGAGAACAATTCTCAAAATGTGGTTAAATGAAAGAATTAAAACAATGCCTCAGGACAGGTTGATCACCAAAAAGGCTTTGTAGACTTTTCCCAATATGCCATATTTATGAGCACTTCAAGAAGAAACAGACTGGATGAAAAAGAATTTCTAATAAAAAATCACACCTAGAAATTTAAATGAGTTGTGTTTTATAGACAAGATCTATACAAAGATCTGAATGTTAAGGAGCAACTGTCCTTTACCGATTTACAATCACTTGTTTTGTTAAGGGTTCAATTTCATCCCCCCTTCCTATGCATTAATTTTAGTTATCTATATTAAAGGATTCAGTGTACAGAGGTCTGCATTCATAAATGGAATTGATGTAGAGTAGCATCATCTGTATGTGCAACAAACTTTTATTTTATTTTTTTTAACCTAAACTATATACAGGATGTGTAGATGTATGATAAGTAATGGGATGGGCTGGGAACACTACCTTGAGGAACACCAGATATTACATTCCTATAGTAACTAAGCCTGCTCATCAGTAACTATTTGCTATCATCATCATCTTCTTCTATATCTTTTCCCACTTCTGTGTGGGGTCGATGTTTCTGGTCAGCTTTCTCCACCTACCTCTGTCCCACACCTCATCACCGGTTAATCCCTTTGATCGAAGGTCATCCTTGATACAGTCCACCCACCTTCGCTTTGGTCTCCCTCTCCTTCTCGTTCCCTGTACCTCCATTTCCATTACTCTCCTCCCAATATACTGTTCATCTCTTCTCATGACATGAGTACCACCTCAGTCTGCTTTCTTGGATCTTATACCAATAAATATATTCAAATGAAATTTTAAGGGATTATTTAAGTATATATATATATATATAAGCTTTGTTTCTGTCTATTTTCCTGTTCATACCTGCTATAAGTATGGCCTGGCTGTCACTTTTGTTCATAAGTGACAATTTTTAGCTAAAAGATCTGTGAGGAGCCACAAACTACTCTAGAGTTTTACCAATATCCAAATGATTTGCACAGTGGGGATTTGATGGGTGTTATGTGAACTACATTCATAACAATTTTTGTATTGATACTTGCCATAGAAAAGTCTCCGTAACCATTTTTCGATATCAGCGGTTGGCCGATTTTCGGCGGCTCTGTAAATTACTCTTAGAATAATTCACATATCTAAATGAAATTTTCAGGTATTTATGAGAGGGATATCTACTTTGTTCATAGCAATTTTTATGTTGATATATGCCATAGAAAAGCCACAGCAAACGTTTATTTCGGTACGGGTTAAATGGTTATTTTTGGTGGTGTAGTAAATTGTTCCTAAAATAATTCACATAGCCAAATGAAAATTTTAGGGATTGATGGCAAACAGTTTCTCTGTTCTAGCCAAATTCCATGGTAATATCTACAATTGAAAAGACACAGCTATCACGTAGCCTTCTTAAATAGGATGTTAAATGTAGCAACATTACAGTGAACTGCGTTATAGTGAGCGACATCGAGGGACAGTGTCTATCTCATAAACAATATCCGTCCCGAGTTCAGCTTGTGGGAGTTACAGAAATTGGCTGATAATCAGTAGGACTAGGGATATCAAAAACCAATTCACCTAATGTAAAGTTCTCCAATAAGTAAATTGAATACCTTCCTCTTTAAGTTAACAGACAAGGATCTAAGTTCAATTAGTTTATTATTCATGTTGCATAAGGTTTTTCATAATTCTGAGCATCCTTCACATTCAGATCTTCCCGGACAGTTCCATCCTGTTTGTAATACTAGCAGTTAATTCTAATACAGTAGTCAGGCCTTCTCCATCATGAGGCTCAATACTACACTATTCTAGAAGTTTTATTCCATCTGTGACCAAGTTGTGGAATGATCTTCCTAATTGGGTAGTTGAATCGGTAGAACTTCAAAAGTTCAAACTTCCAGCAAATGTTTTCATGTTGAACAGGCTGACATAAGTCTTTGTATAGTTTTTATTTGAAATATTTATTTGGGTGTTGTTACCGTTTTTAAAATATTTTATTATTTGTTAATTATTTCTCGTATCGTTTATTTATTTCCTTATATTCTTTCCTCAATGGGCTATTTTTCCCTGTTGGAGCTTTTGTGCTTATAGCATCTTGCTTTTCCATTTAGGGTTGTAACTTAACTAGTAATGATAATAATAATATAATGAAAAACGAAGTAAAAATATAATTTTCGGTTACACTCCCACAAACGTCAAGGTCCAGAAAAATACTTCAAACTTGTGGGACTGGAGAGATAAACTGCTTAGTTTAGCTCTAGAAAAATATGAATGAGGAGGATAGTTTTCCAAAGCGAGAAGTCTCGTGTATCTCCAAATAGATACATCTACAATGATCATTGAACCAGGGTTTGTTTTTGTTCTATTGTATCGTGATAAGGAATACTCCTATCAATTGCAGTATGTGACCAAGTTTACATTCAAGAGATCAAAGGGCTTCACCTTTTTATATAATTAAGACCATTAAAATAGAAAAGATCACTCAAAATGCCCTTTGTTAGAGTTTAATTTCATCCCCTAAACCAACCACTCTCTCTAAATTATTTTGACATATTTCTTGACTTCTTAGAACTGGTACCTTTCCCATGCCTTTTTAAGCCATTTCTCTTGAAGTAATTGAATCGACCAATGTTGGCCTTAAAGAGATTACTGTCAGCACCTGTTATGCAGCTGCTTGGCCTTCTCACATGTTAGGGACTTTGAAGTACACACAACTATTTGTCATAATTTTTTCTACCTCTTCAATTTCTTTAGTGTTTCTTTTACATTTTAGTTTAATTTTGGCTGCTTTTATGTTTTGGAAAACATATTTTTGATATAATGGGCAATCGATAGTAATGGACAGGCCTTCCCTCTATTAGTCCGTTGCTGCGAAGTTTAACTGTACTTTGTTAGAGATTTATAACTTTAGCAAACCAGAATTCTTGAATATAATTGAAACACAGAATCTAGATGATAATGTGAAAAGGATAAGAAAAACTAGAGCAAATTATTGAAATACACTAAGAACATTGGGAAGACCTGATGTGTTTTATTGTAGAAAACAAGTACTGTATTGTAGGATATAATCATGTTACAAAACTAGAATTTAATGTACAATAGGAGCAAGATATATCTAGAAACCATGGAAATGTTTTCCCTGGGGTGGTACCCATTACTATATGAGCAGCATGATCAGATTATTAGCGAAGGTTGTGAAGTTAATTTGTATTATCGAGATCAACCCAGCGTCTACTAAGCACAGCATATGCAATCCACGTCTTTCCATGATTTATATTTGTATTGCAAACTTTTTCCCAACTGACCTTTGACAAAAATTAGCAATTCCTGTAATGTCCGTTTTAATATAAAATTAAGTGATATTTGATAATGGGTGAAGAAAAATTTATCACCACTAGGAATGCAGTTAATAGGTTATTGGATGTTCGTGTAGAATTTTGGGAAAGAGTAATAGCATAAAATATTTTGATGTTTTGTTTATTAAAGATCATTTTCACCAATAAAGTATAGTTTTTAATGTACAGTAATTGATTTCTGACTGTTCTACTGACCTTATTCATTATAAATCTTACATGCAAGATTTCACCGTCAATTCTATTTTAAAGTTTGTGATTTGTCGTCTTTCAAATTTATCCAAGTTAGTATGTGTAACACTTGAAATTCACCTGTGCAGATTCAAGTGGCAGCAGTAGTGCTGAATGATGTGAAAGTATTTGTTCACCAAGATAGAAATAGCTTGTAATTTTGGGTTAGAAATAGCTTGTGATATTGGGTTATGCTTCTTAGCTGCATAAAGATATTTTAGGAGCAAATTTTTAATTTTTTTTGGTTTGAATGATCTAACTGAATGCAATTTTTAGTGTTGTTAATGTTACTACAAATATAACTACAGTACACTATAATGATGAGTTACTATATTCACCCACTTTGATTCTCTGTGCATTGGGAATACAACTTAACTTAGGAAAGCATCTTATGACAGCACTTTTTAGAATTCAACATTTACGACTCCCCTAGATTATTAGTTTTATTGTCAACACTTCGTATAATGTTGTAAGTGCCACAGGGGCTTAAATTTACCTGAAAATTTGCATCATTAACAGGCAACTTGGATATTTTTTCCTTTTGTTAGAAAGTGATGCTAGATCAATTATCCAGGACATTAGGTTAGCTGTAAAAGCTAAACAAATGTAATGGGAACAGGTTTTTTTTTTAATCGCGGTATAAAAGTTCATCTTCACATGCTACTTTAGTTGTCTTGAAAATGCATTCCGTGAAACTGTTGATCATTGTGACCCAGTCAGCTTAACCATATATTTTCTAAACAGAGTTTTTTTGCTGCTTGATATTTTATTTGATTACTATTTTTGAAGCTTAATATTTTATATATTTCTAAAAACTTTTTATTTTATTTTAAAATGCATTACCTTACTTAAAAGAATATCTCGTGGACATTTTTTGTTGGAATTGACTCTTGAATGTGGCTAGTGTTTTACTCACTTAGGGCAGTATTTCTGTTAAAAGTTTGTGAGGCATCATGTATAATGTATTTGGCTAGCTTAAGCAGTTCAAATTTGTTACTTCTCCAGAGCCAAGGGATTAGTTTCAGCCAATCATTCTTACGAAATTTTTTTTAATTATTTCAGAAGTGAATTTCTTCTCCCCTTTCCAAAAGGGGGATAGTTAAGAGCTATTAAAAATATAGTTGGGTGGGCAATTCAAGATTCTTCCTTTGAATGACCTCTTCTGAGATAAAAACTTCTAGATAATATGTAAATTTGTGTATTCAAGTGATGACCTGCTGGGTCCATATTTTTCCTGAGAATATACAGGAGAAGTTTTTCTATATCCTTTTAATTTCATTTAGACACTTAGGGAAAAAATTTATATCTTCCTAGAAAGTCCCAATTTGGCAAATTAATCATCATGATGTAATATAGATTCAGGTACATATGTTCCTACCATGGCTATAGAAGAATAGGTTGGGATCATGGTCGAGGCTCAAGTTATCTAAATATCTTACCTGTGATTCGCCTTGATTACTCACAAAAGTTGCGTTATTTATTTCTATCATTAATGAATTTGTTATTTCCCAACTCCCTTATTCCCATTGCCTATTCCCCCTATTGCAATATTGTTGGGTTTGGCGTCAGTTGAACTTGGAATACACGATATTGTCTCAATGATGCTTTATTTTTCTGAACTTGGAATACGCGATATTGTCTCAATGATGCTTTATTTTTCGTTGAACCCCCTGGAAGCAGACATTTCAGCCTCCGGCAGCCCTGCTTGCACATTTGAGTGTTTAGTGGTGTATTGTTTTTTTTTTTTTGAAAGATCTAAACATATCCGGGCAAGTATATCATGTGCTGGTTTTAAGATTTGTTTAACTTGCTAAATGTGTAGTTAATATGCCTTTTTTAGAGAAAAAAATATCCTCAATTTCATGTTTCGTGTCGGGGCCAACTATGTGATTTGAAGCTTAGATGTTCAGAATGTGCACTGTTCTCTGATAAGCTTATGGGAAAATGTCAAGTTAGTTTTGAGAAAGGTTTAGATGGGGGCGCAGGTTCAGGGGCTGTGGCCTCCAGCAGTGAGGCGTCTCCTTCCATTATTCCTCTAAGGGTCCAACAGCCAATCAGCAGCCAGGATGCTGATCAGTGTGCTCTGGTCGTGCCTTCTCTTCTGGCCAAAATTGAGCCTTGTGTAAAACCTGGAAAAGCTACAGTACTCTTCCCGAGTTTTGTTTTCCATACGGATGCGTGCTTCTTTGTCTCTCGTACGGTGCACTACATGTTTTCTTCTCCCTGACATACTAAACAAATTGTACTGTACACTGCATTTTTGCTCTCAAACTGAGCTGCATTTTTATTTGTTACTGATATTAATTTTTAGCCACAAAAATTACAGTTTTTAACAAAAGATAATTAATATATGAAGGATGTAAAACTTTTCTGCCCTCAAAACCTGTGATATAAAGAAAGAGTCTACTATATAGATTTACATAGAATATATTTATAAATCCTAGATGTCCTGAAGGAGAGATAGGTGAACTGCAATATGGTGAGGGATTACTGTTAAGTCCTTTAAAACAGTTTTGCACACCTTGCTGTCTTTTTTTCTGTTCTGTGAATCCTCTCTTAATTTCATATTGTATTTTGACCAAAATATGCTTATCTGAATTAATAACATTGTTCCACCACCATCCATATCAACATTATTACATTTTCCTACTTCCCAGTTACTCTCATAACTTGACTTGTTTACGCTTAACTATTACCTATTATCATCACTTGAATTTATTAGCTTCTGCTGTTTCTTTTCACTGACCTCAGTCACTATTCCACAGACCTTTCTATGATCTTTCGTGTTACTCCAGCCATAAATATGTTGAACAGCCATGAAAGTTTACGCATAAATTTGATCACTCAACCATCTGTTGTCTCTGCTTTATATTCTCAATACCGTCCATATTGCCTCTGTTAATTCTATCATAAAGTTTTTTTCAAGGCCTGCACAAGCTATGTACTTCAGTTTTCCCCCTTACTTTCAAAATTTCACGCATCTGTTACATAACCAACACATGATCCACCAATCCTCTTCTCTACAATGTTAATACCATCAGCAAGTGAGCATTGCCTAAATTTCTTTGTGTTGAAGTGTTCTTTTAGCTTTTAGCCGAATTTTTAAACTTATATATCTGTTCCTGTGTCCTTTTTAACCTTCAGCTGTGCAACCCCTCTGCTTTTAACTTTATACTGTAACTGCAGGGTTCCCCCTCGGTGGTTGTACGGGAGTTTTGAATGTCCTACCAAACCTGAATGCCAGGTCTCATGTCCGAACTATAGAACCATAAACCACCCATCCTCTTTCTTCTCTAAATCAATTGTGTTATCTTATCTTATCAGTCTGTCAACTGTTTTAATTTCTTGATCAAAGTACTTGCTTAAAGCAGTATACAATACTAGTGCAGTTGTGTTATTGCCCTGTAATTTTTAGGGTCACCTGTAACACCCTTCCTTTTATACAACAGATATAAAAAATAAGCACTAATAACGCACTCCTCGTTTGTTTTGAGATATTTTTTATTTTGGTTAAACTTTCTCCTTGCAATTATATGTAAAACTTCAAATACTTTCTCAAGTCCTATTCACCTTCCCTTAATTTTTGTTGCCTGCTATCTATTTCTCTCGCTATGCATGCACATGCTTTTCTCTTCTGTTGTACGACTGTATCTGAAGGGAAACCATGAAAATAGTAATTGATAAATATGAAGGCAAAGAGAAGAATGAATAGCATTTTGATTTTTTTCTTGGGGGGATAGTCTTCAGAATTCTCAGGGTGACTGTATAACATTTGAAAACAAAGATATCAAATTGAGTAATTCAGAAGTCGGCATGTGTTTGTTAATTTATGGTCACATTAAATGCACTTATGAGACCTACCATGTTGTGATAAAAGTAACAAATATACTTTTATCAGGCTTTCCAAGGGTGTTAACAAACTGCTGTACCACATAAATGTTAATGGTGCAAGTACAAAGTAAGGGATTAGTTGATTGTGGTTAAGTAACAGAAAAGAGTTATTAGTAATGAAACACCACTGTTGGCCTGAAGCTAAAAGTGTTGTTCTTCACGGTTTGGTGCTAGGTTTGCTGCTCTTGTTTATCTACATAAATGACCTGACCTGCAGTAAAAAAAAATTAGGTATTCATGCTTTTAATAATGTATAGTACTCAAACAGTTGCTGTAGTCATTTCCAATCTGCACTAGTTAAACTATGCTGCTTAATTTTGGGCATTATCCTAGAAGAAAATGAAGAGATGAGTAGTGGTATATAGGCAATTGCAAAGAAAGCAGCGTCGTCCGAGTGACGCTTTCTTTTGCAAAGGAAGCTTAAGCTCTAAAATAGTGTTCAGGTCAATTAATAGAGCCAATTGAAGTTACTGTATAGGTAATATTGATTACAGAAATTTTCCCTTTAGTAGTAACCAAACTAGGTTAAATGGATGGACTGGAACTACAAAAGTTCAAGATCAGCCTCTTACAGGAATTTCTTTACATATAGATTGTTGCATTTTGCAAACGACGGGATAGTTGAGGTTAGGAATAATAACGCTGTTGATTGATATGATCAACCCTTATGTCTCTCTATGTATGTGTGTGGTTGTTTAAGAAGGAATCTTATTAATGTAAAAGGGAGGTTAAGATATGGAAAATATGATCTGAGAAGGGAAAAATTTCTCACAAAAAACTATTTCATTATTTTTAAAGTCGTACACCTTTCTATAACAATGGCTCCTAAAATTAATTTGGAATTTTACTACTACTACGTTATAAATGTAGGTAGATTAGTTTAATAATCGATTGAGAATTATCGTGCTGGATTACAAAATTTTCGTAATATATTACTGTCGGGACATTTTCACAAATATAATAAAAAAAGAAATAGACTATCGAAATTGGGAAATAAATTATTTATTTTACGTTTTGTAATTCAAGTTTAATAGATTCTTTTCTGGTACTGATCCTTTTTCCATTTTTATTTTGTATTTAAACTTAGACATTTTATCTTATCCTGTTTAAATTGTGGTAAAGTTCACTTGGGCAGAAATTTTTTTAAAGCAAATTACAGTATTAGAAAATAGTGAATGTAGATCTATGTGAGAATATTCTTTTTAAGAAAGATAAGTGGTAGAGGCATAAGTCATATAGACAGCTGTAAATTGAGCCATGATGTGTTATTCATATTGATAGTGTTTGTATTAGCAACGGTCCATCACAGCATCTAAGCTTCGCATGAAGTGGTTAGCACGTTGTTCTATCAAGAACAACGAGCATCTTCAGCTAGAGTGCGATGCAAAATTGCTGGATGACGCTGCTTGTCATTCTCAATGTTCAATTCTAAGTTGGAGTAGTAACCCCATGTCCTCTGTTATCTCACACTAGGTCTGACAAAGGAAAATGTAAAGGATAGCAAGAGTTCATACCACAAAATTGGAGGAAATTCAGACCCCCATCTCAAATATACTCTGGGAAAATAAAATGTCTAAATAAGATCATATGTATTTGAATGGCTATTTTTTCCAACTGTTTTTAATATCAAAGTGACCCCTGTTCGGAGTCTAATTTGTATAAATGAGTTTTTTGTTTTTTAAACACTTCAAGAAGATAAAGGTGCAGGAAGGAAGAGCGATACAATGAAAAGTAAAACAAGGTGATTTTTCCATTCAAAGAATTTCAGCTTTGCAATGACAGTGTTTTTACATTTTTGTTTACATCAGTTGCCAAAAGGAGCATAAGAGTCGGGAGAGGGAGAGAAACAAGAGGAAAGGAAGAAGGGTGGGAAAGCTTAAATGTATGAGGAGAAGAACAGAGTGAGGGGGGTGGAAGAATGGGGTGTTGTTAGGGAGCTGGATGGGGGGGACTGTAAGAGATCAATAAAGTTCACGGTAGTCAGGTAACTGCGTTCCCCTTGGTTCTACCCTCTAGTGCTGCTCCCCGTTCCTTTACCCTGCACACACTCTCTCTCTCTCTCCTTCGTCCTACCCTCCTCATCCTCCACCTCTTTCCTTCCCTTTTTCCTACCTGAATTCAGCTACCCCCCTCACCACACAAACGTACCTCCTACTCTCTTGCTCTTTAACTGCTCCCCATCTTTTTACCTATTCTGTTTGTGTTTTATGTTTATGCAATATTTGGTTAAACATATTAAAAAAATCTGAATTTAAACTAGCAATTGCAATTATTGATTTTCACAATTATTATTGCCATTATTGTTATATTACAAGCTTTAATGATATTACTAAAGAAATAATTTGTTGGTTTTTATGACTTCTTTTGTTTATATCTTACCAAAGAATGCACTTTTTTTTTCTTATGTACTTTTGCGTACAGTGTTATGATTTGCAATTTGCTTACATTTTCACCTTTATTTGCCTCTACTTTGTTGCTGTTTTTGCTCCACCTAGCTGTTGTCGCTTTTGCTCTCAATTTTTCTGTCTTTCCTCAAAGTCATATACGTTTGACAGTGAATTTCCTTGGCACGCTTTAATCTTCTTGAAGACCATTCTGAACTGTTGTAAAAAAATTTAATCTTTGGTTAGGTTTAACCAGCTCTTGCATGTAGTTTGCACGGTCTTGATCCCAAAGGAGAGGAGTTTTTATTTTGAATTTCTGGGAATAGTAGACTTGACTAGATCATAACATTCATTCAAAGAGTATATAGTTATTACTTTGAAATAATTATACAAGTAAACATCTAAGAGTAAACCCCTCTTGTAATAAGATTGTGCCTTATACAGTAAATACATGGTGCTGATAACTAGCAACTGTAGTGTACAGAATATTTTGTATAGTGGTTCAGTCCCTAGTAAGTCATAGTTTCTTTGGTTTCCTCTTATCTATACTGTACTTTTTATGATACAGTATGTACAGTAATTGATAGTGTATTTATAAAGTTGAAATACCCATTACTGTTTGTTTCTGGCAACAAAACTTGTTGACCAGCGTGTGTGCATGTATGTTGATAATTTAATTAAGGAATGTTGTACGTGTACAGAAAAGTTTTACTTATAGCACAAGAAGTGCTCTCACCTGTGTGTTAATTTTGTATGATGATTAATTGCTATATTTTCTTTTTTATTAATCTTGCTATTATCGTCACCACATGAAGATTGAATTTTTTACAGATGCATTTATTATTTTAAAAGTTATTCTGGTACATACATTGACTAAAATTGCTTTGCTTTTTACCTAAATCTTCCAATTTGTTTACATTTTTAATTTTTGAGTGCCAAGTTCCTAGCAATCATTACTATTCAGAGTAAAAGTTGATGAATAGTTTTGTATATGTAAGTTTCCAACATGTTAATTGTGTAAATTGCAACTTGATATGGTAAATATAGAAGTCTTCAGCTGACCTGTACTTTTTTAAAGATACATACTAGTATTTTGTGTATCTAAGGAAAAGATATTTTTTTAAACATTATTTGTATGATTTACAATTTGAAATTTTTTGATTTATTACTTAAGGGTATGAAATCTTGTCTGCAAAACCTTTTTGAAACAACTTTGTCTTTTTCCTAAAAGAAAAGAAAATATGTATTGTGCATTGTGGTATATTTTGAAGCCGTCTTACAAATCCTGTTGAAATACCTGTATTTATAAACTTGTTGGAACAACGCTCCCTATCCCTAACCATAGATCTCTCCTCACTCTCCTCTCTGCCAGTATTCATTCCCTGCTCCTATCTCCAGTGCGTAACTAGTGTAGTGCTCCCTTCTCCATCTCGGTTCCATCCGACCAGTCACCTCATTAGCTCTCGTACGGGTGGCTTGGCTGTTCTTGTTGTCTTAGTTCCTCCCAAGTATTCAACATTTATTTTTATTTTATCTTTCTCCAAGTTTTGTTTTCTACTTGCACTTTTATTGTTTATAGTTTTGGGTTGTCCTCTGATAAACAAGATTGCACTTGAATTATTTAGGCAAGGTTTATTACCGTGTTTAGGGGTACAGTTATGTTTTCAAGTGTGTTTACCTCTAGGTTTTCCATTTTACTTTACTCATACCATTGAGTGAACTGGTATCAAGGTGTGGTGAACCTTTTGTTTTTCTTTCTGTAGTCCATGTTTTTGTAATCCTTTTCATTTATATTCACATCATCTTACTCATTTAATAAGTGATAATTACACCTAAACCTATCCACAAAATCAATTTTTCCCCATAAATATGATTAATTTTTGCAACCTTTCACCTTGTTCATCTATTAGACTCCCTCCTCCTCCTCCTCCTCCTCCTCCTCCTCCTCCTCCTCCTCCTCCTCCTCCTCCTCCTCCTCCTCCTCCTCCTCCTCCTCCTCCTCCTCCTCCTCCTCCTCCTCCTTGCTTTTGGAGGGGAGCCACTGCAGTTGTTGATATCATTGTTTGATGGTGTTTATACACTTGTGGACTGGGTTATGGTGGTTATACACTTGTGGACTTTTGACTTCTTGTTTTAAGAGGACTAATATTAGTGTATATTACACTATATTTTCTGACAATGTGTTTCATGATTGAAGTTGAGAGAGTTTATGAGTGATACATCTGTTTCTTGTTTTTGTCTATTTTAAATTGGGGCTTTCCACTCCAGTTATTCTGGGATGGTAAATCCTCAAAAATTGAAAAGGACTCCTATGTAGTTGGAAAATGTCAAATGAGTGATAAGTGGTATCTTTTGATTGGCTGTCAGTATTGTGTAAATACGGTACCATTTTCAACTCAAATTTAGTGTCATTCCTTTTTAGCCAGAAAATAGAAATTTTTCCTAGAAATAAAACTGAAGGCCTGTAGATAGGATGACCAAGTGTCGTTCCAGTATGGTTGATAATTTTGAAGAAAAGATTAGTAAGGGCATTGAAAGAACGATATAGCATAGAAAGCATTGGTTTAGATAATGGTGTCCTATAACTATAGGACAGGATGTATAGACTATGATGGACTATCAGTGTGTAATCGTATACACCATTGTCAACATCGCCACACCGGAGGAAGATGTGCTAACACTCTCTCAGAAAAATGGCTGTCTAGGGTGTATAGCAAGCTTCATAAAAAAGCTGAGTACTTGCAGATTTGTGTGTACAGTATATGTACTGTGTGTGTTGCATTTTGTTTTTTATTTTTTTTGTTTGAGTATTAGTGAAAGCACAGCAAGATGGATGTTGATTGTTCATTATGTTCAGATTTTATTGATGTAGGGATGTCCATGTGAATGTGTTTTAGTATTGTTCAGAGTGTTCTTTTATATCTTAAACAGTTGATGAATGCAAAAAATCTTTGGGAGGGATCAGTTAAAAAAAAAAAAAACATACATACATATGCATTTCTAGAGTCGACCTATATTGTCCTGCATCATTTATCTGGTTTAGCCTTTGTTGAGATAAAATTCTTCCCATGAACTTGGAGCATCAGTGATCCTCTTTACATTCCCTCCCTTGTCAAATTTCCAAGATCCCAAATAACCCCCCCCCTCCTAAGGCCCATTTTTTTCAAGTTGTAGGGAACTTGTCATGCATGTATACCAAATGGATTTAATAATAGTCAATATAATTGGGAATTGTACTTTGTAATTTTAAAGGTCTTTTCTAGTCTATCATACCTAATTTCTCATAATTGCTTTTAGTAATGAGCTTGCACATGTTGAACCTCAATTGATCCTTTTAGTAGATGACGGTAGTTCCTCTGATAGTGGCCGTAGGTTTCAAAAGGGAATAGAGTTATTTGCTACTTCCAGTTCTTTTATAAAAGGAAGTTATCTTTTTTTACATCTTTATATCGTTTGAGAAATATTTATTTTTTCATATATTTATGTTCTATAAGCAAATAATATGGGTTTTTAAATCCCTTACTTTTTATATAACTTTCAACAGTTTCCTGTAATAAACCAATCTTCGCTGAGTTTACATATTTATTGGTGGTAGTCGTAGAAGCATGTGGTTTAATGCCTGATTATTTTTGCTAAATACCCTTGTATTGTTATTTGTGTTATTTGAGTCTTCAAAAGATGAGGCTTTAGTCATTTTTACTGCCACCAATTCCCTTGCCAAAACAAGTTACAATACCTACTTTATTTTTTTGTCTCCTAGCCATCTCCTTCCATTCTTCTAAAGATTAAAGGGTTTAAGGAATCCCTTTTATTGAAACCAGGCTAGTATTTTCAAGTTTTGATTTCTCATTTTATTTGTTTGTCACATCACTAATACCTCCTTTTATTTTTCTAATTCTAGGGCTGTTGCAGCTTACCTCCGTGCACTCAACTTATCTCCCAACCATGCTGTGGTTCATGGAAACTTGGCTTGTGTTTATTATGAGCAAGGGTATGTTAATTTTCTAATGTACTTTTAGTTGATATTATGGAATATATTGTCACATGGGACTTCATTATACTGAATATATTTCCTTACTGTTCGTGTGCTAAATGTTGCTATTATACTCTTGAAATTTCTAGAAGTTTTGGAGAAGGAAAATAGCGAAATAAAGTTTCCTTTTTTTATACTGTACATACATTTGGTTGTTTTTAGTTATTCTAGTTTTCATAATGCTAATGAAATTTTCAGGCTTATTGATCTTGCAATTGACACCTACCGACGTGCCATTGAGCTTCAGCCTAATTTCCCAGATGCCTACTGCAACCTTGCCAATGCCCTTAAGGAAAAAGGACAGGTAGGCTACTTTGACCTTTGTTTTGCAAGTTATATTCTAGTCCAGTACTGTACAGCATCTTCATGAAATTAATGTTTGTGTATTCATTTAATTTACGGAATCACAATTAAATGTACATAAGTGCATATTGAAGTCAGGAATGATTATAAAAATAGTGTTTGTGAATTAGGATGTTGGTAAGTCAGGTGGTGTAGTTTTGCCTAGTCTTATAGCTATACTGTAGTTATTAGTTTATTTTTCATTATAGTAATAGTCCTGTTTACATCGTTTAACCTTCTGAGATGTTAATTGAAAGGGTTGTGACTGTACTTGAATGGTTGAGTACTTGAATGGTTGATGAGATTGTTAATGTGTAATGTATGTTTTCAATGGTATTAGTGAACTGGATGCGCGTGTGTGGTTCCGCTATACAACGGTAAGGGAGATGTGCATGAGTCTTTTTATTCAAGGGGTATTTGTTTGTTGATTGTGGTGGAAAAGTGTATGGTAGAGTACTAATTGATAGGATTAAGGATAAAACAGGATGCAGTCTTATAAGTGCGGGGTGTAATTACCATGTAATACTTCGTCTTGTGACTCATGGAATTTATACAATGCCATTGCTCCCAATTTGTTTTATATTAAAATGTAATAATTATCAAAATTTACGATAAGCATTTTCTTATAGGGATCATTATTTTTGGGTTATAGTTACTTTTACCAATTACCTTGTAGCTATGAAAGTAAGAGCAATTTTGACAAAAGAATTTGTATTCGCATTTGCCATGGTCATAAGAAGCTCTGAATTTTTTTCATGATTTTTGCATTTTTTGTCCTATACCCCTCATATATTGGCATAATGACTGTGCCCCTTAATGCATTAGTTTTTTTTATTTCAGGTTATTGAAGCTGAGGAATGTTACAACACTGCCCTTACATTGTGCCCTACCCATGCTGATTCTCTCAACAATTTGGCTAATATTAAGAGAGAACAGGTAAGAGAATATTATTTTTGTAATTTTTTAACGAATATTAGGTTTGGTTAGATGTCTGATCTATTAAAATCATCATGTGGTTATTTTAATGAATCTTACTTGTGGTTCGCAGTGTTTCCTTTCTAATGCCTCCACTTTCCAACTTATAACATTAAAGGATTAGAATAATTATATCCCATTACTAAAACTACCTAACATCGTTGAGGTTCTTGGTTCAACAATGCCACCTATCTAGCTCTATGGTAGACAATATTATATTGGCAATGCCTTCATTTATTTTTTTGTGCCTGTACCTTCGTGCAGTAAGAATTCTTTGGCTGTGTGGTTCGTTGACATTCCGTCAAATGCTAATGTGTTCAGTGATTAGTATATTTAATAAATGTATGCTAAAAAAAAAAAAATGTAACAACCCGATTTTATTTTCAGGGCTTCACAGAAGAAGCTACAAGACTGTACCTTAAGGCCCTGGAAGTATTCCCAGAGTTTGCTGCTGCACACTCCAACCTTGCTTCCATCTTGCAGCAGCAAGGAAAACTCAATGAAGCTCTCATGCATTACAAGGAAGCCATCAGGATCCAGCCAACATTTGCAGATGCTTACAGGTACAGTATATACATTTTTACTAGTACTGTATAGTATTGAATTACTGCCTTATTGTTTGAGGTTGTGTTATTTGAGTAATATAGTTTGCATTAATTTGTATCTGTTGTATTTTGTTAATTTTATGTCTTCTAGTCCAGTCTTGCCAATTTCTTATATTTATTATATTTGTCTTTGGTCCACTAGCCAAGTCTTTTGAACCTCGTATAAGTAATGTTTTGTCATTTTACCCAGGTTCTTGGGTGGTTTGATTACTTGTTACAAAACATTGTCCCACTTCTTTATATTGCTTTCATAATTTTTTTTTCAACTTTTCCAATTGTAAGATTTATTTTAATTTATATGGAATTTGCTGTGTTTAATGAGGCCCGAGTCTGTTTATTAATGTAAAGGGTAGAAAGAATTTTGTTTCTTTGTTCTATAGGTTTTACTTTGGTGTTAAGCTTATTTATGTTTTGCAGTGACTAGTGTTTTTATTTTATTTGAGGCTTATTAACCTTAATTCTGATGGAAGATTTCCTCTTCAGCTATCATTGTACCATATATTTATCACCATCGTCATTTTTATGTTGGGTTTTTCATTTATTATAATCATTAGAGGACAGTAATGTATTTACTACATAGTTAGTTTTGTAAACAAAAATATTCATCCTTGGATTTTATGAGATACAGGGAGTACAGTTTGGTTCGTGTTCTATATTTGTATGAAACATGTGCTAGGGATCTCATCTTAGTTCTTCCATTCAGGTTTTAATTATAAAGGGCACAAATTATAATGCTTGATAATATCAATTGTTTGTCACTCATATAGTTATTTTCAGTGATTTAGTTGCAGCAAAATATACAGTTGAGGAAACAAACATTTTGTAGAAGTAGCAACTTAGAGATGAGTATAGATTTCACAGGAGATTTAACATATTCAAGTTATTTTCATATATTTTACGGACTACTGGATGGAAATTATGTATCTTTTGTGTTTGTTTTTATGTTCTTGTAACATTTTTGCAAACATCTTTTATAAGTACTATATTGTAAAACTTCCTTATCTGCTGGTTCCCAACCACTGATTTGACTATACACTCAAACTAGTGATACCTTCATAGAAAAATGTATGCCAAAAATTCATATATTTGTGCACTAAACTGGAAGCACTTGGTTGCAAAATTTTGAAACTGCTTGCCATTACATCACCACCCAGTAGAGTAGGCTGCTATAAAGGAAGTATTGGCCCAAAGGCAAAAAAAGTTTTTTCCATTCTTTTTTTTCCCCAAGTTTCATTTTTGGTATTCATACAGTTTTTCTTTTCAATTAAGTTTATATTTATTCCTTATACCCTTTTTTCCTTTCCTATTTTGTATTATCCTTATTCCCTATACTTCAACATTTCCCTTTACAGTATATTCTATTTATATTAATTTGATTTATTGCCAGATTTCATGCATATAATACAAATTTCTTTCCCTGTCTTTTACTAAATATGTAAAACTGGTAGTTTCACACCAGCATGCACATTACCAGTTGCTATTTTTACTATCCCCCTCTACTACAGCTTTAGGAAGTAAATTACAAAGGTGATTTGGTTTGATGAAGAAATCAAGTTTTATAACTTTATTGAAAAAAATTTTGGTAGAAGGAAACTCCTTAATTCAGCTCTACTAATTCTTTTTCAATATCAAATAAAAACTTGGCAATCAGAACTGGTCAGAAGGAAACAAGGTTTGACGTTGACATAGTTCAACTTTAAAGAACAAAGTGGCTGTAAAGGAAAATGTTAATTTGATTTAACTGGTGTTAATTTAGATAAGAAAAATTAGTATCCAATAGAGTTAGGCATCTATCATGTTCCATAATTTATTTTGATAGTTTTTTTATTAAAAAAAAGGGGGGGGGGGGCAAATTTTATCATTGTTTAATAGTTCACATCATATCATTCACTTTTATAGTACAATTATAGTTCTTAAATTAGTATTTAAAGTAAAAAAATCCTTGTCATATTGCCCATCACTACAGAAAAGGAGGTTTTACTGGATATTGTTTACATTATGAAGAAGCAGAGACCTTATTTTTTTTAGGATTGCAAAATAAATCATGTAATACTAGGATGTTTTAAAGGTCCCTAGGTAAAATTATTCTAGTTTTCAGGCTTCAACCTGAAGTGTACGAGATATTGCTGTAAGTTATATTGGCTTTATATTTGGTTTTTGGCTTGAGATTTGTTTTATTTTTGGGAGGAGTTTTTATGGCAGGTTCCATACGGCTGTTATTGTGAGCACAGTAAAGCTTATTTAAAGACTTATTAAATTAGTGTTTGTTCCTACATTAGCACATATCTTCGTCCTTTACATAGGATAGATGTCAGCGAAGCTGGAGTACTTGCAATTGAACTTTTTTAATGAAATATAGACGGCTGGGAGTTGGGAAGCCCCTGCCCCTTCTTGCTCCCTGAACAGTCACTATGATTCCAGCCGCCAGTGGGAACAGACGTTCTTCCACTGGCCGGAGTATCTTAGTTGGTTAATTGCTTTTTCTTTCCAGTATGTTTGTGATTGTTTGTTGCCGTGGGATGTCCACGGTTATACAAACTTGGCTTTTAAAATTTCCTTCCTTTAACTTTTGGTCTTTGGGTCTGAACTTGAGTAGCTGGCTAATATTCCACCCTCGAATCGTACTTCCCTGATTGTCCAACTCACTATGAGTTCAGGAATAACTATCTCTCCTTCCCAAGTTCTCATAGGGAAACCATATCCTTCTGTTTGATGCTCTTGCCTACGAGCAATATGTCTCTGAGCGTGCAGTGTTTGGACTCTTGTCATTGTTTACTAATGAATGCACTGCTTTGTGCGCACCTTTTCTATCAAGATTGGATATTGCTCACCAGATCTTTTCTTTGCTTATCACAGTCCTGATACATGCACACAACATTCTACTCCTACACTAGAGCACTTGATATTAGTCTCAGACCTTAGCCTTAAAATAGTTTTCTAGCTCATTTTAGCCTCCTCCAGGTGGGTTAGCATGCTTCAGGGTTTCTCCTTTAGTATTGCTCATACCAAGCGTTGAAGGTAAGTTCGTTCTCCTTTGTCCCTGAGGTTGCAGCTAAAATTCGTTTTTGTCAGTTCTCGATTCCTGATTTTCTTCATATCAGGTCATAAGTCTTTGAGCTGTAACAAACTATCCTAATCAGCCTATTTTGCATCCTGTGAGGGCACTGAGGGGTTAGCTTCAACTACACAAACAACTCTACCTCACATGTAGCATCTTTTCGTCAGCACTGGAAAAGTTAGGAAGGTGACTAGGAATACGATCTTTTAGTTGAGGAAAGTTATTAACTGTACCTTTTTGCCACCTACACCCTATGCTCTAGGTAGAGGTCATGATGTCAGGTGTAATCATGATCCGGGTAATCTGTGAGAACATTGAGGATGTAGGTTACATGTTAGCCGTGGATAAAAGTTAAGATTGGCTAGCCCTTAACATTTCATCTTCCCCTCACTTTAGAGGCACAGCATTGAAAATCCTGTTAGCTGGAATCGATTCATGTGCAGGCAAGCCCCATATAGCTTTTAGTGTTTCAGTTTTTTTAAATAATTTTTTTTTTTTCTAACCATAGAAACTTGACTCCTTTAATCAAACTTTCATTGTCATCACCTACCCTCTAGAAACCCAAACCCCAAGTGAGTGCTCAGTGAGCAACCAGGTTGGCGAGGCTTCCCTGCTCCTGGCTGGTAACTACTAGGCATCTGTTTTCACCTCTTTATAAACATTTAACTGCTGAGTACTGCAGCTTTTGTGATATCTATCCTGTGTAGAGGGACTATGGTTTGTATGGTTAGGAAAAATACAAAATATTTAACCAAATCTGCCGTTTTCATATTTCACAAAGTTTTTCAAGTACAGTAAAGAGAAATTGAAACTTCTGTTCAAATGGACAACTAGTTGACATTCAAGTAGTGGTTATAGGGTTTATTATATCTGCTGTGATTAATAGCACAGTACTAAATTAATGTAACAATCTACCTGTTAGTTTGTTTAAAAGATTACTTTGAATTAGTCTTTACGATAAACTTTCATATTGCTTCAGAAGCCTAGTTTATCGACATTTGCCCCCCAAAATTTATTAAAAAGAATCTTCATTTCTTTTCCGTTTAAAAAAACACGTCCTAGTAAAATAACGTAACAATCCAGCTGTTAGTTTGTTAAAAAGGTAACTTTAAATTAGTCTTTACAATAAACTGTTCAATAAAGCCAAATAAACTTTCATAAGGTACCTGGTCAATTTATGTCTTAAAAAGATTTTTAAATATCCTAAATGAAGAGTAAGGCTGGTATTGCAGGTTCCCATTTGGTGCACAAGCCTTTACTCTTCTTGGCCCATCTAGTCCCATTTATTGTCTGTTTAATGCTTTTATATCCAATGTGGGACTAGAATTTTAACTGTTTACTTCACTGCCATACCACATGTGAGAATCAGCAATGTGAACATCAGGGAAGCAATTTTAATATTCTTTTATTTCTATACTTGCCTGATGTTTCTAAACAAACCCAACCTCTTTCCTACTGACTTGTGATGTCAAGGAATAGGGAATACTTTTGGCTTCAAAACTTAAGAATGGGAAACTTTTGTGGGCTACTTACCAATAATTTCCAGAGTGTTACGTTATTTTATAGGGCATGAATCTTGTGAAAGGGAAAAAATTGGAAATTTTCTTATTTGGGGTAGGGGGTGGGGGTGCAAATGTTGGTAAACTGAGTTTCTAGAGGAGAACAAATGTGAACGTCAGGTGAGTATAGGAATGAGTTTGATTAATAGGTTTTTTTAGGAGAAAATTCCCCCTAAGGAGATATATTTGTTTTTTCTCAGGTGTGGCGAGTTTGCTTATATTTTGAGTTTTCTTATCATGTTCTAATGAAAATATTTTGACTGAGAAAGTAGGATCCATTGCTTTTTTTTATATATATATATAATTTACTCATTGAAACATTTAATTTTACTTATTCTGCAAATGGGGGAAATATTCATGATGAGAAATCTGAAGTGTGAATGCTTATTTTACTCAGTAATTAAGTTTAATGAATTATTCTCACATTAGACCTAATTAATAGCACATACAGTATGTAGGAAGATTCATTTTTTAGTGATGAACTTTAGAAAAATTCTGTATGATAATGGTTGACATCATGATAATACCACCGGCATTATAATTTCTGTTTCTATTGCCTTGGTTATACTTTTAAAAATAGGAAATGTCTAGATTCCAGATCATGTATTTTGCTTATCCAGGAAAGGAAATGTTGTTGTTGTATATATATATATATTATTATTTTTTTTTTTTTATACTTCAGTTGCAATGAATCTAATTAAAAGAGCAAGGTTTCTTAGTAGTAATGCAATGGTATAATGGGACGATAGGTAATATATAGGGAATGTCACTTACTGTAAATAATTACAGAATTTAGAATACTAAGACTAGTTGTCTTTTTTATCATTACCCGATGTTGGTATAAATCATCTTTGTAAGTCACATGTTTCTACTGCACGGAACTGATAGCTTTCATATTTTATAAACCACTGCTTTATTGGTTTTCATCACACTGAAATCACCAATTGTGTAAATGTATGTGGGATAGATGAAGTGTTTTTTATGATTGTAATGCTTTATAGCACTGTAATTCTCATTTTTTTTTAAGGTCTCTGAACCCGCTTTAATTTCATCTTGTAATTTAAAGTTAGTATGTGTATGAAGTTGAGTAGGCGTTTTTAATTTTTTCCAAATGTCATTTATTATGTTCTAGGATCTATGCCTAAGGTTTTTTCTATTTCTTTAAGACGTCTGAGTGAGTTCAAATTATTTTTCTTACTAAACCTTATATTTTAGCTATTTTATATATAAACAAAATGTTAATTATTTTGTAATGCACAGTATTGTCTTTTCATTTTACAGTAACATGGGCAACACCCTCAAGGAAATGCAAGATATTCAAGGAGCATTGCAGTGTTATACCCGTGCCATTCAGATCAACCCAGCGTTTGCTGATGCTCACTCTAATCTAGCTTCTATCCATAAGGATTCTGGTAACATTCCAGAAGCAATTCAGGTAATTCTGAGTGTTTTTATTGATTTGAGTATGACATTGATTTAAATTTTAGCTTTATTTTGTATTGTTTCATTTGAGTTACTTGATGGTCTTTATAGACAGATTACCTTTATGTACGTAATTATGTACTATCAATTCTTTTCTTTTCCAGTCCTACCGTACAGCATTGAAGTTAAAGCCTGATTTTCCTGATGCTTTCTGCAACTTGGCCCATTGTCTTCAGATTGTTTGTGATTGGACAGATTATGATGCAAGGATGAAAAAATTGGTTAGCATTGTGGGGGAACAGTTAGAGCGTAACCGTCTACCGTCCGTTCATCCCCATCATTCTATGTTGTATCCACTCTCTCATGAGTATCGAAAGGCTATTGCTAATAGGCATGCAAACCTGTGCATGGAGAAGGTAAGAGATCAAGAAAATGCCTATGGAATTCTGAAAAAATGTACTAAAATAATTGTGTTAAATCTTAACTGTTAATTTTTCATTTAAAGTATATGATTGTTAATTGTTCCTGCACGAATACAAATCATCCTTTATGTAGGGAACCATTTTCAGCATGTGAGGTGGACTGCCAAAATTGTTGATAAGGTAGTTAACAGCTAAGTTTCTTCTTTGAAGTTTTCAGCTGTAACGAGTACAGACTTACTGATGTGTCGTCAAGCAAACTGGCTGTTAACTATGTGCAAAGCAAAAGACATCCCCCCTCTTTATTTTTTTCACCCGGCTGTAAATCCACTCACTCTGTGCTCTTGCTAGGGGGCATGATTGTTCTTGATCATACCTGGGTGCCGAGTGTAGTTTGTGGACTCCTTGCAGTGACAGATGTCTTCTTTAGGAGGGAGAACCCTTTGGTTCTTCCTTTTGCGCATCGTGTGTGCTTCTTCCTTCTGCTCATCGGGTGTGTCTACTTTCTCTGCCACTGCGCATGCTCCCCTGGCTCTTTTCCTCGGGAAGTTGGCAGCAGGAGCAAGGAGCCCTCAGACCTATGTCTACAGATTTCAGGTGCTGGTGGTGTGTATTGTTCGCCACTTCCTATTGGAAGTTGGTGGCCTTGTGTTTCGGTCCTTCGGGCTGATGCATGGAGTCAGGCCCATGGCACAGCCTTCGACTTCATGCTCTCTCTAAGAGGAAGTTGTAGGAAAGGGGTCCTTTTGACATCACCTCTCTTAAGGGGCCCAGCCAGTATGCCAATGTAAGTGGATATAGGAAGAAAAACACAAACATCTTGAAGAAATTCACTGAGCTTCATATGGCAATGGAGAATATGTATACAAAATATTTTGTCAAGATTCTTCTTACTTTCATAGTTACAAGGTAATTAGTAAAAGTAACTTAATAAATCGCAAAATGCTATTCCCTACTAGAAAATGCAGTATTTCTTCTGTTATCCTAAATTTCGATAATTATTACCTTTTAATATGAAACAAATTGTGAGCAATGGCATCTGTATAGATTCCATGAGTCTCAAGAAGAAGTATTATGTGGTAATTACATCCTTCAGCCTTCAGTGTTAACACAAACTTCATAGAGAATAGATGTTTGAGTTTGACCTCTTGACATTCACTTCATTTTACGTCATGTTTTTCTCGGTTTCGGCAAGAATTTCATCATGGCAAAGAGGAAAAGACAATTTCAACATCTTGGTAATGTAAGAAAGAAAAAAAATCACTCTAATAAGAGTTCAGAAGTTGGTAATACCGGCGTTATTAGCGGAGTTAGTGAAGGAGAGAGATGATGGAGCGACAGTCATGCCTAAAGAAGCAAGATACTGAGCAAAGGGATCTTCATTTATGATTAAATTATGATAAATAAATTTGTTTTGGTTTATTAATATAAAAAGGAATACAAAATTCCTAATAATCATAATTTATTAATATTATCTTTGTAAAAATACAAAGAAAAACTTTGAATGCCCGTATCTCAAAACTATACTTATTGACCTTCAAATTCTATCTTCTCCCTTAATTTTAAAGATGTAGCATTGAAATTTGGCACATAACTATAAAACAATCAAATGTTGCAATTTTTTTCCAATTTTTTAAAAATATTTTTTTTTTCTTTTTTTCTATCCTGATTTTTAGGGTTTTATTTTTTACCAAAATGGAAAAAAATTCATATTTAGCAAAAAAAATTACATCTAGGAAAAATACTTTGTTGGATTGGAGGTCTACATCAGGTCTATGTAGGGTAGTAATCCCAGGTCTTAATAATAATTATCAAGGGAGGAGATAGATTTTGAAAAACACTCATTTTCAGATAAATCGCCCTGGCGTCGCAAAACCTTAGTCAGAGGCAAAAATGTTATGCAGTTTGGAGATGCCCTTATGAAGTGGTAGGAATGTCAAAGTCCTTTCCTTAAAAAATTTCATTAGCCACCCCCTAGGCTAGCCCAAAGTCCCACCTGTCATTTAACTACCTCATTAACAATTTTAATGGCTGTCCATCTTACAGACTGAAAATGGTTCTTTACATAAAGGTCTCAGACTTGTATACATAGGAAAAATAAAAAATACTTTTAAAAAATTGTGATATTCACTTGTTTTTTTTGCAGATCAATGTCCTTCACAAGCAACCCTATAAATATCCATCAGAACATACTCCTGATGGCAGAATTAGAGTTGGTTATGTTTCATCTGACTTTGGAAACCATCCCACCTCCCACTTGATGCAGAGTATTCCTGGACTACATGACAAGTCAAAGGTTGAGATCTTTTGCTATGCCCTAAGCCCTGATGACAGTACTGCTTTCAGGTATGAATTCTGCATGAACAAAAAAAATATTTCTGTGAAGGTTAATTGAAAAGACACTAATATTATTGACTGAAGTATGTATGCAAAGTTTATTAAATTATGGAGATGAGGTCAATAATTTTTTATGATTTTCAATCCTTTTTGAAGTCTGTAACTTGATTTTGCTATATATATATATATATATATATATATATATATATATATATATATATTTAGATTGGATGTGAAAAAGAGCCATAGATTGTAGTTTCTATTGAAGTATCCTATATATAATAAAAAGTTAATTCGTTTAAATTAAATAGAATCTTTGCAGGAATGATAAAGTATACAAAGAAAGGATCATGGAAGATGATTTTTCTGTATTTTGAAATTAATTTCTTTTATTTTCCACAGGAGTAAGATTGCAAGAGAAGCTGAGCATTTCATAGACTTGTCACAGATTCCATGCAATGGTAAAGCTGCCGATCGCATCAATCAGGATGGAATCCACATTTTGGTTAACATGAATGGTTACACTAAGGGAGCTCGCAATGAGATTTTTGCTCTTCGCCCTGCACCAATTCAGGTAATTTTTTAAACATGAAAAATTTATTAGTTACAGCTGAAATGTACAGTAATGCCATCCCAAGACAAAATTAATTCATTCTGGAGGTTTTCGTTTTGTGAAAATTTTGTTGAGAGTCACATTTTACATGTAAATCTCGTAATTCGTTCCAAATCCTACAAAAACACAACATTAAATTTTATATTATAGCTAGAGTATAACCACAATGATACTGTTCAGCCAAATACATTTGAACCATTCATTATATCTGTACCTAACTGTTAATACCTTAAATTAAGTAGTTATTAGAACATAATGCAATAATTAATGGAAAATAATATAATACATACAGTTAAATACTGTACATATAGAAAATATATAGTACCATATGTACTGTACTATAATAGTTATCCTTACTATATAGAGATACACTTTCTATTGTGTGAACAACCCATTTTATTCAAATTTTTTTAATGGGCGACTATTTTATTCTCGGTCTGGCTGGCAGATCTCTTCTCTTATGAAAAATTTTTGCAATGTGTCAGAAAAATCTTCACATCTCGTTTTGCAGCATGAAAATTTCATTAGCAGATTCTTTCGTGAAGAGAGGTATGACTGTATGTAGGATCTTATCTTTGGCAAGTTATATTCTATTTCAAGAAAACCAGATTTGGGGTGTCCATTAGAGAGCAACCGCTTTGGCAAAATTATCTTGGGCCTTCACACCATTTCCCATCTTTCATTGATTGATCTTTAGTTGGTTAGCACAGCGCTAAATTGAAAAGGATTTTGATCACTCATAGAACACAAATGACAGACAATGAGTGGAGCCCAAAAGTCAGTCACTCAGAGAAAAATATTTCAGATATGAATATTTGTAACTGTTCCTTTATTTGATAATTCAAGTTCTATTATTGTCAAATTTATCAAAAAAAAAAAAAAAAAAAAAAAAAAAAAACCTTAGGAACTGCATTCTATCATGAAGTCGGACATTATTAGTTCATGCTGATGAACCCAAGAAACAAATATAGATATATAAAACTACCACTGAAATCATTCTGTATTTCCTAAGGTATTTCACTAGAGTAATCTGACCTTGTCTTGGGTATGGTCAAACTTTAGACCTACAGAAATTAATGATCCACACAGACCATCTATTGGTGATTATAGAATTATAGTGAACAGCTAATAATGAAGGTTTGGAAACAAATTCCCATAATATTTTTGTCACTTATTTGCAATTCATCTAATTATTTGCCATTTGAGTGAAGAGTTCTAACTTATGGAATAAGATAGAATTTTTTGTTTTAAGAATGAATCTGATTTTTTTAATTTTAACATAATCTACCTATCCTGTAATAATTTACTGGCAGACAATACTTCAAAATTGAAAGGTGTAAAGCAACCGGTTACCATGTCTTTTAGTGCTTATCCTCTAAAGGAGAACACTAACAATACAATTAAACAAAACATAACAAGCTATTGTAAGTACTATTTCATAAATTGGGATATTAATTAGATAAATATGTAGGTGGCAGCAGTAGGGGATTTAGCATTATGAAGCTTCATCTGTGGTGGATAACGGGGGGGGGTGGGCTGTGGCACCTTAGCAGTACCAGCCAAACTCGGTTGAGTCCCTTGTCAGGCTGGGAGGAACGTTGAGAGGAGAGGTCCCCTGTTTTGTTTCATTTGTTTGATATCGGCTACCCCTCAAAATGGGGGGAAATGCCTTGGTATATGTATATTACTTTTTTTTTTTTTTTTTTGTAGAATTGTAAATCCCCAAAATCAATAATCCTTTCATCCTGTTTTTTATGTTTGCTAAAATATTTAAATGTTTGTATTGCAAAAAAAAAAATAATCCTTTCAAC
The DNA here is from genome assembly GCF_036898095.1 of Palaemon carinicauda. NCBI lineage: Eukaryota > Metazoa > Arthropoda > Malacostraca > Decapoda > Palaemonidae > Palaemon > Palaemon carinicauda. The sequence goes on along the minus strand of NC_090732.1, from coordinate 125,613,904 downwards.
CTGTTTTTTATGTTTGCTAAAATATTTAAATGTTTGTGTTGCCATTACAGGTTATGTGGTTGGGTTATCCTGGAACAAGTGGAGCTCCATTCATGGACTACCTCATTACGGATCGCGTAACTTCTCCTGTCAAACTGGCATCACAGTATAGTGAAAAATTGGCCTTTATGCCAGATACTTTCTTTGTTGGAGATCATAAACAGATGTTCCCTCATCTCAAAGAAAGAGTTCTGCTGGAATTGAGTGTAAGTTGTGATAGCTAGCAGTTATCAAGCCATATAGTGTCAGAAGTATTTGTTTTGATTGTTTTTATAAAATTTTTAAACATCAAATGAAAGAATTTTTAGAAATCTAGGAACTATATACTGTACAGTATTTAGTTATTCTAGTAACACCTTTCAATGAATTGATATTTTTTTATTCCTCCATTCAGGATACCCTCAAACTTCTTAATAAGGATAGTATTAAGGATACGGTTGCCATTATTAATACCACCGACTTGAGCCCTGTGATAGAAAGTGCTGAAGTGATGACCATCAAGGAGCGTGTCCAGCCCACTACCACAAAGGAATCTGTTGAAGTTGCTGTAACTGTAGCACAGCTTCCAACTACTGCTCCCATTGAAGTAAGGACAGCTTGAGTTATGAAAACCTGTCAATTTAAAATGGTGTCATCCTTAATTGTTTTAATTGCTTTGTGAAGCTTTCTAAAGTTGGCAAGAAAAATCAAGTTGCAAATGATGATTTATAAGCCCAATAGGTAATTCTACCTGTTTTGAAAATTTCTGAGGATAACTTACTAGTATCATCATATTTACATATTATTTTTCTTTAGTCCATGATCCAGACGGGCCAAGTACAAGCCACAGTGAATGGACTGTTGATTCAAAATGGTCTTGCCACTACTCAAATGAACAATAAGGCAGCCACAGGTGAAGAACCTCCTCAGAATGTTCTTATTACTACACGCAAGCAATATGGCCTTCCAGATGATGCTGTTATTTATTGCAACTTCAATCAACTTTACAAGATCGACCCTTCAACTTTACAAATGTGGTGCAATGTAAGTTTATCTCAAAGTTTTGCATTTAACATTCTCTCTTTTATTATGAAGCTGTGGTTTTTGGTTGTTTGAAATTAAATCTGGATGTCGTTGGTAACTATATAGACTCTAGCATTAAATTTTCATATGCCAAGCATCAAGTATTTTCCGAATGATTAGTTTCTTGAGGTGGCAGATGTATGTCCTTTCTATCTTGATTATTTTTCCTATCTTTTTTGTTCTTGCTGTGAAAAACCTTTATTTTTAGCGATCTTTTTTACTGTACAAAGAGTTTTAATGTGAGAACCACTGCTGTATTAAAACAAAATATTTCAACCATCTCCATTTATGCAGAGTAATTTTTTTTTTCTTTTTTGCCATGGTGGTTCAATTTTTTTGTTGATGGAGTTGAGAGAGAGGAGAATGCTCGAGTGCTTGGTCGAGGATCAGCACTGATAGATGTGAGTGATCATGAGTGGCAGGTAAATCAGTTGTTGTTTGTGGATGATACAGTATAATGCAGTCTCGGAGAAGAATCTGGGTCGACTAGTGACTGTGTGTGTGTGTGTGTGTTTGAGAGAGAGGGAAGTTGAAAATTAATGTGGGGAAGAGTAAGGTTATGAGATACGAAAAGGGAGGGTAGGTCTATGTTGAATGAGAGTTAATTGAGGAAGTAGTAAGTTAAGTACCGTACATTACCTGGCATTATCTTCAAATGAATGGTGTATCAACTAAAAGGTTTGGCTTCTTGGAAAGAGGAAATCATGACCATTATTCAGCTTTGCACAGAAAACTCAAGCAATTGAATGTACGCTACGAGTATATTTATTTCTTTAATAAATAGGGAAATACATTACCTGGTCTTATCTTTCAAATAAACATAGGAAATTATGACTTATGTAGCTTTATACAAAACAATTGTCAAGTTAAAAAGATAGATATTGCCCATGAAAAATTTTTAAATCATAACCATCATAATAAACGGCGTTTTAGCATTACATGGAAAAATTATTTATAGAACAAAATATTATTTTAAAAAATAGATATTAGAGTAGGATAGTGTATGGAAATTGACTGGCTTGTTTACAAAAGGAGGGGTACCGGGGGGAATAAGATTAACTTGCAGGTAAAGGATTAGTGACCCCAAGTCACCTCCCACTGTGTCCTAGAATTCATCTGGCCAATGTCAATTAGGCAAAGCTTCTGTTTCTATAGCAGCCTTATTTCTCTCGGAAGACTAGCAGCAGTTAGAGTAGATATGAATGTGTTGATGTGTTTTGGCCATGTAGAGAGATGGAAAATGCCTGTCTGCTGAAGTAGGTGATGAATGCAAGAATTGATTGGAAGTACAATAGGATGGCCAAGGTTTTGATGGTTGGATGGAGTTATGGAAGTTTTAGATGATAGGAGGAGGATAGATGTGAGAGGCAAAAAAGCGTGCTAGAAATATGAATGAATGGTGAGCGATTGTGACGTAGTTACGATAGGCCCTGCTGCTCCCTCCGGTTGCCTTGGTGACCACTGAGGTGACAGCAGTAGAGGATTCAGCATACGAGGCTTCATTTGTGGTGGATAACGGGGGAATGGTGGGCTGTGGCCCCCTAGTAGTACCAGCCAAGCTTTGCTGAATCCCTCATCAGGCTGAGAGGAGCTAAGAGAAGAAAAGTCCCCATGTTCCTTTTCTTATGTCAGCTGCTGCTGTCCAAAAGTTGGGGAAATCCCTTAATAGATAGGTAGTTTTTGTTATAAAGTTCATGAACATTTTCAAAATCTTCTTACCATCTCTAAAGTATCTTTTTGCAACCCGTACTTGTTTTAACAATTAACTTCCTTCTCAGCTTCCTTGCATACTAAAGTAAGCTATCTTTACTTAGCAGTTGGCACCCATAGAGTGTTCACTGTCACTAATATTTAGTGGCCCTCTCTTGTGTCCCTACCTGTAGGATGGGTAATGCTGTCTGTATACCTCACGCAGTGTACTGTAGGTAAATTTATTTCTTGGGGTCTGCTTTTATTGATGGATTAGCAATGCTAACTGTGAAACCTCTTCAAACAGGCTATATTATCATGTGTTAATCAGCTGTCAGAATAAATACACATCTTGCACCATTATTACCATTTTTAATAAATAGGTAAACCAAACAATTGAGATAACATAATTAACTCATATAAGTTAGTCTAAGGTTTTTATATGTGCTACAGATAAAGTTAAGCATCTACAGTATTTCCTGGTTGAATAATTAACAAGAAACAAAGCCAATATTTGTGAGCATCTGTGATGACTTGACTAAAGCTAACGGATGAACAGGATTGTATTTGAAAAATTTGACCCAGGGGCTAAAGTAATTAGTCATGCATTTTATAGGAAACCTTTTTACCATAAATGAAGATGGTTTGGTATGTGATGAGTAGCTGTTGGTTAGTATGGTTTGAGGAGCAGTTAGTTTTAAGAATAATTGTTGAATTAGAGAGATTTGGTTAAAAATATTAATGATGTACACATTTGATGTGGCTCTTTTTGGATGGAAAATTTTACAGAGGAAATTTATTTTCAGATCTTAAAGCGTGTTCCAAAATCAATTGTTTGGCTTCTTCGGTTCCCTGCACATGGAGAAGCTAATATTCTTGCACAGGCACAGCAGTTGGGTGTGGGCGCTGGCCGTATTATTTTTTCAAATGTTGCTGCCAAGGAGGAACACGTACGTCGGGGACAGTTGGCAGATGTCTGTCTTGATACCCCTCTTTGCAATGGTCACACAACTGGTGAGTTTTCTGTCTGTCTTGATACCCCTCTTTATAATGGTCACACAACATGAGTTTTCTGCAAGTTTTTATATCGTGATGCATGATGTGAAGTTACGTAAATTTATTGTAGATTCCTGTAACCATAAATTCACGCCAAAGCTTCTTGTAAGAATCATATTTGAAAAATTATAACCATTACAGGAATGGATGTACTATGGGCTGGTACCCCCATGGTTACACTATCTGGTGAAACACTAGCTTCTAGGGTAGCAGCATCACAGTTGCATTGTTTAGGGACTCTTGAACTTGTCGCAAGTACGAGGCAGGAGTATGAAGACATCGCTGTTAAGTTAGGAAATGATCGCGAATAGTAAGTATCTCCTACAGTTGCTTTTTCATTCAACACCAGTTTTCATTTATATTTGAAAATAACCTCTCAAGAATACTTTGAATTTGCAAAATGTTAAGATAACTCGTGTCCTCGCATATATGTATGCATGTATAATTTATATAATAGTCTTTGTTATAGAATTATACAATTTCTAAATATGTAACCCTCTTTCAGCTTGAAAGCCACTCGTTGTAAGGTATGGAAGGCACGTCTAGAATCTCCACTGTTTGATTGCAAAACTTACGCAAAGAATCTTGAAAAACTCTTCAAAAGGATGTGGGAAAAATATGAAAACCATGAAAAGCCTGACCACATTACCGAGTGGTAATAGGAGAAATTTGTATATAAATATGTGGTTGGCAAATTAAAAGCAGCATTAATTTTTATGAGGTAATTCTACTCAGTAAATCTGGAGAGTATTCCTTATTGCCTTGTAGTATTGTGAGGAATACTGTAAGAGTTAAGTTTTTTTTTTATCTTGACCCATTTTAACATCTTTTATAGTACTATATATATGAATAGCTTTGCCTACCTTGAAAAAAAAAATTGTCAACAGAATAGACATAAGTTCAGCCAAATGACTGGTTTGACATGTCACTAAGTAAATGTGGCATTATATCCTTGGTTTATATGAATAGGGTTATTTTTATTTCCCATTACAAATGTGATATTTTACTTTTTTTTAAAATATTGTTTGAGGTTATGTAATATAAATAAGGCCAGTCATCTGTTTGGGAATTAATTAGCTTGTATTCATTAAACACTAATATCTCATAAATCTGTTAGTGTTTAAGTAGTTAGTGTTTTGATATTTATACTTGTAATGATGGCAGTCATTGCTTGAATTGTGCGCACATGTACATGCTAAGAAGTTTTCATTTTGTGGAAGTATGGGTGACAGCCATTAGTTTGTATATATTGCATTGTTTCACATGGCTCAGGATTTTCCTTTGTATATAATGCTCAGCTACAAATAGGACAAAGTATAATTTTTAGAAAGCTTTATTATAGGAGGAATCTGCTTTTATGTGTTGATAGTTTTGTTTTTAGGTTCAATTCCCAGGAATATTGCATGAAAGCAGATTCCTGAAAGTTTGTCAATAAGTACCTCTGTGCCATGGGGACGAAAACTAGTTAAGAGAAGCATTTAGGCTTACACCTTTACAGTGAAATATATGCTGCCAAGACCTAACTTTTATAATGTCTTTAGGGCAAATTACTATTGGTTGTTTCTAATCAATGAGTGTATCAAAAGGTTTGAAAGGTTCAAATCGGCACATCACTTCAAATTATCAGGACTACTGTACACAGCAATAGCAGATGGTACTGCTTACAAGGTATTTGGAACCATCTCTATAGTTCAGAATATAATAATCAGAACTAGGTAATTTAGAGCACAATATACCGTGAAATTATTTTTCATGCAGTGTATTGTATTACATTTGTTGCAACTGCTTGTTACTTTTGAATTAAAATCTTGAAACCCACATTTTGATCTTTAAAGGTATGGCTCTTTAAATTATTATTTAGTCAAAGTAAGTACACAAGTTGGGTTATCCTACTTAATTTTGTATATAATTTCATTTATATACATATGTAGTAAAACATGACTTCGGTGAAATCAGGTATATAAAGCATATATTGTATAGGCATAATTTACTGTAGGAGGATTCTGGGAAAGCAGCGAAGGGAAACTGAAATAAAGTACGATAATAGCAAAATTTAGATAATTAAAGGTCGTAAAGTTTTTTTTAAGCTATCATTATTGTCATGTTATAATTACTTATATACCTGCAAATGGTGGGTGCTAAAAGATATTTTAAGAGCTTAAACCCTCTCAAGTCATCTTTGACTTGTTTGTAGCTGATAATGTGCGACTGTGTGTGCATATACTGTATAGTGAAGTTGCCTTATGGCTAGAAAGAAGCTTCACCAAGTCTAATAATATTTATTTTCAATATGGGCGAGGCCGTTATTCTTTTTCTTAAAACGTATATTTCTGTTGTTGGATATATAGAAAACATCCACCATCAGATAACAGGAATGTGATTGTCCTCCTTGCACATATGAATGATATCATTATACCATCATTGTGTGAATAAATCATAAAATTATATTACTTTATTATTGTCCTCATTAAAATTAGCACGAAAAATATTGGAGTGTTAATTGTTCTGGTAAGACTTAATTAAATCAGGATATAAAAAGTTCTGTATTTTACCCTTTTTATTTCTACAAAAGTTTTCATAGCCCAAATGACTAATACCCATCTGGGTAACTTCTTCCAGTGCACTCACATACTTCAACTTACCAGACAAAATTAAATTTATAATTCATTCTCAAATAAGCCAGCATTAGTAATTTAAAGTGGATGACTTTTTATTGGAAACCTAATACTTATCTTGCTATTTCTTTTTCTTTGAATTTACCATTGCAGGTGCACTCGGAGTAGTGGAAGCAGACTGGCTCATCTTGTTCAAATAAAACAAACCAACAATGGAGCAGAGTAAACTGTAAAAAAATAAGTTAGTTTTAAAACTTGGAAAAAATATTTTCTAATTAATAAATACAGTACTTCACATTAAGAATCAGATTCACACTTTAAGCAATAACATAGGTCAATAAATGTCCGTATATCCCCCTCTCCTTGGAGAGTCAGTAATTTATGTTCATGCAAGCTCAAATATATGAGTGAAAACCTGATATTTGTATTGCTTCTTAGTATATTTTTCTTTGTACCAGATTCATCCCTTAAATAATGACATAAGTCAATAAATGTCCCTATGCCCCTGTTAGAGAGGTCAATAATAAATTTTCATGCAAGCTCTAAGTATACGAGTCTGAAAACCATAAATTTCTATGCTTGCCTGATCTTTATACAGTATTGCTTCTCAGGAATTTAAGAAAAGTATATACTGTATTAACTAAAATTAAAAAATGTTTAAGACAACATTGCTAGCAGCCACTATAGGACTTGAAGCCCAGGAATCTTTATATGCAAACCAGTATCAGTATTCAAGATGACATGTAGGGAATACAGACTTGGTAAGTCAAGTTCCCGTTAAAACCCTTTCCAAAGAAAGATTTCTGTAAAAATGTAAAATTCTCAGTAATTTGTATTTTTCCTAGCATACTTACCACGGACTACTCTCTCGGGAGTTACTCTTTAGTTTAAACTTGCGACAAGAAAATTTTCCCCCCAACCAGGACTCCATTCCAGGCGAGAGGCATTAAAGCCTCAACCGGTAACATGCCCCAGGGTATGATCCTTGCGCAAAGGGACCTTCCACTGTCTTTGACCCACAATGCACCAACAAGAAGGCTGTGGCAGGCCTGGTAAGGACACGGCAAAGGTCGCCATTCGTACTCGATCCAGGTTCCACCGTTGTCTCGGTACTAGCTACTTCCGAGAACCAGTGGGGTAGGTAGGGTGGGACATACCTTCGAGAGTAGTCCGTGGTAAGTATGCTAGGAAAAATACAAATTACTGAGAATTTGATATTTGTTCCAATGCATTGTAACCACAGATTACTCTCTCAGGAGACTTAGGAGGTGGGAACTGAAACGAGGAAGCCTGTTGGGGAAGAAACTTCAAGAAACCTGCAATAACACTCACCAAAGATGGGGGTCATCCATCGACGTAGAACTGTCATATGTGCTATGTAGCATCTCCCACCCCGGACATTAACTCTGTGTGCAAGTCGTGGCATTAAATCCCCTGTTGTGCCACCACAATGGGGCCGAGTCTGTACTCATCGGTAGCCACTAAGGAGCAGTCTTTAAGAACCTGTGCCACTGACATATTCTTTGAAAAGGCCATCGATGTACTGATGAACCTGATATCATGGGGCCTAGCAGACGAGGGTGCCGGCTCACCCTACGCTACATACGCCCTTCGAATAATCTCCCTGAGCCAGTAGTTAATCGTGTTCTTCGAAATCGCCTTCCTCACTTTGCCTATGGAGACAAACGGGTGTTTCATGGCGGGCCTCAAGTGGGACGTCGATGCCAGGTACTTTCGGAGAGCCCTAACCGGACACAGCAGAACGTCCTCCGAGTCATCTGACTTGGGGATGGCTGGGATCACCATCTCCGAGAACCTCGGATCTGAAACAGCTGGGTTCTAGGTCTTGGCTACGGAGGAGGGCACAAAGGTTAGGATTGCCTCCTTCCAGCCGATGGAGTGACTAACGTTGGCTGCCAGCCCATGCAATTTGCCCACCCGTTTGGAAGAGGCCAGGGCGAGGAGGAACACAGTCTTCAGGGTCAATTCTCTGTCCAGGGCCTGCCGCAAGGGCTCGAACAGTGGTTTCTTGAGGGAATCCAAGACCAAGAGGACATCCCACTCTGGAGCCTTCAAGGAGTGAGGAGGGCCAGGACTGCTCAAAACTCTTGATAAGCATGGACAGTTGCCTGGAACGACCCAGGTCTATTCCTTTCAACCACGTGATCTGATCCAAGGCAGTTATGACCCCATTGATGGATGGCACCGACATGTTCCTATCTAGGTGTAGGTGAACCAATTAATCTGCTATTGTCAGGATGGAGGCTCTTATGGGCTTACGGTAGTTCTTCCGGCACCACTTGTAGAACTTTAGCCATTTAGCTTGGTATATGGCCCTCGAGGAAGAGCGGAGGCCGCCCTTGGGGAGAATCCTTCCCTCGTCAGGAGGCGCTTGATAACCTCCACGCGTGAAGGGATAGGTTTCCGAGCCCCTTGTGAAACTTCTGAAAGTGAGGCTGCCTAAGAAGATCTCCTCTGATAGGAAGGGGCCACGGCTGGGCCACTGCTAGGTCTCGTAGGTCAGGGAACCACAACTTTTCCGGCCACCAGGGGGCGATTAGAGTCAGCTGAGGTCCTTAGTCTGCCGCAGGAGCTCGAACGAAGGGAACGCGTAGGCATCCAGGCCGTCCCACGGATGTTGAAAGGCGTCTTCCATGACTGCTGTTGGATCCGGGACTGTGAAGCAAAACACTGATGGTTTGGCATTCAGCCTGGTTGCAAAGAGGTCCAGGGAGGGAGACCCCAACCTTGCTATGACACTCCTTGCTACTTCTGGATGAAGGGACCACTCGGTACCTAGGACTTGGCCTCTCTTGCTCAAGCTGTCCGCCACCACGTTTCTTTTTCCCCGGAATGAATCTAGCCGTCAGGGTAGTCCCATTTCCCTCGGCCCAGGTTAGTATCTCCTGCGTCAGGTCCTGCAGAAGACGGGACCTCAGACCGCCCTGTTTCTTGATATAGGCGACCAACGTGGAGTTGTCCGACATTAGGGAGATTTTTCTGCCGGTGACTTCGTCCGCCAGGGACAGTAGGGCCCTCTACGCTGCCAGGAGTTCTAGCTCATTTATGTGGAGGGTCTTCAACTCGCTCCACAGACCCGATACCAAGTTGTGCTGCAGGTGGGCTCCCCAGCCCTCCTTGGACACGTCCGTGAAAAGTAGTACCTCCGGAGGAAAGTCCATGAGGGATACCCCTGCCAGTGTATTGTTCTTGTCCAGCCACCACTGGAGAGCCTCCCTGGATGCTTGCAATAGGGAGAGCTCCTTTGGTCGATCCCTGGTCTGAGGAGCTAACAATCTTTTCATGTCCCATTGGATTGGACGTAGTCTTATCCTGCCCAGAAGGCCCACCTTTTCCAAGGACACCAGGTGCCCCACAAGCCTCTGCCACTGACGAAGGTTGGATCAGAAGTTGGGAAGGGAGGCGTTTGCTTTTTCCTTTCTGCTGAGTAAGAAGCAGAAGGAAAACTACCCCTCTTAACCTTCTTCCGATGACTGATGTAATTTTCCCATTGAGAGGGAAAAATCACAAGTAGAGGTAAAGGAGCATCGCTTTACCATGCCACCCAGGACACATAATATGGGGATCCCCCTCCACTCAGCTCATGAAGGTGCCACAAAGACTAGTTCAAGACTGGGGCAGGTTCTCATATTCCCTTGAAACACTCATATCACAAATATGCAGAGTAAAGAAAAAGCACAAAACCAAGTGTAGCATGAATAGCGGCAGGAGTAGGGGACTGACTGGAACGATGAGCAGGAGTTAGGTGATGCTAGTGCCACTGACTCAGCCGCTCATACATTATGTGTTGGGATGCTGGCAACCATGCATGTTATCAGAATCCCAAGATTTCCTTAATTCTGGTCGTTGCCAAACAGTAACAGAGTAAACCCATCTTAATGACAAGGGTTTGTATTTTCTGTAGATACAACTTAACATTTAATTAAAGATTTTCATCTATAATATCAGCATTAATGATAGGCTCAAGGAGGAGTGTTATAATAATAATCTAGAACAAGATTTAATAATTGATTTCATCTTATATACAACACTAAACTAGAACTATTTTCATTATCTTTATAAATTTAAACTTTTATAAACCATCCAAACACTTTTATAAACCTGTTACTCACTCAAAAACTTTTCAAGCTAAAATTTACTTCAGCATAGACAAACAACTTGTATAACATTCATAAGTTGCATAATCTTGTCTTAGATTTCAATTTCATTTCCAGTCTTGACCCTATCACGGTGCTATATAAACAAAAATCTTTAAATTCAGATTTTGCAAGTTGGTTGACTAAAGAGATGCTGTTTGTGGATACATGTAATCAAGTAGGGAGAGTTCTTGAAACTCCTTCCTTAGCAGGTTCTATAAGCAATTATTGCATTTTAATTGGCTTCACTGGTGGATTTGTTAGCATTCCTGCATAGGAAAAGCAAGACGATGTCACCAAGATTATCAAAAGAGCAAAGAAAACACTGCGATCGATCAAATGCCAATATCTGAAGTAACTGGAGAAAGAAACTTTTCTAGTCTAGCCGATATAATTATGAGAACAGCAAATACAAGAAATGATGAGTGTAAGTTTCCCAAATCTGAGAGAATGGCGTTAGTCACACCGGTTCTGAAGTGTTCTAGATTATTAGGAATTGAGCTCATACAGACCTATTTTGAATCTATCCTTTATTTCAAGTGCTAGAATACATAATTCTTGAACAACTAATTAGTCAGAAGAATAGAAGCTTTGCCAGACAACCAGTCTGCTTACAGATAATTATACTCTACAGAGACAGCTATCTGTTCTGTTGTAAATGATATGCTGGAAATGATGGATGAAAACAAATGTGCTATTTATACCTTAGACATGGTGCTATAAGGAGCATCTCACGGAGTGACACAGGTCCCTTGTCCAGAAATAGATTTTTCCTTCGCTAAAATCCCTTTTTAATATTACAGTACTTGATCTTGGTGCTGCTTTTGATACAGTTATGAATGAGCTGCTACTAAATGATCTAAGGTCCATTGGTATTGAAGATCAAGCTTTTGAATACCTAAAAGACTTCTTGGTTGACAGAAATTTTTGTGTGCAAATTGGAAACACTTATTAATCATGTCAACCTTTAAACAAAGGGGTACCTCAGGGGAGTGTATGGGCCCAATCCTATTTTGTATCTACAATATTGGTCAGAAACACTACAAAGGCATGGAGTGAAGTTCAAACTATTTGCACAACTTTACTTCCTCATAAATGATATAGACGATACTACTGAAACTCTATACCGAATTCTTGCCAGTGTTAGGGAATGGATGATAATCAAACAACTAAAATAAAATGAAAATAAACACTACTTTATGGTGGTTGGAAAGAAAAACAGCGTAAAAAACTTGGGTGATATTCAAATAACAATAAACAACTCTGCCCTGATATCTAGTCAAGTTCGTGATCTAGGCATATCACTTAACTTTAACATCTTTCAATGCCCAAATAAATAATGTAGTAAAAACTGCTGGTTATCGTCTTAGGAAAATTACTTTTATAAAGAAGTACCTGGATGAACATTCTGTAAAGAAACCTGTGATAAACTGTGTTATCACCAGGATTGACTACAATAACTACATCTACTAGAATTTACCAAAAGTGTAACTTAAGAAATTACAAAACATAATAAGCAAAGAACCAAGACTGATAAAAGGTGTTTCACCCCAAGAAAGGATCACTCCTATACTAATTTATTTACACTTGCTGCCTAAAGCGAGAACTGAGTTTAAAGTATATACCATAACCCATCAAAGTTATCAGAACAGGACGTCCAAAATATCTAAGAGAATTACTATATATTGTGCAGCTAGCAAATCATGTTGACACGAGAATTGTTTCAGATGGTTTCAAATTATTGGAATCTAGATATATGTCTACTGTAGGCTATAGAGCCTTTAAATATGTGGCCCTGAGACTATACAAAAAGCTCCTACTAGACATTTGAAAGACTGCAACCCCGAGACTACAATAAGCTACCATTAGACATTCGAAAGAATGAAGATATTAAGGCTTTCAAGAGGAAACTGAAGACTTTCTTGTTCTCCATGTGCTTCGATAGTGTGGATTTGACAATAAATGAGCAATATACGGTGTGAAATGTTGAATGCTTGTGAACATTATACAATGACTGTGGAGGTCCTGTAGAGAGTAGGGTTCCCCTGCTGTATAGGACCAGAAAAGCAGCCCTTTAAGTAAAGTAAATAAATCCTAAGACATTCCCTCTTGCAAGTATTTATTGTATTTTAAGTTGTCTTGCCTGCTGAATTTTTAAGCATTTCTGCACAGGGAAAGCACTGAGTTTTAAATTCCCATTGTGAGGAGAATGTCATATTCAGTAACTCTCGGGGGAAAATATGAATAAAATCTAAAGTGCTTATGGATCTACTGTATACACTGTGCAGTGGTAAAGCATTTACATTGTAAACAGAATGAGCATGGCAGGAGACAACCACAGACAAAGGGAGCAGGGGTTATGGGCCGCAGACTCCCAGGCACAAGGGTTGGGGTATCCTCGGGCAGAGGCAACATGCACTTTCGGCCCCGAGGCTGACTTTAGCCCAAACCTGGGCTTGACACCATTCCTGGCGGGACAGGTGTAAATTTCAGAGCCTTCACAGTCTGTTTAGGGTGGGAGGGGGAATCACCAGTCCCTGATACTGGGAGCACCACCACACCTTTCACCAGGACCACTAGCACTGAGGGAACAGGGAGAGAAGAAGCTTTAGCTACAAGCTCCTTCAACAAAGTCATGGAAGTCCTACCTGAAAGGCCTAAGGAAGCCTAAGAGATTTTTAGGTCATCCTAACCATTGCAGTCAGCACAGAGAGATGAAGTGCTTCCCGCTTTTGGAGGGGTATGACAAACACGGAGGGTGCACCACACCCCTAAAACCTGAAAATCACGGCAAAGCAGATCCGAGGGCTCCTTGTCCCTGATGCATACTCCTAGGGGACAGAAGCATGTGCATATGCACACGGATGGCGGAAGCAGACGCAACCACTAATGAGACCAAAGTAGCAAAAGACTTCTTTGGTATCTTCTTGGGCGTTGCCGAACCAGACACTGGCAAAGGCTTAGCTTGTTTCTTTCCCTTCAGGGCATACACCTGCTACTGCACAGGAAGCCATGAGCTGAACTTGGCACACCAGGGTGAATGAAAACAATCGTGCCCCCTACAAGAATGAGGAAGTGATTTACAGCCGTTTTACTCATAAATTGTAACATCCACCCTTCGCCCGGAAAGTATGAACATCCTGCGTAACTTCCACAGCAAAAATCTACAACCAGCATTCACTTCCTGCAAAGAAAAATAAAATGGAAAAGCTTGATTTGGAGCCAACAGTAAATGTGTACTTGTCAGTGGCCAAACTGGTGAGAGGGGCGGGGCTTCCTGCCTGCACCCTCCACCAGCTGTTCAAATCCAGCTTCCACTGAAATAATCTCCCTATTAAAGGATGACGGTTTGTATGTTGTGCAGGAAAAAATATTAACCATAAATTCACTAGACCTAGATATATGATTTAACTGGGCTATTAAAAAAAATTCTGGTAAAGTTATTAGGGTTTAAAGATTAGGTAAGATACGTCTTTCATTACCAATTCTCTCCATTGCATACGTTTGATTCTGATTTAAGTGGTTAGTAATACTATAGGCTAATGACACTGTACTTTAAAAAGAATATACCCTAAGGGTAAGAATTTTTACAAACTTACATAGTAACAGTACCCTTAGCTAGAAGACTTACTTGATGAGGTTAATATCTCTGATAGTCTCCATTGTAAAAGATCACTTTAGCTGTTTCATAACTTTAAGCATCAACCAGGAAGAAAGATTCAGACAAAAATATATGAAAGAATTTTCAACTACACAAATTCATTACAATACTATGTAAAAATAAAGAGGAGGAATACATACCAGACAGTGACAGACACTCTGTGGACCATGCCTGCAGCACAGCAAGCAAGTACTAAACACATGGCAACTTCTGGAACGACACGAGCCTGGAAGCCTTTCCCGAACATGATATTTTCAAGGTTGCTCAGAGCCTGCATTAGAATTAAGGAAAATTTTCTTCTGTGGTGAAGTAACTAAGATAGAAATATAAAAAGTCCAAAAGACCACTAACTACCAGATAAAGCTTACCATATCAGCCTTCTATCAAAATAATAACAGCCTTTAAAAATATCTTCACTGCTTGGAATCTGTCCTTGCAGTTCTTATCATCCATTGTCTCTACTATATTCATTCTATTTTGAGATACAGTACATTCAATTTTTCACTATAGACACTACAGTTCAATCATATATTTGAATCTGTCTCTTCTATCTAATTTTGGTCTGAGGTATTCCTTTAATAACCTCTTTCAGTAAATACTCAATCTGAAATAAATGACCATATTTTTTTCTTTCAACACTTATTTCCCAATTTCCTGGAAATCCCTATCTATTTGACTTTCTACGCTCTCCATAAAGCTGTAAGTCCGACCTTACAATTTGTGGGTTTGCTATACTGTATGCGAATTTGATTATTCAAGGGAAGGGCCAGGCAGTCTTTTAAGAAATACTTATGGGTATCAGTTCACAATCATATACTGTACCACCGAATACAGAGCATACCTTCATTACAAAGACAAAAAGGCATAACAGAATTACACAAGGTCTTGAAAAATGTTATTTTCATTAGTAAAATAAATTTTTGAATATACTTACCCGATAATCATGTAGCTGTCAACTCTGTTGCCGACAGAAATCTACGGTCGGGATACGCCAGCGATCGCTATACAGGTGGGGGTGAACACCACAGCGCCATCTGTGGTCAGGTACTCCAGTACTTCTTGTCAACACCACCTCAATTTTTTCCTCGGTCCACTGGTTCTCTATGGGGAGGAAGGGTGGGTCAATTAAATCATGATTATCGGGTAAGTATATTCAAAAATTTATTTTACTAATGAAAATAACATTTTTCAATATTAATCTTACCCGATAATCATGTAGCTGATTCACACCCAGGGTGGTGGGTGGAGACCAGCATACATGTTAACAAAGAAGCTAAGTATCCCGTATTTTATTTTATTAGTTATTCAAAAATAACATAAAATAAATAAGTACCTGGTAAGGAAGACGACTTGAACCATTACTCTGCCTCTATTAAGTACGTCTTCCTTACTGAGCGTAGCGGTCCTCTTAGGATGCTGAACGACTCTTAGGTGCTGAAGTATAAAGGGCTGCAACCCATACTAAAGGACCTCATCACAACCTTTAACCTCGGCGCTTCTCAAGAAAGAATTGACCACCCGCCAAATCAACAAGGATGTGGAAGGCTTCTTAGCCGACCGTACAACCCATAAAAAGTATTCAAGAGAAAGGTTAAAAAGGTTATGGGATTATGGGAATGTAGTGGCTGAGCCCCCGCCTACTACTGCATTCGTTGCTACGAATGGTCCCAGGGTGTAGCAGTTCTCGTAAAGAGACTGGACATCTTTGAGATAGAAAGATGCGAACACTGACTTGCTTCTCCAATAGGTTGAATCCATAACACTCTGCAGAGAACGGTTCTGTTTGAGGGCCACTGAAGTAGCCACAGCTCTCACTTCATGTGTCCTTACCTTCAGCAAAGCAAGGTCTTCTTCCTTCAGATGAGAATGTGCTTCCCTAATCAGGAGCCTGAATAGGTAAGAAACTGAGTTCTTAGACCTTGGAAGAGAAGGCTTCTTGATAGCACACCATAAGGCTTCTGATTGTCCTCGTAAAGGTTATGACCTTTTTAGATAGTACCTAAGAGCTCTAACTGGGCAAAGTACTCTCTCCAGTTCGTCCCCCACCTAGTTGGACAGGCTTGGGATCTGGAACGACTTAGGCCAAGGACGTGAAGGAAGCTCGTTTTAGCAAAAAACCGAGCTGCAAGGAACATGTAGCCGTTTCAGATGTGAAAACTATGTTCCTGCTGAAGGCGTGGATCTCACTTACTCTTTTAGCTGTAGTCAAGCACACGAGGAAAAGAGTTTTTAATGTGAGGTCCTTAAAAGAGGCTGATTGGAGAGGTTCAAATCTTGATGACATAAGGAACCTTAGGACCACGTCTAGATTCCAGCCTGGAGTGGACAACCGACGTTCCTTTGAGGTCTCAAAAGACCTAAGAAGGTCCTGTAGATCTTTGTTGGTGGAAAGATCCAAGCCTCTGTGGCGGAAAACCGCTGCCAACATACTTCTGTAACCCTTAATCGTAGGAGCTGAAAGGGATCTTACGTTCCTTAGATGTAATAGGAAGTCAGCAATCTGGGTTACAGTGGTACTGGATGAGGAAACTGCATTGGCCTTGTACCAGCTTCGGAAGACTTCCCCTTTAGACTGATAGACTCTGAGAGTGGATGTCCTCCTTGCTCTGGCAATCGCTCTGGCTGCCTCCTTCGAAAAGCCCCTAGCTCTAGAGAGTCTTTCGAAAGTCTGAAGGCAGTCAGACGAAGAGCGTGGAGGTTTGGATGTACCTTCTTTACGTGAGGTAGACGTAGAAGGTCCACTCCTAGAGGAAGAGTCCTGGGAATGTCGACCAGCCATAGCAGTACCTCTATGAACCATTCTCTCGCGGGCCAGAGCGGAGCCAACCAACGTCAGCCGTGTCCCTTTGCGAGAGGCGAACTTCTGAAGTACCCTGTTGACAATCTTGAACGGCGGTAATGCATACAGGTCGAGATGGGACCAATCCAGCAGAAAAGCATCCACGTGAACTGCTGCTGGGTCTGGAATCGGAGAACAATACAACGGGAGCCTCTAGGTTATCGAGGTAGCGAACAGATCTATGGTTGGCTGACCCCACAGGGCCCAAAGTCTGCTGCAAACATTCTTGTGAAGGGTCCAGTCTGTGGGGATGACCTGACCCTTCCGGCTAAGGCGATCTGCCATGACATTCATATCGCCCTGAATGAACCTCGTTACCAGCGTGAGCTTTCGATCTTTTAACCAGATGAGGAGGTCCCTTGCGATCTAGAACAACTTCCACGAATGAGTCCCTCCCTGCTTGGAGATGTAAGCCAAGGCTGTGGTGTTGTCAGAGTCCACCTCCACCACCTTGTTAAGCTGGAGGGACTTGAAGTTTATCAAGGCCAGATGAACCGCCAACAGCTCCTTGCAATAGATGTGAAGTGTCCTTAGCTCCTGATTCCATGTTCCCAAGCATTCCTGTCCGTCCAAAGTCGCACCCCAGCCCGTGTCTGATGCGTCAGAGAAGAGACGGCGGTCGGGTTTCTGAACAGCCAAAGGTAGACTTCCTTGAGAAGAAAGCTGTTCTTTCACCACGTGAGAGTAGACCTCCTCTCTTCGGAAACAGGAACTGAGATCGTCTCTAGCGTCATGTCCTTTATCCAGTGAGCCGCTAGATGATACTGAAGGGGGCGGAGGTGGCGTCTCCCTAACTCGATGAACAGGGCCAGCGATGAAAGTGTCCCTGTTAGACTCATCCACTACCTGACTGAGCATCGGTTCCTTCTCAGCATGCTCTGGATGCAATCTAGGGCTTAGTAGATCCTTGGGGCCGACGGAAAAGCCCGAAAAGCTCGACTCTGAAGATCCATACCCAGGTAGACAATGGTCTGGGATGGGACGAGCTGGGACTCCTCAAAATTGACCAGGAGGCCCAGTTCCTTGGTCAGATCCATAGTCCATCTGAGAATCTCCAGACAGCGACGACTTGTGGGAGCTCTTAAAAGCTAGTCGTCTGACGGAGCCGGACACAAGATCATGGTACTGCTGCACAGTCTGTGAACTGTCAACCATGGGGAAGCGAGGAAGTACAGCGACAACCCGAAGCTGTCTAGACTGTCTGGGTCGTACAGACAACTCCTTATCGGGTTGCTGAGGTTGCCGCACTGCATCACAACAAGTCACTTCTGCTGGTTGTTGAACGTCTTCCCAGTGACACACTGACTCCGTAAACAAAAAATCCTCTAACAAGGACTAAGCTTGGACTGCATGTCTTGCAACAAAGCTCAAGGTCTATGGGAGCAGGTGTGGTAACAGACGGGGTTAGCGACTGAAGTGGAACCATTACCCTCCCTGGAAGCATGTTATGCTTAAATAAAAGTCCATAGGAGGCTAAGCAGCTAAAGGCTCCTCTCCAAATGACAGAGTCCTCAAGGGAATATCAGAAGGAGGGAGAATAGCACTTTCTCATCTACAGGAACCATATCCGAGAAAAGCTAAGTTCTCTCAGTGAGGGTTTCACTAGTGCAAAAGCAGCAGACTAGAAGGCAACGTTATGAAACTGCTTGACAGTCTAGTGAGTTGGCAACAACCAAAGATGTGTGACTGAGGAGCATGCGGTAAGGTATGCAGAGCATGCTGTATGCAGAGCATGCTGTATGTAGAGCATGCTGTAAGGTAAGCAGAGCATGTTGCATGGCGTGCGGCTTATGCTGCATGGGATGAGGCTCATGCTGCATGGGATGAGGCTCATGCTGCATGGTATGAGGCTCATGCTGCATGGGATGAGGCTCATGCTGCAAGGGATGAGGCTCATGCCGCATGCGTTGAGGAGGATGCCGCATAGTATGAGGCTCCTGCCTCATGGGTTGAGGCGGTTGCCGCATAGCATGAGGCTCCTGCCTCATGGTTTGAGGAGGATGCCGCATAGCATGAGGCTCCTCATAGCATGAGGCTCTTCATAGCATGAGACTCCTGCCTCATGGGTTGAGGAGGATGCCGCATAGCATGAGGCTCCTGCCTCATGGGTTGAGGAGGATGCCGCATAGCATGAGGCTGCCTCATGGGTAGAGGAGGTTGCCGCATAGCATGAGGCTCCTGCCTCATGGGTTGAGGAGGATGCCGCATAGCATGAGGCTCCTGCCTCATGGTTTGAGGAGGATGCCGCATAGCATGAGGTTCCTGCCTCAAGAGTTGCGTCTGCCTCAAGGGTTGAGGAGGTAGCTGCGCAGAGAGAGGCTCATGCTGTGAAGAATGCGGTTGCTGCATGCGTTGAGGCGGCTGCCTCATAGCATGAGGTTCCTGCCTCAAGAGTTGTGGCTGCGCAGAGAGAGGCTCTTGCCTCAAGAGTTGAGGCTCTTGCCTCAAGAGTTGAGGTTCTTGCCTCAAGAGTTGAGGCTCTAGCCTCAAGAGTTGAGGTTCTTGCCTCAAGAGTTGAGGTTCTTGCCTCAAGAGTTGAGGCTCTTGCCTCAAGAGTTGAGGTTCTTGCCTCAAGAGTTGAGGCTCTTGCCTCAAGAGTTGAGGTTCTTGCCTCAAGAGTTGAGGTTCTTGCCTCAAGAGTTGAGGCTCTTGCCTCAAGAGTTGAGGTTCTTGCCTCAAGAGTTGAGGCTCTTGCCTCAAGAGTTGAGGCTCTTGCCTCAAGAGTTGAGGTTCTTGCCTCAAGAGTTGAGGCTCTTGCCTCAAGAGTTGAGGCTCTTGCCTCAAGAGTTGAGGCTCTTGCCTCAAGAGTTGAGGCGGTTGCCGCATAGCATGAGGCTCCTGCCTCAAGGAAAGTGGAGGTTGCTGCATAGCGCTGGTACCTGGCAACTCCCAATGCGGCAGCTCACGCATGGAGGCAGGAGGAGCCTCAACATCATACGTCTGGCAGGGTGGACTGCGCAGAGGTGGAGGAGCGCTCGCAGGAGGAGGTGTGCTAACCTTCTCTGCCTGAAACTCCTGCATCAACACCGCAAGCTGAGACTGCATTGTCTGCAGCATAGACCACTAGAATTTAAGAAAGACAACAACAAACGGAGCTACTGTCCGTTGAGACTGAGGGTCTAAAACAGCTGGTGCGGCAACAGACGGAGTTACTGCCTGTTGCGATACCACCTTGCCTCTCTGGGAGGTGTGCAGTTGTCGTACTGCAGCAAGTCCGAACTGACCCAGTGCTAATGGCACCATCTAGGAGTTGGACTTGCGCGGAAGGGACCGACTTGCACTTAAAAGCTGCAAGATTTGGACCATGGTTTCTGCGAGAAACCTCTTCCGCAGACGAGGAATAAAAGGGCTCTCTCGTCTTTGTGTGGGTGGGGTGATCACGTCGGCTACGTGAGTTGGTTACACCCGAAACCACGGAGGGAAACGTCTGTTCGTCGATCAAGGCCTGATGAACCCATAAGTCCTTCGACGTTACTTCTCCCCTGCTTGGGAGCTTGTAAGAGGTCCCAGACTAGGCGAACAACTGGCACGAACAGACGAACCCTCGAACGCAACACTGTAACACTTTGCGCTAATCACTTTATCACTTTTGATTTTCTGTTTGCACTTATTTCACTGAACTCGAAACTTTAAGTGGTTTGTACCTGAAACACGCAATTCTATCCTTCATTAAAAGTTAGTAATTGCGAAAACAGTATTACAATGTAACAGAAAAACATAATGAAAGATAAATAATTCAGTGACTGGAAAAGAGACTAAACACTAGATCAAATAAACTACGTTTAAAATCTCTCACCGCATAAAGCCTGAGAACAAGAATAAAACTCTAGAAACGTTTACCTTCTTCCCCTAAAGAGACTAGGGAGAAGAGCAAAAACGATAACAACGTTACTCGCTTGAACGAAACGTTTATCCTCCTCTCTCTCCCTCCGTCTCTATATCTCTCTCTCTCTCTCTCTCTCTTGACTTAGAACCTGAGAGATGAGCCCAATTATATATATCGTTAAAACATATTATTGTTAAAGGAAAAAAACTGAAAGATTTCCCAAATAAAAAGTTCCTTTATTAGAATTAAAACCATTTAAGCTAAGAAAGAATGAACAAAACGATAGAATCGGTCTACTCTTACTGCAACGTGACACCGTGAATACTCTCTCTCTATCGTAACGATAGAGCGCAAGTTGAACGTTCTGAACGTCAACAACTGCAGAGACAAAACAAAACGTTAGTTCAACTTTGAAAACAGTACGAGACTATCAAAGAAATTCTTTCAAAAACATTAAAATAGCATATGTTAACAGGTAAAAACGAAATGACGGGCTCAATGTTAATTAACTTCGGTTCCAAGAAAAGACCGCCTACTATTAGGAAAGGTCGAATATAAACAAATATAAAAATTAATTTTAATAAGTTTATAATAAAAGGAAGTTAATCGAAGAGGCCTATAAAAGGCGGAGAGATATAAAATAAATCTATAACTTTAGTTAAGCAAAATTAAGAAAGAGAGTCTATACTCTCTTCGACACCAACACTTCCGTCTAAGGGAAGGGTCGGCCATTAAAAGTGAAAGAGAGTTCATACTCTCTTCGTCACCAAAATTAAATAAAAAATTAAATCAAATTAATTCCAAAAACTTGCTAAGCTAATGATAAAGCTTCCTGAATAGCGAAGGCTAAACTCTAGAGCAAATACATCACCAAATCGTGAGCAATAACTCCAGAATCAACAGCGTATCCATGTAGGTCTAGCCGGAGGCACGACAGAGGAAAAATTGAGGTGGTGTTGACAAGAAGTACTGGAGTACCTGACCACAGATGGCGCTGTGGTGTTCACCCCCACCTGTATAGCGATCGCTGGCGTATCCCGACCGTAGATTTCTGTCGGCAACAGAGTTGACAGCTACATGATTATCGGGTAAGATTAATATTGAAAATTCAGTTATATAATAGTAGAGTAATAACTTTAACCTTAACTCTCCCAGTACATCTGAGTATGCATTTCTGTATAAGCTTTATGCATTTTTTGTTAATGTGCACTCATGCTCATTATTATTATCATTATTTACTAATCTACAACCCTAGTTGAAAAAGCAGGGTGCTATAAGCCCTGGGGCCTCAACAGGGAAAATAGCCCAGTGAGGAAAGGAAACAAGGAAAAATGAAATATCTCAAGAACAGTAACAACATTAAAATAGGATATTTCTTATATAAACTGTAAAAACTTTAACAAAACAAAGGAAGCAAAATTAGATAGAAAAGTGTGCCCGAGTGTACCCTCAAGCAAGAGAATTCTAACCCAAGACAGTGGAAGACCATGGTACAGAGGTTATGGCACTACCCAAGACTAGAGAACAATGGTTTAATTTTGGAGTGTCCCTCTCCTAGAAGAGCTGCTTACCACAGCTAAAGAGTATTTTCTACCTTTACCAAGAGGAAAGTAGCCACTGAACACGTACAGCGCAGTAGTTAACCCCTTGGGTGAAGAATTGTTTGATAATCACAATGTTGTCAGGTGTATGAGGACAGAGGAGAATATGTTAAGGATAGGCCAGACTATTCGATATATGTAGGCAAAGGGAAAGTAAACCGTACCCAGAGAGAAGGATCCAATGTAGTACTGTTTGGCCAGTCAAAGGACCCCTTAACACTCTAGAGGTAGTATCTCAACAGGTGGCTAGTACCCTGGCCAACCTATTACCTTATATACTGTTATTGTGATTGTACCTTAACAGAAAACACAAAAAACATGAAGTAATAGATCCAAATACAGTACAGAATATAAACTTATAGTAAAAGGGGAAAATAGGTTGAGACAAAGTGAATTTTAAAGCAATTGTGTAATAATGCCATTTTGCATTTTCTATTTGGTTTCTGTATACAACTGTGAATGCCTGTCTACATTTGATGTTATATAACTAAGAATACTACAATGTTTTTCAAGCCTTAAATACACTTATTTTATAGTTTTATAAGGAAATAGAGGCCAGGGAGTGTCATGAAGAGTAAATCTATTTTTCCCAGTTTATTCCTATGCGGATACAAACTTCAGAGTCATTTATATGGGTTACTCCCAGTTTCCTTTTCACTTCAACCAGACAATCAAAGAAAATTGGTTTGATTGCTGCTAAGCAACCACTGTGATCAGACATCTGCACCTTCCCTTGTCTTACCCCTTTAGTGCTTGGTAGCTGTGCGTCTTGTCTCTTTGACATTCACAGTCACTTGCCTAATCATCATTTGTGCGTTACAATTGTGTGCTATATGACTAGCAAGTCGAATTCTATGCGTTCATGCCCCGGCCTGTGGTACATTCATGAGTCGGGTTGAAGTTGATCCATCCCAGTTTGTCCTTCTTACCGAGGTAAAAGTTGTTCAGCGGAATCACCATGTGAGTACTGTTGGGAGTGGCCGTCCTCCCAGTGGAAGAGATATTGTTCTCGCCACAAGAAACAATCTTTTTTCATCTTCTGCCAGTAGTGGCAAGAAACAAAAGATCAGTTCTGTGGCAAACGTTATCCCAAAGAGGTCCTTCGGGTTAGGAACCCACTTAGGCTCCAGTCATGGGTGATAATGCCTATCATAATTTTGTCAATGTTTTATCACCCATTGTTGATAATGTACAATATGAGCTTGAACCAGTTCTTGTAGCAGATCCTCTGGCTACGGCCGTTGCGCTCCCCAAGCTGGATCCTATAGTAGTACCATCAGTCCCTCATTACCCTGTTATGCTTAGATCTCCCTCACCCCCTACAAGTGTGTTGAGTGGAGATCCTTATATGTCAGATTATGCACATAAAATCTTTCCACTCTTGTATCTCCAATAACAGCTGTGAAAGTCTCTAGCTCGTAGCAACGAGCAAGGCCTACCTCATATGCCCAGGGGTCCTTGGCAGATATCTCCTCTAAAGAGTTGCCACAACGTGCATGATGATATACAGTATCCTACCTTTATTGCAAGGGTGGTCGGACCGCTTCGGCTGTGTCCACACCCCAAGCTGCTCTAAACATGTACAGTATCTCCTTCCACACCTAACAACAATGTGAAGTTAA
The DNA here is from genome assembly GCF_036898095.1 of Palaemon carinicauda. Lineage (NCBI taxonomy): Eukaryota > Metazoa > Arthropoda > Malacostraca > Decapoda > Palaemonidae > Palaemon > Palaemon carinicauda. The sequence continues at coordinate 125,589,737 of NC_090732.1, read as the reverse complement.
GTATAACAAAACCTGCTTTAGTCCACAAAGTTTTAGATATTAACAGGTCAATCAGCTAGTATGTTCCGAATACAAGTCTTTACATGACACTGTGTCTATACATTATGACGTCACTTTGCGCGTCGCCATCCCAATGCATGAGGCAACTCCTCCAAATCTTGGGCAGGCCAATAAGTCCAAACGGGTTGTCACTCCCAAGCATCATGACATCACGAAACACGCCACCATCTTAATGCGCGAGGTGAGAGTATTCCTCCACAACATAATAATGCTAACCCACATGTTCCTGCCAGAACCTCACAAGCTAGTTTACGATCAACGCTCTCCAGAAGACTCGGTAGATCAACACTTATTAATTTAAAGTTACCACGGAGTTTTATAAAAACGTGCGGCTAAGACTCATAACGACAGAGCCTTGACTCATGCTAATAGCAAACCTATGTCTTACGATAATAGCAAACCTATTAATTTTCATGATCAGGCACACACTAACTCTTGGCCTTTTGTTCATAATGCTTCAAAGGTCACGCGTTCTACGGTACAACACTTTGTTTCAGATAATTCTTTGCAGGTACGTTAGATGGATAAGGGGAGAAGAATGTTCCCCACTTCCCACAAGTCACTCCCCAATCTGAGACAGATAAGACGACTTTCATTAGACGTTGTAGATGAGGCCCACACCGTAGGCGTCTTATGTTGCAGAATACCAAGCCCTCTCTCTCGTCTTGTAGATTGAATTCTGAGAGAGACTTTAACTCTCCCGCCTCGCACCAGTTGCTAGAGGTGAATGTTCTTATAACAGGACTGAGTTGGACTCCTTCTGTTCCTTCTCTTCCTCCTATTCCCGTCACAATAAGAATGACACAAGGGAAAGGAAGGACGTCCGAGGAAGAGTCAAGAACCAAGTGACAGTTAAAATGGAACAGCTAATTACCCCAAAAGTGGATCAAATGGACTATGACATTATTACCATTGATGACTCCAAAGAATCTTGCTGTGCACACGAGCATCTGAAGTAATCCCCTTCGAGGTTCCGATGTCAGGCTCAGAAACCTCACATTTTATTAAGATTGAGGCTAGTCTGGTGCCATTGGTATCAGTAAATAAATTGTCCAACTTCCCCTCCATTGTTTCTGATCCCAAAATGGCAAGCACAGAGGTAGCAGCTACGTCTACAATCCAAGTCTGTTCGTGGCTAGACCACTGGTTTGGAGTAATAGAAAACTTAAGGGAGGAGCATGCTCTTAAACAGTTTGAGGAATTATCCAGATCTGGGGCCAAAGCTTTCGAATTACTTTTACATCAGAATATTTACTTATGGGGTGACTGCGTTCTAAAGAGAAAAACGATGTTCTCCCATGGATGCGTTAGCCCTGAAAAATTCTGACTTAGTAAATTCCCCTTCTTTTTTCCCACCCTCTGACATAGCTATGGCTATAGAAAAGGGGGAGAAGGCTAAGACAAGCTCCTATGATAAGTCAGGTGGCACCAAGGTTGCCTGCTCCCCAGCAACAGCTAAGGAACTCGCCTTTTAAACCAGTTCCGCAGAAAAGACAACTTTTACCTCCAACAGATGCGCAATAGCCCGAGAGGCAAGACCCCCAGACCTACCTTTTTTCAGAGAGGACATTCCTCAGGGTAAATAGGGCACGGTCACAGAGGGTCCTGATAGGGAGGGCATGTCCCCCCACTCCCCTTACCACCAGTGGGAGGATGCCTACAAATCTTTTGGCAAAGGTGGCAGGACTTCGGGGCCAACCATTGGATGATGGAAGTCCTTCATTCAGGATATCTTGAGTCCCTTTCATAGCTTGTCTGCCACCTCTGACCAGGACTATGACTATCCAACAATTTTATTTGAAAGGCTAAGTAAAAGACCTACTCTTGTTGAAGGAAGTCTCCAGATTGTTGTCCAAAGGAGGCATGGAGGAAGTCTTGAGAGATTTTCAGGCTTCCTCAGCCATCTATCCTGGTAGAGAAGCTGATGGGGGGTTGAACATCCGTCATAGATCTCTCCCATTTTAATTTTTATGTGCTATAGACAAGGCTCCAAATGGAAACTATGGCCACTGTTCTCCAGGCCATTAGGAAGAACGATTTCCTTCTGACCACAGACCTGAAAGATGCCTACTTTCAGGTTCCCATCTAACCTGCCTCTAGGAAGTATCTTCGAGGCAAGATATTTCAATTCAGGGTGCTGTGCTTCGGCCTGTCAACAGTCCCTTAGGTCTTCACCAAAGTCTTTGCCCTTGTCTCAGCCTGGGGTCATGCTATGGGCATCAGACTTTTGAGGTACCTGGACGACTGGCTTCATCTAGCATAGTCCCAAGCTCTCCTGTTAAGGCACAGGGATCTACTCTTAGACCTGTGCAATGAGTTAGGAATCCAACTGAACCTGTGGAAGTCAAACTTAGTCCCACAGCAGTCCATTAGGTACCTAAGCACGGACAGACTTGGTTTAAGCCAGACCTTTCCATTAGCCAATAGATTCTTGAGATTCAGAGAAACAGCAGTGACCTGTTTGAATGGGAACCCTTTTCTGGCCCACTCTTGGAAGAAACTGCTAAGTCATCTTTGCTTGTTGGAGAAACTTGTCCCATCCTGAGATTGCATCTTCGCTGTCCTCACCTAAGGAGTTAGTAAAGGATCTCTGTTGGTAGCTGAACGAGAAGAACCTGTTAACGGGAACCCATCTTCGGGTTACTCCTCCACAATTCCTTCTGTACTCAGACGCTTCTCACCAAGGATGAGGTGCTCACCTAGCAAGGCAGCAAATCTCGGGCCTATGGTCAGAAGAGGACAAGGCCTTTCACATTAATTTCTTGGTAAAGAAAACAGTGCAACTAGCATTACTCAACTTCTCAAAGACTGAAAGGTTCTTCCATGGTATTGATAGGCGAGAACTCCACAGTAGTGACCTACATCTCCAAACAAGGAGGCACAGCCTCTCTCCTGCTATGCAATCTAGCAGTAGAGATAATCAAGTGGACGCAGTCCCAAACAATCTCTCTCTCTGCCAGGTTTATCCCTGGGAAGAGGAATGTCATTGCAGATCACCTGAGCCGTCGAGGGACAACAGCTAGTTCAGAATGGTGTATTGCTCTCCAGTCCCAGACCAAGCTGCAATAATGGAAGATGCATTTCAACACTCATGGGATGGACTAGACCTTTACACCTTTCCACTATTTGTCTGATTCATCAGACAATGAACAAAGTTCCAACATCCCAGGGAGTTAGAGTAATGCTAATAGCTCCAAAGAGGCCAGCAAAGGAGTGGTATTCAGACCTGCTGGGACTTCCAGAATGGTAAATCTGCTACGACAACCACACATAATTAATTTTCACAACGCAGTTGGAGACTATTCAGAATCTCCAACAAAAAGAAAGGCTTTTTGAGACAAACTGTGAAACAACTTTCTGGATATCTCCATAAGTCTTACACCGCAGTATACCACGCTAAGTGGAAAATCTAACACGACTGATGCCGTAAGGGGAATATTGTTCCACTCAAGGCCACCATTCCCCTGATTACACCCTTTTTGGTGTTCTCCAGGAACAAGAAATCCCTTTCAGTCACTGCAGTGAAAGGCTAACGCTCAGCCTTGAACTAGGAATCCAAACTGAAAGGGGTGGATCTGTCCTCGTCATGGGAACTCTCAGCTTTCATTAGGAGTTTCGAGCAGTCTTGCCCTCCTCGAGAACTCAAACCCCCTACCTGGGATGTGACGAAAGTTCTATGGGCTTTAAGATAAGCCCCTTGCAAACCTATGCATAAAGCTTTAGACAGGTACCTTACTTTAAAGACCATCTTCCTCCCTGCCTTAGCTTCAGCAACGAGAGTACAGTACGCACATTACATGATCTAACTTATCTTACATCATATTCCAGAGGGTAGAACTATCAGTCTTTTGTTCCAGAATTTGTGGCCAAAAACCAGAATTTGGTTGAAAATTATATTAGATTTGGCTCTTTCATGATCTTGTCTCTCAAAGAGGTAACGATGACCAGGATGACATCTTAATCTGTCTAATAACGGCAGTGGGGGGGGGAGGAGGAGGAGGAGGAGGAGGAGGAGGAGGAGGAGGAGGAGGAGGAGGAGGAGGAGGAGGAGGAGGAGGAGAAGATGAAGAAGAAGATGAAGAAGAAGAAGGAAGATCTACAATTTATTCGTGAGCACTAGCTGCTACAAAAAGAATGTATCCAGAAAAAATATCTCTTTCTGGTTAAGAGAAACTATCATGAAAGCCTATAAATTCTCAGGGGAAAAGTCGCCGAGGGTCCCCCCCTCGAGCACACGATATACGTGGGGTTTCCGCAACCTGAGCGTTCTGCAAAAACCACTCTATAGTACAAGTTCTCAAAGCTTGTGTATGAAAGAGACAAAACACTTCTACAGACCATTATCGTAAAGATTACAAACAAAAGGTCTTTAGACACCTCTTTAGGTCCTATTGTTGCAGCACAACAAATAATCTAATTATAAGCTCTTGCGGGACATGTAACTGTTTCTATCTTAGGCATCATTTATTCTCTGCATTATAAGGGTATATAATGGGCACTATGGCAGATGGTGATCTTAATTGGACTTAAAGCCTTCACTAGGAAAATTCACCTTAATGCAAGTAAGAATGCCTTGAATTTTTATTATTTGATGGTATAATAAAGATCTAAAATTATGCAACACTTGATGTTCATAAGACATCACCTCTGGCAAAGAACATTATCCTCTAGAATCGAACGAACAGCCTTGCCTTTTTACGAGCTGGCTGCTCTTTTCATAAATTCCCATTGATCTCTTGCTATTACTTATAGTAACTGTATCTGATAAAGAGGAAGGGCATACTGTACTGTACCTCTTCACAGAGACTTCCTCCCACCTAAGGAAGACTCCCATACAGTCAGCCTGTGCTTCACATGAGTTTATACTTTGCGATTTCACTTATACGTGGCACAGAGAACCGCGATACCTATTAAACAAAATATCAAATATTTGAGACAAAAATTCTTACAGTGCGACAATTTCAAATAACCCGCACTCCTTTGCACTGGGTTTGCTTTGTGCCATTCCCCTCTCCTTCCAGCTCTCGCTGTAAACGGTATATCTATTTACTGTAGTATAAAATTACAACTGTATTTTAAATAAACTGGACTTTGATTAAACTGGGGTTTCACTTAACTGTATACAATAATAATGCATGTAATATTCAAATTCTAGTATTGTATTTGTAAATAAAAACATATCTAATTACAATCTTTTCCATTGTTTACGTCTATTCTATTCTATCAGCTAATTAAGGAATGCTACTCAAGGACATTTCATATTAGTAGGTAGTAAGTTGGCCAGGGTACCAGTCACCCGTTGAGATACTACAGTACTACATTGGATCCCTCTCTCTGGTTATGGCTTATTTTCCCTTTGCCAACACATACACATTCTCCTCTTTGATCATATACCTGACAACAATGATATTACCAAACAATTCTTCTTCACTCAAGGGATTGACTACTGGACTGTAATCTAGTGGCTAGTTTCCTCTAAGTAAGGGTAGAAAAGACACTCTAGTTATGTTAGGCAGCTCTTCTAGGAGAAGGACACGCTAAACTCAAACCATTGTTCTCTAGTCTTGGGTGATGCCACAGCCTCTATACTACAGTCTTTCACTGTCTTGAAGTAGTTTGCTTGCATGAGGGTACACTCGTGCACACTATCTTATTTCTCTTCCTTTTGTTTTTTTCAAGTTTTTATATGAAAGTTATCTTATGTTACTGTTCTTAATATATTCAAATAGTTAATTACTTCTCTTGTGGTTGTTTATTTTTTTATTTCCTTTCCTCACTGGGTTACATTCCGTGTTAGAGCCCTTGGGCTTATAGCAGCCTGCTTTCCCAAATAGGGTTGTAGCTTAGCAAGTAATAATAATAATAATAATAATAATAGTAATGAAACAATTATTACTTAATCTATTATATTCCAATTACCATAATAATTTCAAGTTTTATTTGAAATACCGTATGCTCTCCTGTAAAAGACGAGTCCCCAAAAATTTCCTTTAGAAAAAGCGTTTCTAGTACATACTGCATGTAATGGGAGAACGGCAATTTCAAGGCCAGCCTTCTGTTATTAAACTTTTATTATTAATCTTTTACCACACATATTATAATCTTTATTGTTGCTATTGTTATATGTTTATATTTTTAGTATAAAAATAAAAAAATTGCCAGTTTTAATAATGTATTGGCAAAAATATAAACAATCCAGTTGTCCAAAACAACTGTTATGATGACAGAAGTACTATATTGTAATACAGTACTGTAAAGATATGGCACTGGCCTTCCTTAATTTGTTTACTTTGTTGACGTCTTTCATGAAAAACCAAACAACGAATACTTTTTTTTTTACCTTGTAAGGCTTCTTAAGGCACCGTAAAAAAAAACATCTCAAAATACTAAAATGTCATGTATAAAAAATTGTTCTTTTCATACAGGGTATGTTCCAGAGTAAAGAAAATTTTAAAATTCCTAAAATATTTTAAACATTTCTATGCTGTATCTTTGTATAAAATTACTTTTAGCTTTATATCACAATCAACAAGCAATTCTTTAATGTTTTCCCCTTTATATCCTCTAAATCATTTAGATCCCACTGCAAAACATCAATTCACAAAAGGCTTCTAAGATTGGCTCATTTCTATCAACCTTTTCTCCAGTAAAAAAGATTAAGTAAAATACATCTTAGAAAAGTGAAACTACCTGTACTTTCTTCTTTATACATATCACAAAATATGATAACAGATGATATTCCACATTAAAAACCCTATCCAAGATTTTGTTTTTTCAATGATATACTGTAGTTATGACAGACCAAATATTTTTATACTGCTGTAATAAAATATTACATACTGGGAATTTAGGCAACAGATAATGATACCAAAAAATTAATGGAGAACTTTAGTATCATAACAATATACTGTACCACTGTAAATAGAATTACAGGGGGAAAGGGTGTCCTTTACCACCAAAAGTCTGTTGTATCCAAATTATGTTTCGAAAAAAAATAAAATCATACTAAATTGTATATGCTATAGGCCTACTATACATACCCAAAATCTGGGTAACATCAAAACAAGCAACTGAGATTAACACACTTTTGCTTCTCACCCTTGTATAACACAATTAAGGAACATAAATTGAATGAAACTCTCAAAAACAAAGATTACTACATGCATGGGCCAAATAAAAATCTGAATAACTACCGAAAAACTAGCGAGTAACCCGAGTACTGTACTAACTACTAGTTACCCTACTATTAAAATCAAAGAAAATTGTAAAAAAGGTATGCAAGAATATTATAACTGTAAATGAACATATAACTAAATGTAGATACCATATATATATATATGCACATAAGACAATCTCTAGATTAGACAAGATAAAAAATGGTGGCAAATTTGAATTAATTTATCTCATCTGTAGTATACAAAGACTTCTAATTACGAAACCATCTATGTACTGTATAGGCTAGGATTCTGTTATGTAAAGATGTTATTACAAAAAATTTTCCATTTAGTACATAACTTTGTGTATAAAATTACTGTATATTTCAAAAAGGATTCCAAATAAATTGGTGGAGAAACAAGAAAGTAGATAAAGCTTGAAGTAACTCAAGAATAACATTGTTTAATGGGGTTCAGTTAGACTTAAGAAAAACTTAATATGAACAACTGTGAATAGGTTACAACTACTGTTTCCAATGATGTACAAGAATTAATATATGGTTGAAACCACTCAACTGAAACATCCTGTTGCTTGTTATAAAAAAAAAAAAATTACAATATTAAAGCCAGCTCTGTCTGCTCTACCTTTTGATGGTAATTCTCCCTTAATCACTCTAACTCTTTAAAACTGTTTTATTCTTCCTGTTGCCAAACCTTGCCCTTCAGAGCATTTGTAAGTGCTATGAATATTAAGCAAAAGTTGCTGAAATAATTTGATGTCTGAAAGACCTGGAAGAAGAAATGTTACTCATATGAACATCAATTAGGGTTAATTACAGATTGCTTTAAAAAGGATACAGTAAGCATGAAGATGAAAAGCCAGGAAGCTATATATCCTGCAACCAGTGTCATAAGCCGAGTTGATCCTAGATGAGTCTTGTACATTTGTAGGCCTGAGAACACCAGGACAGTGCACAAGATGGCAAGACCAAATGAAGCTGTTGTGCTCACCCCTGAGGATGTTAAAAAATTAAAAATATGTGTATGCAGTACATATTGTATATAACACACCACCATGTTTTAAAGAACAGTTTTACAAAAATGAAGAGAGTACAGTTCAAACTTTAAATTTACATAAAGATAAAAATAAATCTATAAGAGCAATAAAACCACTTGAAATGCACTTAACACAACAGAACATCTAGTACATAATACTCAAGCATATTAATATAAATAAACTTGTAAGATTTATCTTATACAATTATTTAAAAGAATCTTACCCAAGTCATTATGCTTTGATCTTAAAGCAAGCAGTGTTACCACCCTCTAATAGAAAACCCATAAGGGGTTAAGATGTCCTCCTGGATACAGTATTGTTGCTGTGATAAATGCCTCACATAAAAACACTGAACTAATGTATCTTAAAAGTTTGCATTGGGAATTTAAACATCAGCCAGTCATAAAATCCCAATTTTCAAAGTAATTTCATATTTTTCCTAACTATACAAACCATCGTCCTTTAATAGAAGTGATACTTTGAAGAAGCTGGAATGACCGTTAAGCTTTCAACAAGGTAAACATAGTTGTTTGATAGGTGGCGATAGGCTCCACCCACCCGACTGGTGGAACAACCCTTACTTTCACCTTGGCCTTGGCCTTGCAGAGTGGTTTAGGCAGACAGTGTAACTTTAAAGGTCTCAGGTTTTTATAGTTAGGAAAAATAAAAATTGCATCAAAAATTGTCATTTTTTCCTACACAATACAAACTCTCTACCTTTCATAGGAGACTCATCCTTCGGAAGGCAGAAGTCCCTAAAACCAAACTGGCTGGTAAAAGGACCCAGGAAATGTCAATGATCTGTATAAGAACTAAAGTCATGACTCCTGTTAACCCAGTCAACTTCCTTACTACCTGAGCATGAATAAGCCACAGGTTTAAGCTACGTCTCAACTAAGAACTGCCAGACAGTCACTGGAAATCTATATATGTAAAGATATGAAGTCCAAAATATATGGGCCTATGGTAAGCAAAGGGTGTGCATATATTCTATCAATCCTACGTACAGGAAGATGAGGGAGAGACTTCCATAAAAACCAATCTCTAAATAAAAGTAAGAGAGAGGAATCGCAATCAATAGTAAGCGAGAGGAAGGGTGTGTGATTGTTCGCGAGCTGAGCAGTTAAGGTTGCAGCTTGCGATTGCACACGAGTGGCAGTGCTCTCTTAAGAGCGCACAATCATCTTGCCTAGTATTACTATACTGAGAGAAAGAACAAATTTGCGATTGCGAGAATAATTGGTGACGTTCTAATAAATGCTCGCTACCGTGAACATGCATGATGGCATTCCCCTAGATGACCGTGAACAGCTGAGGTGAAAGCAAAGTAGCGTAAAATTTCGCTCTCTTTCTTCGTCCTCGGTGAAGGATTGGACAACACTGTCTCTCACAAGGGGAGATAAACAGTACGATTTGCTTATAGGAAACTCCTATCGATTGGTCTTACAGGATTAATCGTCCAATAATGGAAAAGGAAGGGCAATGGCCCTATTTTCTTTCCTTTGACTAGCAGTGTACAAAGTCAGATGACTACTGTACATGCCTGAGACTCAGGGAACTTAGGGTATAAATAGACTCTCGTACACAAGAAGTTTTACCTTGTTCAAATAGCATCAAATAAAGGCTAAATGCTCATGGAAGTTGCGCCCTGGTGCACTTCTTCATTAGGCATTCTCTACCAGTCTTGTAAGGTGAGCGCTTCAAATGAGTGCACCTTATATCACCTCTAGGGGAGAGCTTGCTTAGGGAGGTGCACGCATGAATCCATTGGATCATGTGAAGCTCTGTATCTTGTTAAGCGTGCTAGAGTGTGAGCACAAAATGTAGAGTGCACATATCAGGAGTGCACTTAGCACAAACAAGGTCTGGTAAGCAGGATTTTCAATCTAGATGGAAAAGGTGGTTAAGTAATGCAGATCATTCATAGGTAAAAGATGATTCAAAGTCTAAACCCACTCCACACTCGGAGACATATTGCTCGCAAGCAAGCGCATCAAACAGATGGATACAGTCTCCAATCAGCAAGGAATGCTTTTTCTTCCCGATAAAATTTTCTTCCGAATTAGATGGAAGTTGGACAATCAGGAAGTCTGTCACAAGGGCGGAAAATTAGCTAGCCGCTTGATTTCACACCCAAGGACAATGTCAAAAGACATTGAAAGTTTTTTCCTCTTCAAGCGATTACAGTACTTACAAAGGTGTAGCACAGCGTCATCAACAGGAAAGTGTCAAAAGTTAAAGAGGAAAATTTTAAAAGCCAACTTTAAAGAGATGCCGAAAAGCACATCTGTGCTATTTAGCAGGAAGAATCAAATTGACTGTTCAGTGTACCACAGAAGGGAGCAAATCTTCCTCACGGCTGCTAACTACTAGCTATTGCCTACACCTCATAAATTTTAACCGAAGAGTTCCAGAAGCCCTTGAATTAATTCTCATATTAAGGTGCGAAGAGTTGTATTCGTGTAAGAACAAACTAATTTTATGAAAGACAGAAGGCAAACAAGATTAAAGTATGGGTATACTCCGCAAATTAAATCCATCAAATGGAATTCCATACTAGAATTATTTATACATGACATTAGTAATATAGCAAATTTGGAAATAATTTGTATTTTTCCTAACATACAAACCTGGAGCTATTTATAGGGTATAACTTTCTGCAACGCTGAAAACCAGCCAAGACAATTTTAGTGAGGGATAACTACCCCATCCGCTAGTTAGCGGGAAGGGGTTGGGGTAGACTAGCTACCCAACTCGCTCACACCTGTCGGTTGAGTAACCACTTTTGCTTTCTGGCAGGACTTCTAGGGGGACAGGGTGGCGGGCCAATTTGTACAAATAGCTCCAGGTTTGTATGTTAGGAAAAATACAAATTATTTCCAACTTTTGTTATTTGTTCCGACACAGATACAAACCTTTGCTATTTATAGGGTGACTTACTCTTAGGAGGGAGGAAGTTCTACCAACTGGCCTTGGTCATGTCCCGGGATTCCCTCTAATTGATCTTTGATCTAATTAGTAAGAACCCTACCCTAGCTAAAATCAAAGTAGTTACAAGGTAACTCAACGATAGCGGCCTGCAGAAGCTCGTGTGAGAGAGACTCGTGGCTTGTCTTTACGTAGGAACTCGAGGATAAGCATGAGTTCTAAGACATATCCAATACCCTCCCTCACGAGGTATTGGTGACGTAACAAAGTATTTATTCATACTCAGGATGCACAAGGGAAATGAATCTTACCTGCAGAGGGGTGGGGTTAGCTATGCTTCGGTCTTGCGGAGCTGTTTCCCGGGGGGGGAGGGAGGGAGGGAGGGAGGGAGGGAGGGAGGGAGGGAGGGAGGGAGGGAGAGGGAGGGAGGGAGAGGGAGGGAGGGAGAGGGAGGGAGGGAGGGAGAGAGAGAGAGAGAGAGAGAGAGAGAGAGAGAGAGAGAGAGAGAGAGAGAGAGAGAGAGAGAGAGAGAGAGAGACTCTTTTTCATTCACCCCAGACTAACCTGGGTAACCTCAGCCCTCAACCCTCTGCTACTTGTCCATCAAGGAGCCTGAGGCATTAGATCACTTGTGCGGCCACCACAGGACCAATGGAGAAGGTTTCCATGCTCCTGTGGGTTACGTCTTTCAGGTAGTGGGCTGTGAAGGTCATCTGACGCTTCCACACGCCCGCTTGCAATACCTGTGCCACAGAAAAATTCTTCTGTAACACCAGAGATGTTGCAATCCCTCTGACATCATGAGCTCTAGGTCGGTTGGACAGAGGAGGATCTGGATATACTGTAGAGCGTATTCCTCATGACCCTCCTCTTGACCTTCCCCGTGCTGACAAAAAGTGCTCGTACACGGGGGCGAGCTTTTGCTGTTTTTCTTAAGTAACACCTCAGACTCCTTACTGGACATAGTAACAGTTGGTCTGGATCTTCGGTTACAGAACGAAGACTCTCTATCCGAAATGGGCCGAACCTGCAGTTCGGCACACCCGGATTTTGAGTCTTAGCTACAAACTCGGGAATGTAGTTGAGGATTACTTCCCCCCATCTCCTAGAGTGGGAGACATCAGCAGATAGATCATGAAATTCGCTGACTCTCTTGGCCGAAGGTAGAGTGAGCAGGAACACCGTCTTCCACGTGAGGTGGCGATCAGAGGCCTGGCGTAGTGGTTCATAGGGGAAGCCCTTCAGATACCTGAGGACCCAAACCACGTTCCAAGGGGGAGGTCTTAGCTCAGCCTGGGGACAAGTAAGCTCGTAACTGCGTATGAGCAAAGAAAGTTCCAATGAGGAGGAAATATCGACTCCTTTCAGTCTAAAGGCGAGACTCAAGGCTGAGTGGTAGCCTTTGACTGCCGACACTGAGAGAAGCATTTCTTCCCGACGGTATACAAGAAACTCCGCTATACAGTAGTTGGAACAGAGGCATCGAGGGGAGAGATACCCCTTCCACAACACCAACCACAGAAAAATGACCACTTCGCCTGGTAGACAGCCTCTGTGGATCTCCGGAGGTGTCCAGGCATTCTTTTCGCAGCCTCTCTGTCTGAGGAGGTGCTGGATAGTCTCCAGGCGTGAAGTCGAAGCGAAGCTACGGCTTTGTGGAAGATGTTGGCATGAGGTTGTTTGAGGAGGTCGTGCTGTGGAGGAAGTTCCCTCGGCATCTCCGTGAGGAGATGCAGAAGGTCCGGGAACCATTCTGCGTGATGCCATAGCAGAGCTATAAGGGTCATTTGCAAGTTGCTGCTTGCTCGTACCTGGTTGAGGACTTTTCTCATCAGACAGAACGGGGGAAACGCGTAAGCGTCCAGGTTTATCCACCGTTGTTGGAAAGCATCTTGCCAATGAGCTTGGGGATCCAGGACTGGGGAGCAGTACAACGGGAGCCTGAAATTCAGGCCCGTTGCGAACAGATCCACAGTCGGGGAACCCCACAAAGTCAGGACTTTGTTGGCTATCAGATGATTCAAAGACCACTCGGTGCCAACTATCTGAGTCGTTCTGCTCAGCTTGTCTGCTAGCACATTCCGCTTGCCCGGAATGAAGCGAGCTGATAAGAGTCACTGAGTTGTCCTCTGCCCATCTGAGTATCTCTACTGCAAGATGGCACAGCTGCTGCGAAAAGGTACCGCCCTGTTTGCTTAGATAAGCTACTACCGTGGTGTTGTCGCTCATCAACACCACGGAGTGCCCCGCCAGGACCTGGTGGAACTTTTTGAGGGCCAGAAAGGCTGCTCTCATCTCCAAGAGATTTATGTGCTGGTACCTTTCTGATTCGGACCATTGGCCGGAGATGTAATGGTGCAGCACGTGAGCCCCCACCCTTCTTTTGATGCATCTGAAAAAAGCATCAATTCCAGGGGAGAGACAAGAAGATCAACCCCTTTGCAGAGGTTCGGCTCCGCCAGCCATCACCTGAGGTCCGACTGTTCCTCTAGCCCTATGCGGACTAGGTGATCCCGGGAATCGGAGTGTTGGTTCCACTGGGATTTTAGTCGCCACTGGAGGGATCTCATCCTGAGGCGACTGTTGGGGACCAGTCGGGTCAGGGAAGAGAGGTGACCGAGAAAGCGAAGCCAATACTGCGCCAGGAGCTCTTCCAGACTGAGGAAAACCTGTGCTATCTCCCTCAGTCTCCGGATCCTTTCGTCTGATGGAAACGCTTTGTGCCTTAGGGTGTCTAATCGCATGCCTAGGTATACCAGTTCTTGAGAGGGGAGCAGTTGAGACTTCTCGAGGTTTACCACGATCCCCAGATCCTGGCAAAACCTTAGAAGCTCGACTCGGTGGCGGAGAAGGGCCGCCTCCGAGTCTGCCAGAATCAGCCATTCGTCCAAGTATCTTAGGAGACGGATGCCGACTCTGTGAGCCCAAGATGATACTAGGGCGAATACTCTCGTAAATACCTGGGGTGCTGTGGAAAGACCGAAACACAGTACCCCGAACTGGTAATGCTTCCGATTGAACATGAATCTCAGATACTTCCTGGAAGACGGGTGAATTGGGATCTGGAAGTACGCGTCCTTCAGATCTAGAGTGCACATGAAGTCCTGGGGTCTTATCGCTTGTCTGACTGTGTTGGCCATCTCCATCCTGAAAGGTGTCTGTTCGACAAACCTGTTCAGGGCCGAGAGGTCGATGACTGGTCTCCAGACGCCTTTTTCACAAAGAAGAGTCGAATGTAAAAGCCTGGGGACCCGTCGAGGACCTCCTGGAGAGCGTCCTTCTCCAACATGGACTGAACTTCTGCCCTAAGGGCAAACTCCTGTGCGGATCCCTTCCCACAGGAGTTCGATGAATTGGCACTCGAGTCAGGTTACTCAACCGACAGGTGTGAGTGAGCGGGGTAGCTAGTCTACCTCAACCCCCTCTCGCTAACTAGCGGATGGGGTAATTATCCCTCACTAAAATTGTCTTGGCTGGTTTTCAGCGTTGCCGAAAGTAATACCCTATAAATAGCGGAGGTTTGTATCTGTGTCGGAACAAACCAGTTTTAGCCTACTATAAGATAATCTTGATGCGACAATATTACTATTTATAGATCCTTTAGTTTTAAATGACATGATTATATTTGTAATGAAACTAACAACACAACGTACTTAGTAAGCTACACAATAAAGATAAAAGATTCACAGAAAGGTTGGTGGCATTGACTAGAACACGTTTTTTTATTCCAGCTGAAAGGACTGTAAGGCAGGTGTTACATGGACACCTTGAAGTTCTGAAATAATAAGGTTAAAACCTGCATGAATAAGTTAAGTGGAAGGATCCGACTGAGATAGCAAGAGACAGGGAGGGCTGGAGAAATCTGTGGGAGGCCCTTTGCATCACAGGACATAAGAGGCATTACTTAACATCGTTATAACGCTGTAGTGAACAATATTTACCAAGTTGGAACAGTCATCGTTAAACATATTAAGGCCAATTAAACTCCACACAAACAATCAAAAAGGTAAAAATAAAGCAAGGTTGGCACTAAACATTTGACCATTTATACAACAAAAATGTTATTTTCATTAGTAAAATAAATTTTTGAATATACTTACCCGATAATCATGTAGCTGTCAACTCTGTTGCCGACAGAAATCTACGGTCGGGATACGCCAGCGATCGCTATACAGGTGGGGGTGTACACAACAGCGCCATCTGTGGTCAGGTACTCCAGTACTTCTTGTCAACACCACCTCAATTTTTTCCTCGGTCCACTGGTTCTCTATGGGGAGGAAGGGTGGGTCAATTAAATCATGATTATCGGGTAAGTATATTCAAAAATTTATTTTACTAATGAAAATAACATTTTTCAATATTAATCTTACCCGATAATCATGTAGCTGATTCACACCCAGGGTGGTGGGTGGAGACCAGCATACATGTTAACAAAGAAGCTAAGTATCCCGTATTTTATTTTATTAGTTATTCAAAAATAACATAAAATAAATAAGTACCTGGTAAGGAAGACGACTTGAACCATTACTCTGCCTTTATTAAGTACGTCTTCCTTACTGAGCGTAGCGGTCCTCTTAGGATGCTGAACGACTCTTAGGTGCTGAAGTATAAAGGGCTGCAACCCATACTAAAGGACCTCATCACAACCTTTAACCTCGGCGCTTCTCAAGAAAGAATTGACCACCCGCCAAATCAACAAGGATGTGGAAGGCTTCTTAGCCGACCGTACAACCCATAAAAAGTATTCAAGAGAAAGGTTAAAAAGGTTATGGGATTATGGGAATGTAGTGGCTGAGCCCCCGCCTACTACTGCATTCGTTGCTACGAATGGTCCCAGGGTGTAGCAGTTCTCGTAAAGAGACTGGACATCTTTGAGATAGAATGATGCGAACACTGACTTGCTTCTCCAATAGGTTGCATCCATAACACTCTGCAGAGAACGGTTCTGTTTGAAGGCCACTGAAGTAGCCACAACTCTCACTTCATGTGTCCTTACCTTCAGCAAAGCAAGGTCTTCTTCCTTCAGATGAGAATGTGCTTCCCTAATCAGGAGCCTGAATTAGTAAGAAACTGAGTTCTTAGACCTTGGAAGAGAAGGCTTCTTGATAGCACACCATAAGGCTTCTGATTGTCCTCGTAAAGGTTATGACCTTTTTAGATAGTACCTAAGAGCTCTAACTGGGCAAAGTACTCTCTCCAGTTCGTTCCCCACCAAGTTGGACAGGCTTGGGATCTCGAACGACTTAGGCCAAGGACGTGAAGGAAGCTCGTTTTAGCAAAAAACCGAGCTGCAAGGAACATGTAGCCGTTTCAGATGTGAAAACTATGTTCCTGCTGAAGGCGTGGATCTCACTTACTCTTTTAGCTGTTGTCAAGCACACGAGGAAAAGAGTTTTTAATGTGAGGTCCTTAAAAGAGGCTGATTGGAGAGGTTCAAATCTTGATGACATAAGGAACCTTAGGACCACGTCTAGATTCCAGCCTGGAGTGGACAACCGACGTTCCTTTGAGGTCTCAAAAGACCTAAGGAGGTCCTGTAGATCTTTGTTGGTGGAAAGATCCAAGCCTCTGTGGCGGAAAACCGCTGCCAACATACTTCTGTAACCCTTGATCGTAGGAGCTGAAAGGGATCTTACGTTCCTTAGATGTAACAGGAAGTCAGCAATCTGGGTTACAGTGGTACTGGTTGAGGAAACTGCATTGGCCTTGTACCAGCTTCGGAAGACTTCCCCTTTAGACTGATAGACTCTGAGAGTGGATGTCCTCCTTGCTCTGGCAATCGCTCTGGCTGCCTCCTTCGAAAAGCCCCTAGCTCTTGAGAGTCTTTCGAAAGTCTGAAGGCAGTCAGACGAAGAGCGTGGAGGTTTGGGTGTACCTTCTTTACGTGAGGTAGACGTAGAAGGTCCACTCCTAGAGGAAGAGTCCTGGGAATGTCGACCAGCCATTGCAGTACCTCTATGAACCATTCTCTCGCGGGCCAGAGCGGAGCCAACTAACGTCAGCCGTGTCCCTTTGCGAGAGGCGAACTTCTGAAGTACCCTGTTGACAATCTTGAACGGCGGGAATGCATACAGGTCGAGATGGGACCAATCCAGCAGAAAAGCATCCACGTGAACTGCTGCTGGGTCTGGAATCGGAGAACAATACAACGGGAGCCTCTAGGTTATCGAGGTAGCGAACAGATCTATGGTTGGATGACCCCACAGGGCCCAAAGTCTGCTGCAAACATTCTTGTGAAGGGTCCACTCTGTGGGGATGACCTGACCCTTCCGGCTGAGGCGATCTGCCATGACATTCATATCGCCCTGAATGAACCTCGTTACCAGCGTGAGCTTTCGATCTTTTGACCAGATGAGGAGGTCCCTTGCGATCTAAAACAACTTCCACGAATGAGTCCCTCCCTGCTTGGAGATGTAAGCCAAGGCTGTGGTGTTGTCAGAGTCCACCTCCACCACCTTGTTAAGCTGGAGGGACTTGAAGTTTATCAAGGCCAGATGAACCGCCAACAGCTCCTTGCAATTGATGTGAAGTGTCCTTTGCTCCTGATTCCATGTTCCCGAGCATTCCTGTCCGTCCAAAGTCGCACCCCAGCCCGTGTCTGATGCGTCAGAGAAGAGACGGCGGTCGGGTTTCTGAACAGCCAAAGGTAGACTTCCTTGAGAAGAAAGCTGTTCTTTCACCACGTGAGAGTAGACCTCCTCTCTTCGGAAACAGGAACTGAGACCGTCTCTAGCGTCATGTCCTTTATCCAGTGAGCAGCTAGATGATACTGAAGGGGGCGGAGGTGGCGTCTCCCTAACTCGATGAACAGGGCCAGCGATGAAAGTGTCCCTGTTAGACTCATCCACTACCTGACTGAGCATCGGTTCCTTCTCAGCATGCTCTGGATGCATTCTAGGGCTTGGTAGATCCTTGGGGCCGACGGAAAAGCCCGAAAAGCTCGACTCTGAAGATCCATACCCAGGTAGACAATGGTCTGGGATGGGACGAGCT
Organism: Palaemon carinicauda; assembly: GCF_036898095.1. Taxonomy (NCBI): domain Eukaryota; kingdom Metazoa; phylum Arthropoda; class Malacostraca; order Decapoda; family Palaemonidae; genus Palaemon; species Palaemon carinicauda. The sequence goes on along the minus strand of NC_090732.1, from coordinate 125,571,545 downwards.
GGGACTCCTCAAAATTGACCAGGAGGCCCAGTTCCTTGGTCAGATCCATAGTCCATCTGAGAATCTCCAGACAGCGACGACTTGTGGGAGCTCTTAAAAGCCAGTCGTCTGACGGAGCCGGACACAAGATCATGGTACTGCTGCACAGTCTGTGAACTGTCAACCATGGGGAAGCGAGGAAGTACAGCGACAACCCGAAACTGTCTAGACTGTCTGGGTCGTACAGACAACTCCTTATCGGGTTGCTGAGGTTGCCGCACTGCGTCACAACAAGTCACTTCTGCTGGTTGTTGAACGTCTTCCCAGTGACACACTGACTCCGTAAACAAAAAATCCTCTAACAAGGACTAAGCTTGGACTGCATGTCTTGCAACAAAGCTCAAGGTCTATGGGAGCAGGTGTGGTAACAGACGGGGTTAGCGACTGAAGTGGAACCATTACCCTCCCTGGAAGCATGTTATGCTTAAATAAAAGTCCATAGGAGGCTAAGCAGCTAAAGGCTCCTCTCCAAATGACAGAGTCCTCAAGGGAATATCAGAAGGAGGGAGAATAGCACTTTCTCATCTACAGGAACCATATCCGAGAAAAGCTAAGTTCTCTCAGTGAGGGTTTCACTGGTGCAAAAGCAGCAGACCAGAAGGCAACGTTATGAAACTGCTTGACAGTCTTGTGAGTTGGCAACAACCAAAGATGTGTGACTGAGGAGCATGCGGTAAGGTATGCAGAGCATTCTGTATGCAGAGCATGCTGTATGTAGAGCATGCTGTAAGGTAAGCAGAGCATGTTGCATGGCGTGCGGCTTATGCTGCATGGGATGAGGCTCATGCTGCAAGGGATGAGGCTCATGCTGCATGGTATGAGGCTCATGCTGCATGGGATGAGGCTCATGCTGCGTTGAGGAGGATGCCGCATAGTATGAGGCTCCTGCCTCATGGGTTGAGGCGGTTGCCGCATAGCATGAGGCTCCTGCCTCATGGTTTGAGGAGGATGCCGCATAGCATGAGGCTCCTCATAGCATGAGGCTCCTGCCTCATGGGTTGAGGAGGATGCCGCATAGCATGAGGCTCCTGCCTCATGGGTTGAGGAGGATGCCGCATAGCATGAGGCTCCTGCCTCATGGGTAGAGGAGGTTGCCGCATAGCATGAGGCTCCTGCCTCATGGGTTGAGGAGGATGCCGCATAGCATGAGGCTCCTCATAGCATGAGGTCCCTGCCTCATGGGTTGAGGAGGATGCCGCAAAGCATGAGGCTCCTCATAGCATGAGGCTCCTGCCTCATGGGTTGAGGAGGATGCCGCATAGCATGAGGCTCCTGCCTCATGGTTTGAGGAGGATGCCGCATAGCATGAGGCTCCTGCCTCATGGGTAGAGGAGGTTGCCGCATAGCATGAGGCTCCTGCCTCATGGGTTGAGGAGGATGCCGCATAGCATGAGGCTCCTGCCTCATGGGTAGAGGAGGTTGCCGCATAGCATGAGGCTCCTGCCTCATGGGTGGAGGAGGTTGCCGCAACGCATGAGGCTCCTGCCTCAAGGGTTGAGGAGGTTGCCGCATAGCAAGAGGCTCCTGCCTCAAGGTAAGAGGAGGTTGCTGCATAGCGCTGGTACCTGGCAACTCCCAATGCGGCAGCTCACGCATGGAGGCAGGAGGAGCCTCAACATCATACGTCTGGCAGGGTGGACTGCGCAGAGGTGGAGGAGCGCTCGCAGGAGGAGGTGTGCTAACCTTCTCTGCCTGAAACTCCTGCATCAAAACCGCAAGCTGAGACTGCATTGTCTGCAGCATAGACCACTAGGGTCTATGAAAGACAACAACAAACGGAGCTACTGTCCGTTGAGACTGAGGGTCTAAAACAGCTGGTGCGGCAACAGACGGAGTTACTGCCTGTTGCGGTACCACCTTGCCTCTCTGGGAGGTGTGCAGTTGTCGTACTGCAGCAAGTCCGAACTGACCCAGTGCTAATGGCTACACCTAGGAGTTGGACTTGCGCGGAAGGGACCGACTTGCACTTAAAAGCTGCAAGATTTGGTCCATGGTTTCTGCGAGAAACCTCTTCCGCAGACGAGGAATAAATGGGCTCTCTCGTCTTTGTGTGGGTGGGGTGATCACGTCGGCTACGTGAGTTGGTTACACCCGAAACCACGGAGGGAAACGTCTGTTCGTCGATCAAGGCCTGATGAACCCATAAGTCCTTCGACGTTACTTCTCCCCTGGGTTGGGAGCTTGTAAGAGGTCCCAGACTAGGCGAACAACTGGCACGAACAGACGAACCCTCGAACGCAACACTGTAACACTTTGCGCTTATCACTTTATCACTTTTGATTTTCTGTTTGCACTTATTTCACTGAACTCGAAACTTTAAGTGGTTTGTACCTGAAACACGCAATTCTATCCTTCATTAAAAGTTAGTAATTGCGAAAACAGTATTACAATGTAACAGAAAAACATAATGAAAGATAAATAATTCAGTGGCTGGAAAAGAGACTAAACACTAGATCAAATAAACTACGTTTAAAATCTCTCACCGCATAAAGCCTGGGAACAAGAAAAAAACTCTAGAAACGTTTACCTTCTTCCCCTAAAGAGACTAGGGAGAAGAGCAAAAACGATAACAACGTTACCCGCTTGAACGAAACGTTTACCCTCCTCTCTCTCCCTCCGTCTCTATCTCTCTCTCTCTCTCTTTTGACTTAGAACCTGAGAGATGAGCCCAATTATATATATCGTTAAAACATATTATTGTTAAAGGAAAAAGACTGAAAGATTTCCCAAATAAAAAGTTCCTTTATTAGAATTAAAACCATTTAAGCTAAGAAAGAATGAACAAAACGCTAGAATCGGTTTACTCTTACTGCAACGTGAAACCGTGAATACTCTCTCTCTATCGTAACGATAGAGCGCAAGTTGAACGTTCTGAACGTCAACAACTGCAGAGACAAAACAAAACGTTAGTTCAACTTTGAAAACAGTACGAGACTATCAAAGAAATTCTTTCAAAAACATTAAAATAGCATAAAATGTTAACAGGTAAAAACGAAATGACGGGCTCAATGTTAATTAACTTCGGTTCCAAGAAAAGACCGCCTACTATTAGGAAAGGTCGCATATAAACAAAACATAAAAATTAATTTTAATAAGTTTATAATAAAAGGAAGTTAAAATTAAGAAAGAGAGTCTATACTCTCTTCGACGCCAACACTTCCGTCTAAGGGAAGGGTCGGCCATTTAAAAGTGAAAGAGAGTTCATACTCTCTTCGTCACCAAAATTAAATCAAATTAATTCCAAAAAACTTGCTAAGCTAATGATAAAGCTTCCTGAATAGCGAAGGCTAAACTCTAGAGCAAATACATCACCAAAACGTGAACAATAACTCCAGAATCAACAGCGTATCCATGTAGGTCTAGCCGGAGGCACGACAGAGGAAAAATTGAGGTGGTGTTGACAAGAAGTACTGGAGTACCTGACCACAGATGGCGCTGTTGTGTACACCCCCACCTGTATAGCGATCGCTGGCGTATCCCGACCGTAGATTTCTGTCGGCAACAGAGTTGACAGCTACATGATTATCGGGTAAGATTAATATTGAAAACCAAATAATTATTTCAGTATATACTGTACTAGGGTAGTGTACCTAGGGTTAGCCTAAGTTTAGTCTACCTTCCATAAAACTTGAAACGAACTTATGAAATATTGTACCATTTGTATACATGATAAACAGTCCTGACCCTAGCCTAATCCTACTGAAGCATAGAATATAGTATTCATGCACTCCGGTGGTCATCGAAATACTTAAGAGAATCAAGCATTGTTGTATACAAAACATACTGCATACGGTATCAATTACAAGCTCAAAAAACCAATTGCCACAAAATCTATCCATGCCAGAAATGTAAAAACTGAAACAATATGATGGTACTCAATGTGTAGGCAGTCTACAGGAGAGATCACTCCTGAACAAGTGAGAATACTGATGAACATCAGTGGCATTCATCAACAATGAATTTAGTGAAGCATTGCACTTATGCTAACTTATCAGTAGCCATATTTAGTCTAGTACACGAACCAATCATTTTTATGACACAAAGTTCCTCAAACCTGGCTGAAAATATGACAAATTTAGAGTTAATCCTTATTTTTCTAACTATACAAACCTGAATCCTTTATATAAGATAGAATATCAGTGAAGGTGGAGTACATGACAGTTAAACTTGAAACAAGGTGTAAACAGGTGACCAGTAATTACTGGCTGGAAATTGGAAAGCCCAGCCTCAACCCCGCTTGCTCTCTTCTAGGGGGTAGGTGATGGCTGGAAAGTATGAGTAAAGGACTCGGGTTTGTACAGTATAGTTAGGAAAAATACAATTTACCTCCAAATTTGTCATTTGTTCCCACACGAATACAAAGCCACGTTCCTTACATAGGAAACTAATCGTAGGTGGGAGAAAGTCCTTATTCCAACTGACTGGCTACATATCCTGGGCGACCAAAAACTCCGACCCTTGTAAGTGATGCAATGTTAAGATTCTTGTATGTCAATTGATTTGCTGGTTACACTACCCTCCTCCTCAAAGTATTGGGAATAAAACTTCTATATTATATTAAAGAAAAGCTACAAGTCAAATGGGGCTTATATACAAGCGAATAAATTCCAGCTGGCAGGGTTTCTGATACTGTGCCCCAAGAAAGGGGAAGATAAAAAGGATTGGAAAGGGCCAGTCATTATTCACTTTCATCCCAGTATACCATGTAACCTCGATCCAATGCTAATGGTCTTTGAGAGGAGTCGAGGCAGCTAAACCACCTACTGTGCAGCTACTACAGGTCCTTGCAAAAAGAGGTCTGGGGACCTGTGGGTCAATTCCCACATGGGCACTAGATGGGGACCTGTGGGTCAATTCCCACATGGGCACTAGATGTGGTCTGCCGTTGTCAGATGCCTGGCTGGAGTAATTGCACCACAGAAAGATTCTTACGGAAAACCAAGGGAGTGCTTACTCTTCTGATATCTTAAGCTCTAACCCTAGCTCTACTTGGAGCAAAAGGCGAAGGTGGAAAATAACTTCCCTCAGCTAAAATGAAACCATATTTTTAGTCACCTTCCTCACTCTCCCCATACTGCTTGCATACATTAAAGGTAGCTCCTCAGAGCCCTACCATGACACAGGATCGTCAGTTACTGCTTTAAGGCTCATAACCTGAAACAAAGAAAACATAGAATGAGGAACTGACAGATTTGGGCTTTAGCTATAATCTCAGGAATGTAGGAGAAGAAGAGCAATGCTAAAGGAGAGACCATGAAGCTCGCTAACCCACTTGGAGAAGGCCAAAGCGAGCGAGAAGACTGTTTTCTGAGTAAGGTCCCTATTTGCAGTAAAACCTTAACAGTTCATAAGGTGTCCTCTAAAGAGATCACAAGAACTTAGTAATGTCCCAAGGTGGTGGTCTCACCTCTATAGGAGGACAGGACTACTCAAAACTCTATGAGCATACAGTAGTGAGTTCCGCCAATGAGGATATATAAACTCCTTTTAACCAACCGAAAGACCTGGATCATGGCCGAGTGTCAGCCTTTCACTACTGATACTGAAAAGAGCCCTTCTCTTCAGAGGTAAATTAAAAATTCACATATCAATAGAATTGAGGCTCCGAGAAGAGAAACGCCTCTCCCACGACAACAACCACGGAAGATGGCCCACTTAGCTCGGTACAGAAAAGTTGAAAGATTTCAGGAGGTATCCTGACATCTCTCGCACAACTTAGCACGAAAAGACTCTAAGAGGAGATGCTGGATAATCTATATGCCTGAAGACAAAATAATTCCATCGAACTGTGGAATAACTGGATGTGTGGTTGATAAAACAGGGTGGGGAGAGGAGGTAATTCTCTCGAAGTCGCTATTATAAGAAGTAGAAGGTCCACGTAACATTCTATTTGGGGACATTTTGTGGCTAAAAAAGTTATATTGAGGTTGGGAGTGGATCGGACTCTGTTCAAGACACTCCTTATCAGGCAGAACGGTAGAAAAGCATGGATGTCGAGGTCGTCCCGGCGGTGCTAGAAGGTGTTCTCGAATGCCGCTTCTGAAGTTTCCGGTTTCGTGAGGTTGAGAATGGGTAGACAATCGGGGAACCACACAGTCAGGATTTTGTTCAGTATCCGAGGATGCAAAGATTATTCTGACCCAATGATCTTCGCCCTCCAGCTTAGCTTGCTTGCTGCGATGTTCTTCTTACCTGGAATAAAGCAAGCTGTCAGAGTGCTTGAATTGAGTATTGACCACTCGTGAATTTCCACTTCTAGTTGGCAAAGCTGCAGATAAACAGTACCGCCTTTCATAAGCCACTACGGTGACGTTATTGTTCATCAAAACCACCAAGTGACCAGCCAAAAGAGGGCAAGTGTTGGAGTATAAGGAGAGCCATTGGAAGCTCCAACACAATACGACATCGATGTTCCTGGTTGGTCCGTTGTCCCAACTCTAGGTGTTGTAAGAAGTGAGCTCCCAATATTCCTTCAACGCGTACGTGACCAAACGAAGTTCCGGTGGAAGCAATAGCCAGGAGGAGCCCTTTAAAAGGTTTGTCTCATCCTGGCACCATTCCAGATCGAGTCTGGAATCCTCGCAAATAAGAACTAATGATAGAGGAGGGTTGCTGCCTTGCGACCAATGTCTCTTCAGCTCACACTGAAGGGACCTACGGTGAAGACAACCGTTCAGAATGAGACATTCCAGGGACGCTAGGCGTCCCAGCACCTTCTGCCAAAGCTGTGTTGGCAGATGGGGCAGTTAAGGAAAGGGAGAGCCACCTCTTGAAAGACTTTTCCTACAACTGCATCTATGGGCATACCCAGATAAATTAAGTCTTTGTTTTGGCACTAAGATCGACTTTACCCAATTCACCAAGATTCCTGGACTTTTCTTGGTGGAGAATGTTGAGTGTTGTCCTCTGAGGCTGTCAAGATAACACAGAAGACGAATTTTATTGGCATGTGTCCATGCTGATACTGTACTAGAGTCAAAGCTCTGGTGAAAACATGGAGCTGTTGAGAGCATAAGACTTTGAATTGATACACTGCTCACTATGAGAAACTGGAGGTACTTCCAGGAGTTGAGATGGATTGGGATCTGGACGTACGCATCCTATAAGTCCATAGTCATCATTAAGTCAAATAGCCTGACTACTTGCCTGACTGTGCCTGGAGTCTCCATTTTGAACGAGGTTTGTAGACAAACTCGTTCAGCCTCCAGATGCCTTCTCTACAAGGAGCTGAAAGAAGAAGCCTGGGGAGCCATCATCGACTGAAGAAGCTTGGGGAGCCGTTGTCGACCTCTTGGAAAGGACCCTTCTTCCGCATGGCCTGAACTTCTGCCTGAAGGGCAAGTCCTTCACCGATCCCTGGCAGTAGGATGATGACGTTGCCCAGTGGTCGAATTAAAGGAGGTGGAGTTGATGAACGGGAAGCAGTAACCGGACCAATGAAAGTCCACAGACCACTGTCCTGCCCCGTGATACCATCACTTCATCTACTGGAGTTGTAGGCCTCCTCCCACAGGCTATATTGTAGGACGACTGCCACCGTTAGTGAAAGCACTGGCCTCGCTTTTCTCTGCTATGTCAGTTGTACCGTTGGACCTGTCTTCTCTGAAAGGGTTGCTGCTGTTCCGTTCCATACTTTGAGCTGGATAGGAAGGATGAGGGCCCTTCTTAGGAGCAAGTTTATGTGCCTGTATAGTAGGAGGCAATGATTTCAAGCAGCTGGAAGTGAAAGCAGAATGTGGTAGCCGAAAGGATATTGGTCAGTGCAAAAGTAAGTCCCGACTCGCCTTCCTCCATTTCTAAGCTATCGACTCTACCTTTTCTGTCGGGAACAGAAGACACTTCATTGGCGCGTTGCAAATATTCAAGATCTCTCACTGTACGATCTGTTCATGGAACCAGGAGCACACAGCATCAAGCCTCTTCAAAATCCAGTTCGCACACTGGTTGGTGGACTGATTGGTCAACAATTCGATCACTGTCAAGACATTCTTGAATGCCTTACGCTTGTCGGGGTTCGTCGCGTCCTCGTTGTTGGCCAAAAAGTCCACTGTACCAGACCAGGGGTTGATCCAAAAAGAGGAGAGAGAAGAGTGACCATCGACATGCTCACACCATTCATGGCCTCCATCGGCGTAAAAGTGTGCGCTCGTTTTGAAAGACACGTTGCTCGCCTGCAAAGAGATCCTTGAACTTTTCGAATACGGGAAGTGCACGCATCCCAGAGGTAGAGTGGGCAGAAGACATGCTAACACTAAGCATGTCTCTTCTAGTCTCATGAAGTGATACAGAGACTGGCGTGGCAGAGGATGACTTCAAAGCAAGGTGCCGGAGAAGGAGAAAGATTTCTCTCCTCTTAATAGAGACAAGCTGAAGGTGTTTAGTGCCAGAGTGGACACTCTCTACAGCACTTCCTTCAGAAGCAAGAGCCATCACCAACAACTCCTTAGAAGAAGGGCCTTGCAGTCCCAAGGAGATCCAAACAACTCACATTGTCAACCTGTAACGGGAAGGTCTTCCAGCCTCGAGATTTGTTCCAAGTTAAAGAGCCACCAATCTTCTCCATTTGGCTTCAAGAGGAAACCAACAGAGATGGATTGGAGGGAAGCATACCGGGGGTCAGAGGATGAGTTTGGGATTTCTTTAACTTAGAGGATGACCCCAAAAAGGGAAGAATCCCTTTTGAACCTCCTCTTCCTCCTCCTGCCATACGCAATCCACTCGGAGGGTAACCACTCCAAACAGTTGTCACATGAAGATTCCTGACAGCAGGAGTGCCCCTCTGCAGGCAGGGCACAACAAGTGGGGATCCTTCTCCTTAGCACCCATGAAGGTGATGCACCGTCGACCTGACAACCCCGGGAAAGTCTGCATATCCGCAGGATCTCCAAAGCAAACAATTACTAACACACTGGAAAGAAAAAGAAAAAAGAATTATAAAGCTAGAATACTCCAGCCAGTGGAAGAACATCTGATCTCAATGACAGCTGAATTCAAAGGGAGTGCTAAGCCCTGGACGGTAGTCGCCTGCTTATACCTCGTTGTAAAAGTTTAACTGCCATTTACTCCATCTTCACTGATATTCTATCCTATGTAAAGGACGAGGGTTTGTATTTGTGTAGGAAAAAAGGACTCGCATATTCCTCCTCACATCATTCTTGTGTCTAACTTGTGAAAAGGCTCAAAACTTGTTCTTAGAAACACTAATATTGTAGAGGGACATTTTTGCAAGACAACACTCGCAAATAACATTTGCATTACAGGACCCCACCTGCTCAAACTTTTTCTATTGTCTCCAGCATATCTGAAGTCTAATTTCAGTAAGTCCGCATGTGAACGACGTGTTTTACGAGTGTCTGAAGTTGAAATTTCTTAAGTCCACCATGATTAAGTTGAGCATCAAACACATGACCTTTAACCCACAAATCTAAATTGTTTTCCGTCAGCTGAACTTTCTAATACAGAGGAGCTATCCTACATATGTATAAAGAATTCTTACTTCAATTTCTCCAAAATAAAACCCCTTGGAAAAGGAGTTAAAACATTACTTATTATTCATAAGTTGAACGTTCGTACATTGGGGATCACTGTGCCCCGTTTGTTCTCTTGGCAGGCATACGTGTATTAGGAACATCAAAAACAAAAAGCTAAAGAAAAAAAAATCACATTATAGGGCACCACAGGGAATTAACCCTTGGATAAAAGATGTTGGAATCACGCAAGCAGTTGCAGGAACCTAAACGAGACAGAGGCCAAGTCAGCATGTCTATACCTTAACAACCAACAGCCCTCCCAAACAGAAATGTGACAATTACCACAGAATATTCAACTCTAAACACACCAAACTTGCTAAGCAAGTCAAACTAATCAGCACCACATCATTTAACCTTATAGCAGTTAATATCAAGAACTTGATCAAGAATTTTTAATAAAACTGATTGCACTTGACCATAATCAATTGATCAGTTGATTACAGCTAATCAATTCTGACCAGTAAAATGGAAGTTTGGTACCGTAATTCAGTTAGCATGGGATCAGACAGAGGAAAGGTTGCCAAACACAAGGGACAGGCTGCATGCAAACAGAATATCCTGTATTAAAAACTGTACTGACTTTTCACAAAGAGTAAATAGAGAAACCATCAGGACCTCTTTCTGATCTAAAAACACCTTTAGGCCAGTGTTTTAGGTAGTTAAGGCCGATAATGACAATAACATCCTGAGTAGGGTTACTTATCAAAAGAGAAAAACTTCTTTCTTTATGCACAACATTCTGGGGTATTTATATTAAGTGAATATTTTGTACATTGTGGAAACACTCAAATTCATGCAAATATGAACACTCACCATTTGTTCTTGATGTAATTTTCTACTTTTCCATCTGTAAATTTTATCAAAGGTAAAATTATAGGTGAAGAAATTATGTACATACCGTACTAATGTATATACAGTACAAAAAATAAGAAAAGATTACAATTACAGAGAAAAGCAAATGATATATCTGTAACATCTTCATATAAAACTTTTAGGAATGGTGTTCTCATCCTTATCAAAAAGCTTTGCATTAGTTCCTCCCTTCATGGGGTAAAAAATTAAAGGCGTTCTATCCACTTTTTTTTCATTTACTGTTTTCCATAAATCCCACCAGGTTTAGCTAGATCTACATTTATTCCCTTTTAACAAGATTTCCTGGGCTTTCCTATGGTTTTTCAACTTGCCACTTCCATTTCTACTACTTTACCTACCACCTGTACCACATTTCTTCACAAGTACCAACCATCTCAACCTTTAAATTCTAGGGTCTTATTCCTGCTTTTGGCCACATCTTCCCAATATACTCCAGTCATAAATTTTCACATTCTGTAGTAACCAATAACATAACTACTTTCATTCATAAGTCATCTGGTAATCTCTCTATTTCATCCATGCTGCTGCCCCACCCTTTTTACAGCCCTCTTTATGATCTTTTGTCTTTCTAAGGTAACTGAAATACAATATTGTGCCTCTTGAGGCATGTTCATCAATCAAAGCAGGATTCTCTCTTCTATTTTTGCCATTTGCTTGTTATACATTTTGGTCAATTAAATCTTTTACTCATTGTAGATTTTGCAATGCAGAGCCCATCTTGTAACATCTACTTATTTGGTTCACAGTACACAGTTCACTGTAAAAACTTTTCAACAAGCACCACATGACCATCTTCCCGATTGTACTTTTTCCCTTACTTCATTTCTAGCCACCATAAGATTCATTTTGCTTCCGCTGATTATTATTACTCTACTGTTATATACTCTACCTACAAAATTTCCACCTTTAAAACAGTTCTACCACTTTTTTCTGTTGTTAACATTGTTATCAGAATAAAGCAACTCGCAACCATTATTATTATTATTATTATCATTAATATTACTAGCTAAGCTACAATCCTAGTTGGAAAAGCAGGATGCTATAAGCCCATGGGCTCCAACAGGGAAAATAGCCCAATGAGGAAAGGGAATAAATAAATTACTGAACAAGAAAAGTAATGAACAACTGAAACATTTTAAGATAGTAACATTAAAATAATTCTTTAATAGATAAACTATAAAAACTTTGAAAAAAATAAGAGGAAGAATAATAATATAGAATAGGGTGTCTTGAGTGTACAGTGGAAGACCATGGTACAGAGGTTATGGCACTACCCAAGACTAAAGAACAATGGTTTGATTTTGGAGTGGCCTTCTGCTAGAAGAGCTACTTACCATAGCTAGTCTCCCTTCTACCCTTGCCAAGAGGAAAGTAGCAACTGAACAATTACAGTGGAGTAGTTAACCCCTTTGTAGCTTCCTAAATTACTATGACAAACAGCAAATAGCTCACTAATGATCATGGTGGTCACCAAAATCTGTCAAACTCTTATGATACACCTGTCACTCTCTTCATTCTATTAACAATGTTATAGCACAATAATTTGCATAGTCTTTCTGGTGGGCACCAATATTTGTAACACCTATTTAATTATTCATCTATGTAGACTGTGAAATGCTTTTTCAAGATTTAAAAATTGTGGTATAATCTGTTCCTTTGCAAGGTGTTATACTTTACCTGTAACTGTCTAATTCTGACATTTTGTCTGTCTTACCTCAAGCACCTTTCAACTTTCAAGAACTTTATTTGTCATCATCAGTATTGATGAACAGCTATTAGAGATTTGGCAATTTTTTTAAAGCCTTCTCTTCCTTTACTAGGTTTCCAATATTCTCTGTAACCACAGCTTGAAAGTCAGTCTCTGTCTTCAACTGGCTCAGTTCACCCTGATTTACCACAATGACAATCTCTCCTACATTATCCCTTCCCCCACATACTTTCTTGGGGGTACACTCGGGCATACTGTTTTATCTTATTTCTCTTCAGCTTTTTTTTTATATGAGAAGGATCTAATTAATGTTGTTACTGTACCAACCGTGTTTCACACAATTGTACATAATTCCTTTTGTATATATTATGCTTGTATCTTCGTTCTTCCCTCGCACTAAAACGAACATGAAAATTCATGTCTGGTTTTTCCTCTGTGATATTGTCTGTCTTGTGAACTTGTTATGTCCTGTTGCCTTGTGGTTTTGTATATAAGGAGAGTGTTCCACAATCTGCCTCTGGTGCACGCCTTCACTCGACAGTCTGACGCCTGGTCCGCCCGTCAACGCCGACATCTCTCCGCCGTGGCTGAATACAATTGCACCCTCCAATACGTCCCTGGGAAAATGAATCCCGTTGCCGATGCCCTGTCAAGAAACACGTTGGCTGCCGTTCAACTGGGATTGGATTACAACGCCCTGGCTGAAGCCCAGCAACAGGATCCAGAGTATCAAGCTTGTAGGACATCCTGCACGTCTGCTGAAGGCAAAGTTCATTAGGCACGGCATTTCTAAGGATGCTAAGGATTGGGTCCGTGCCTGTACTTCTTACCAAACTTCTAAAGTACATCGACACACGGATTCAGGAGTGGGCACCTTTCCTCAACCTCAGCGTCGTTTCGCACACATTCACGTCGACGTTGTAGGCCCCCTACCCACATCACAAGGACATCGTTACCTGTTTACCGTCATCGACCGCTCAACTCGTTGGCCTGAAGCCATTCCCATGGAAACTGCAATGTCCGCCTCATGTACATCTGCCTTACTCTCTGGATGGATTTCAAGATTCGGTATCTCTGAGCATATTACTTCTGACAGGGGAACCACTTTCACCTCTCAATTATGGACGTCATTAGCGAATCTCCTGGGCATCACCCTACATCAGACAACGGCCTACAACCCCGCTGCCAATGGAATGGTTGAACGTTTTCATCGCACCCTCAAAGCAGCTTTGATGTCCCGCTGCAAGGATTGCAACTGGTTTACTCAGCTTCCCTGGGTCCTCCTTGGACTAAGGACCACTCCTAAAGACGCCCTCGACGTCTCGGCAGCCGAAATGGTGTATGGCGACCCGTTGGTCGTCCCTGCCGAATTTTTTCCTTCTACAACCTCCTCCGACGATCTCCAGCGCATACATCACATCATGGGAAAATTTACTCCGTGCCGCCAGACTTACAAGCCCCCAGCGAAGCATCACATACCAACAGACTTGCACTCTGCAACGCATGTCTTCCTGCGCAACGACACCAGCAAGCCACCACTAACGCCCCTTTACACGGGCCCTTTCCTTGTGATCCGACGCAGTCCGAAAGCATTCCTCCTAAACATTCGGGGCAAAGAAGACTGGGTCTCCATTGATCGTCTAAAACCTGCTTATCTTCTGCCAGATGACCCGCCTACAGTTCGCCTCTCTAGATCAGGACACCCTATTTAACATGTACAGTATGTAATTTTTAGGGGGGGAGCCATGTACCAACCGTGTTTCACACAATTGTACATAATTCCTTTTGTATATATTATGCTTGTATCTTTTCTCTTCCCTCGCACTAAAACGAACATGAAAATTCATGTCTGGTTTTTCCTCTGTGATATTGTCTGTATTGTGAACTTGTTATGTCCTGTTGCCTTGAGATTTTGTATATAAGGAGAGTGTTCGACAATAATATAACTCAGTCGTTTCCAATCTGCCTCTGAGTTCACACCCTTACTCGGCGCAGTCACATTACTGTTCTTGAAACATTTATTATGATTGTTTATTCTTCTCTTATATTATGTTTATCTCCGTGTTTCCTTTCCTCACTGGGCTATTTTTCCCTACTGGAGCCTTTGGGCTTATAGCATCTTGCTTTTCCAACTAGGGTTGTAGCTTTGCTTGTAATAATAATAGCAATAATAATAATACAGGTAAGTATTTCTTGTACAGCCATTTAATTTCTTAGAACAATTCATTTAGTGACTCCAGGATTTAGACTTACTCAATTCATAAAAATATTGCATTCCATTGACTAATCATATTTAATCCTGTTATTCAAAAGTTGAGCAACCGAAAGAAATCTTTCATAACTTACAAAGGTTATGATCTGTTGTTTCTATCCCAATGTTATATGCAAAACTATCGAAGAACCATTTCCATCATCCTGCCACACAAGGCTAAGAGTATTCCAAATAGCTCTTCATAAAAGGGAAATTTCAGGTGCTGATAATACATTTACTATACTCATAAGTGCTCACCAATATGAGCTGATACTCAAACTGCAGAATAGATGCATTTTGATGCATAGCATATGTATTTGCTATACACTCCTTGATTACTCATACCTAGCAGCCGAAGCTCAGGTCTGTAAATCATCAAATTGTATGATGGCAAAGAATACTATGTATAATAAATCATAAAAGGAGCCCCTGTTTCAACCTCTTCTCCTCCAGGTACCTACACTCCTAAAATAAACAATTATACAGAGCTGGTACAAAAAAAACCTGTTTCGTTACAAAAGCCTTTCTATCAGAAAGAGGCAATAATAAAATTTTCATATGAAAATATCATTTCAAAACTTACCCAATATTCATAACCCCTATGTTTCAGGAACCAGCTTTTGCCAATAAAAATTAGAAACGACTTTTCCCAAGCTTACTAGCTCACTACATACTTGCACCTTTTCATCTTCACATGTTGGTTTCATAAAATAGGAGCACTGTCTACATTCAAAACAGTTTTGCCAATCGATACAGCATTCACATTATAAACATTAACTAAAGAACTAAACAAGTAAAAGATTTCTGTAGCATATGAGCAACTAATTGGCACCATCACCAATGGAAGACAGTGTTAGATTTTGTAGTTTTAAAAGTTTAGAAATCAATCAGAATAATGAACGCTAACATTGAACCAGAAACTGACTACAGTACAATTACACATTACTTTTCTTGTAGATTCATTATTTCCTTTCCTCCCCGGGCTATTTTCCCTATTGGAGCCCTCGGGCTTATAGCATTCTGCTTTTCCAACTAGGGTTGTAGCTTAGCAAGTAACAATAATAATAATAATAATAATAATAATAATAATAATACCCTGGCCTTAGAGCAGGGTGGCAATATTTCTTAGGCATTTTGGGATTCCCTGTTCTAGCCTTTAACTCAGGAAAGTCCTCGAAGACCTCACGGCACTTCAACCCCAAAAAAGAAGAATAGCAGGAGTAGTAAAGATTACATTGGTGATAAGAGTGTCACAATTGAGATGGTGTGGGCACAAGTTGAGGATGGATGATGAGGAGAGTGAGGAGGGCTTGGGAGGAACCTGATAGGTAGGGAAGATCAAGAGAAAGGCAGAGCATTAGATGGCAAGATAAGGTGAAGTATGATATGGGGGAGGAGAAGATGCCTTTGCTAAGTCATAGAAGAGGGTATTTTAAGCAACCGACCCCTTAATGTAGGGATAACCGTGGGAAAGATCATGCTTGATGCTATACAGCCAAGTCTTGCAAAGATCAGCATAATACAGAATCTGAAGAAGGATGACATCCCTCTGAAATTCTAAATACAACAAACAAAACCAATAGAGGACAATGATACCATGCCAGCAAAGCCTTATTTGTAGAGTAATCCTGAGAAAGACATTGAATCTGGAAGTCTTGGAGATGGTCAAAAAGATTTCCATCCACTCATGGCACACAGCAAACCGACAAGTGTAAATAATGCTAGTACAATACTACAATGGCACAGTACCAACATCTGGTGATAAGAAGGTATAAAGATCTAATGGGTGTAAGCTAAATCCTTGATCAATTACCATTTTCCCTTTTTTGTTGTTGATTGCTGGCGCTTTAAGCATTGGCATGCGAATATTCGGTAAGATTGAAATAATGATTTCTCCTCTTGTGTTTGAGGATTTATAGATATATCCACAGCCAACCAATTATGTCCATCTGACAGTAAGTTTTGTATCAGAACATACATACTGTTTCCCAGTTCAGTTGATAAGTGAACAGAGTTCTTTATCCCAAGAAATCTGATACAGAAATGGGATTCAATATCATAAAATTCCACCTTATCTACATGACTGGGGAGGCTGTCTGTGAATAAGGAAATAACATAATGGTTTCAAGTACAACAGAAGAGTGAGGTTACCTTCCAATAATGATCAGTTGTAATGAAATAGGACACTCCTGGGAGGAAATACAAAACAAAAAGTTGTGTGTTCTTTGCAAAATCAGAAAAACCAGTCTCTCGATCTCAAATAAAAAATAATTGTCAAAAAATAATCTTCGGTCAAAAATGTTATTTTTATTAATAAAATAAATTTTTGAATATACTTACCCGATAATCATGTAGCTGTCAACTCCGTTGCCCGACAGAATTCTATGGAGGGATACGCCAGCTATCACAATACTAGAAGGGGGTGTATTTACCAGCGCCACCTGTGGCCAGGTACTCAAGTACTTCTTGTTGACACCTCCTCAATTATTCCTCGGTCCACTGGTTCTCTATGGGGAGGAAGGGAGGGTCGATTAAATCATGATTATCGGGTAAGTATATTCAAAAATTTATTTTATTAATAAAAATAACATTTTTCAATATTAAACTTACCCGATAATCATGTAGCTGATTCACACCCAGGGGGGTGGGTGAAAACCAGTGTACAAGATTAAAGGATAGCTAAGTATCCCATATTTCATATAATCAGTTATCCACAATAACAATGAAATAATAAGTACCTGGTAAGGAAGTCGACTTGAACCGTTACTCTGCCTTTAATAAGATCGTCTTCCTTACTGAGCGCAGCGTTCCTCTTGGGAGGCTGAATCAACTCAAAGGTGCTAAAGTATACAGGGCTGCAACCCATACTAAAGGACCTCATCACAACCTTTAACCTTGGCGCTTCTCAAGAAAGAATTGACCACCCGCCAAATCAACAAGGATGTGGAAGGCTTCTTAGCCGACCGTACAACCCATAAAAAGTATTCAAGAGAAAGGTTAAAAAGTTATGGGATTATGGGAATGTAGTGGCTGAGCCCTCGCCTACTACTGCATTCGTTGCTACGAATAGACCCAGGGTGTAGCAGTACTCGTAAAGAGACTGGACATCTTTGAGATAGAATGATGCGAACACTGACTTGTTTCTCCAATAGGTTGCATCCATAACACTCTGCAGAGAACGGTTCTGTTTGAAGGCCACTGAAGTAGCCACAGCTCTCACTTCATGTGTCCTTACCTTCAGCAAAGCAAGGTCTTCTTCCTTCAGATGAGAATTTGCTTCTCTAATCAGAAGCCTGATGTAGTAAGAAACTGAGTTCTTAGACATTGGTAGAGAAGGCTTCTTGATAGCACACCATAAGGCTTCTGATTGTCCTCGTAATGGTTTTGACCTTTAGATAGTACTTAAGAGCTCTAACTGGGCAAAGTACTCTCTCCAGTTCGTTCCCCACCATGTTGGAAAGGCTTGGGATCTCGAACGACTTAGGCCAAGGACGGGAAGGAAGCTCATTTTTAGCCAAAAAACCGAGCTGTAAGGAACATGTAGCCGTTTCAGATGTGAAACCTATGTTCCTGCTGAAGGCGTGGATCTCACTTACTCTTTTACCTGTTGCTAAGCACACGAGGAAAAGAGTTTTTTAATGTGAGGTCCTTAAAAGAGGCTGATTGGAGCGGTTCAAATCCTGATGACATTAGGAACCTTAGGACCACGTCTAGATTCCAGCCTGGAGTGGACAACCGACGTTCCTTTGAGGTCTCAAAAGACCTAAGGAGGTCCTGTAGATCTTTGTTGGAGGAAAGATCCAAGCCTCTGTGGCGGAAAACCGCTGCCAACAAACTTCTGTAACCCTTGATCGTAGGAGCTGATAGGGAGCTTACGTTCCTTAGATGTAACAGGAAGTCAGCAATCTGGGTTACATTGGTACTGGTTGAGGAAAACTGCATTGGCCTTGCACCAGCTTCGGAAGACTTCCCATAAAGACTGATAGACTCTGAGAGTGGATGTCGTCCTTGCTCTGGCAATCGCTCTGGCTGCCTCCTTCGAAAAGCCTCTAGCTCTTGAGAGTCTTTCGATAGTCTGAAGGCAGTCAGACGAAGAGCGTGGAGGTTGGGAGTACCTTCTTTACGTGAGGTTGACGCAGAAGGTCCACTCTAGGAGGAAGAGTCCTGGGAACGTCGACCAGCCATTGCAGTACCTCAGTGAAACATTCTCTCGCGGGCCAGAGGGGAGCAACCAACGTCAGCCGTGTCCCTTTGTGAGAGGCGAACTTCTGAAGTACCCTGTTGACAATCTTGAACGGCGGGAATGCATACAGGTTGAGATGGGACCAATCCAGCAGAAAGGCATCCACGCGAACTGCTGCTGGGTCTGGAATCGGAGAACAATACAAGAGGAGCCTCTTGGTCATCGAGGTAGCGAATAGATCTATGGTTGGCTGATCCCACAGGGCCCAAAGTCTGCTGCAAACATTCTTGTGAAGGGTCCACTCTGTGGGGAAGACCTGACCCTTCCGGCTGAGGCGATCTGCCATGACATTCATATCGCCCTGAATGAGCCTCGTTACCAGCGTGAGCTTTCGATCTTTTGACCAAATGAGGAGGTCCCTTGCGATCTCGAACAACTTCCTCGAATGAGTCCCTCCCTGCTTGGAGATGTAAGCCAAGGCTGTGGTGTAGTCGGAGTTCACCTCCACCACCTTGTTAAGCTGGAGGGACTTGAAGTTTATCAAGGCCAAATGAACTGCCAACAACTCCTTGCAATAGATGTGAAGTGTCCTTTGCTCCTGATTCCATGTTCCCGAGCATTCCTGTCCGTCCAGTGTCGCACCCCAGCCCGTGTCCGATGCGTCCGAGAAGAGACGGTGGTCGGAGGACTGAACAGCCAATGGTAGACCTTCCTTGAGAAGAATGCTGTTCTTCCACCACGTTAGAGTAGACCTCATCTCTTCGGAAACAGGAACTGAGCCCGTCTCTAGCGTCATGTCCTTTATCCAGTGAGCAGCTAGATGATACTGAAGGGGGCGGAGGTGGAGTCTCCCTAACTCGATGAACAGGGCCAGCGATGAAAGTGTCCCTGTTAGACTCATCCACTGCCTGACTAAGCATCGGTTCCTTCTCAGCATGCTCTGGATGCATTCTAGGGCTTGGAAGATCCTTGGGGCCGACGGACAAGTCCGAAAAGCTCGACTCTGAAGATCCATACCCAAGGAGACAATGGTCTGGGATGGAACGAGCTGAGACTCCTCAAAATTGACCAGGAGGCCCAGTTCCTTGGTCAGATCCATAGTCCATTTGAAAATCTCCAGACAGCGACGACTTGAGGAAGCTCTTAAAAGCCAGTCGTCTGACGGAGCCGGACACAAGATCATGATATTGCTGCACAGTCTGTAAACTGTCAATCATGGGCAAGCGAGGAAGTACAGTGACAACCCGATTCTGTCTAGACTGTCTGGGTCGTACAGACAACTCCTTAACGGGTTGCTGAGGTTGCCCACTGCGTCACAACAAGTCCCTTCTGTTGGTTGTTGAACGTCTTCCCCGTGACACATTGACTCCGTAAACAAAAAATCCTCTAACAAGGACTAAGCTTGGACTGCATGTCATGCAACACAGCTCAAGGTCTATGGGAGCAGGTGTGGTAACAGACGGGATTAGCGGCTGAAGTGTAACCATTACCTTCCCTGTAAGCATGTTATGCTTAAATAAAAGTCCATAAGAGGTTATGCAGCTAAAGGCTCCCTCCAAATGACAGAGTCCTCAAGGGAATATCAGAAGGAGGGAGAAAAGAACTTTCTCATCTACAGGGACCTTATCCTAGAAAAGCTAAGTTCTCTGAGTGAGGGTTCACTGGTGCAAAGCAGCAGACTAGAAGGCAACGTTATGAAACTGCTTGACAGTCTAGTGAGTTGGCAACAACCCAAGATGTGTTGAGAAGCATGCGGTAAGGTATGCAGAGCATGATGTATGCAGAGTATGCTGTATGCAGAGCATGCTGAATGCAGAGCATGCTGTATGCAGAGCATGTTGTATGCAGAGCATGCTGAATGCAGAGCATGCTGAATGCTGAGCATGTAGGAAGTAGAGCCTGCTGTAAGCAGAGCCTGCTGAAAGGAAAGCAGAGCGTGTGCATGGCGTTTAACATTTCTCAGAAATTCCATGACCAGTGCTAGAGTGCTTAATGCATGCTTGCATGGGGTTTAAACCATGGTATGCTGAACAGCAGAGTCAGAACGAGCTGGAACAACAACAGAGGTTTCCTCAACTTGAGGGAAAACCTGAGGTTCAGACTGCATAGGCTGAACAACAGACAGAGCAGAAGGCAGGTGCAAGGGTGAAGGAGGTTGACTCCTAGCAAGAGTTGCACCCAAGGATTGTACCAGCTGAGCGGAGGACGGAGGCGGAGTAGTCCGTTCCTGTTCCTGAGAGATGGGTGGAGCATGAGAAGGTTGAGGCTGCGCAGAACAAGGTAAAGTTCTAGCAAGCTGAGGCTCCTGAGGCGCAAGTGCATGGTGTAGATGAGCTTGCCTAGATGAGGGTTGAACTCGGTGCAGCGCTGGTTGAGCAGACAGACTCACGGAGGGGAGAGGTTGTTGTACCCCAACCGAGAGTTGCACCACTGGAGGAGCAGCAAGGGGAGGAGGAGGAAGAGTGTAACTCTCCTGATCCCAAAGCAAGGGTTGCCTTAAAGAAGGCTGAGGCTGAACAACACTGTGAACAGCAAACTCCGAAAGTGGTTCAACATCGTACGCCTGGCAGATGGAGCTGCGACTGGGTGCAGCGAGTGCAGGCGGGTGCAGCACAGGCTGAACGGGTGCAGGAGGTTGGTGCACCACCGGTGCAGGCGGGTGCAGCATAGGCTGAACGGGTGCAGGAGGTTGGTGCACCACCGGTGCAGGCGGGTGCAGCACAGGCTGAACGGGTGCAGGAGGTTGGTGCACCACCGGTGCAGGCGGGTGCAGCACAGGCTGAACGGGTGCAGGAGGTTGGTGCACCACAGGTGCAGGAGGTGCAACACTCTCAGCACGACACTCACGCATCAAGTCCGAAAGCTGTGCTTGCATGGACTGTAGTAGAGTCCACAACATCATACGCCTGGCAGATGGTACTGTGATCAGGCGGAGCGAGTGTAGGAGGAGGGAGTGTAGGCGGAGGCGGTGGAGCAACACTCTCAGCCCGACACTCACTCATCAAGTCCGAAAACTGTGCTTGCATGGACTGTAGTAGAGTTCACAACATCGTACGCCTGGCAGAAGGTGCTGCGACCAGGCGGAGCAGGTGCAGGCTGGGCGAGCACAGGTGCAGCGAGAACAGGTGGAGGGAGTGCAGGCGGTGCAACACTCTCAGCCCGACACTCATGCATCAAGACCGAAAGTTGTGACTGTATGGACTGCAGTAGAGTTAACTTGGGGTCGGCAGACACTAAGTTCTGCTGAGGTAAAGCCTTAACAGCAGAGATCTGTTGTGGCAGAACCTTACTCCTCTAAGTCGGAGTGTAATCAACTGATGACTTAGGAGAGTCAGAGCTAACCCAACGACTGCATTCGGGTTGTGAACTTTAACTTCGTACGTCTGGCATAGGTCTGGACTTAACGTTTAAGAAGTCTTGAGACCTGAGACCAGCGTTACTCTGCCTTTATTTTCTCCCCTAATCTCTTCTGCAGACGAGCAAAATAAGGGCTCAATCGTCTGCGGGTGGGAGTGACGGTCTCGGTAAGACACGCCCACAACCACCGAGAATACTTCTGTGCGCCGATCAAGGCCTGCTGAACCCTTATGCCCTTCGACATTGCTTCTCCCCTGGGCTTGGGAGCTTGCAAGAGGTCCCGGACTGGGAGGACGACTGGCGCGCACAAAAGTACCCTCACGCACTAATCACTTAACACTTTGATTTCTGTTTGCACTTATTTCACTGAACTCGAAACTTAAGTGGTTTGTACCTGAAATACGCAATTCTATCCTTTCTCAAAGTTAGTAATTGCGAAAACAGAATTACAATGTAACAGAAAAATCTAATGAAAGATAAATCAGTGGTTGGAAAGAGACTAAACACTAGATCACTCTAGAAACGTTTAGTTTCTTCCCCTAAAGAGACTAGGGAGAAGAGCAAAAATCGATAATGACGTTACTCGTACGCCTGGCAGGCTTGAATGAAACGTTTATCCTCTTTCTCCCTCCGTCTCCATCTCTCTCTCTCTCTCTCTCTCTTGACTTAGAACCTGAGAGAAGAGCCCAATCATATATATCGTAAAAAACATATTATTGTTAAAGGAAAAAACTGAAAAGTTCCTTTATTAGGATCAAAACCATTAAGTTAAGAAAGAATGAACAAAACGCTAGACACGGTTACTCTTACTGCAACGTGAAACCGTGAACATTCTTTCTCTATCGTAACGATAGAGTGCAAGTTGAACGTTCTGAACGTCAACAACTGCAGAGACAAAACAAAACGTTAGTTCAGCTTTGAAAACAGTACGAGACTGTCAAAGAAAATCTTTCAAACTCTGTGGCGGAAATAGCATAATATGTTAACAGGTAAAACCGAAATGACGGGCTCAAAGTTTATTAACTTCGGTAAAAGACCGCCTACTATTAGGAAGGTCGAAAATAAACAAATATAAAAATTAATTTTAATGAGTTTATAATAAAAGGAAGTTAATCGAAGAGGCCTATAAGAGGCGGAGAGATATAAAATAAATCTATAACTTTGTTAAGCAAAATTAAGAAAGAGAGTCTATACTCTCTTAGACACCAACACTTCCGTCTAAGGGAAGGGTCGGCCATTGAAAGGTGAACGAGAGTTCATACTCTCTCGTCACCAAAATTAATCAAATTAATTCCAAAAGCTAACTAAGCTAATATAGAAGTTTTCCAGTAAAGCGACAGCCGAAATCAAAGAGAAATACTTCACCAAAGTCGTGAAAATACTCCAAGAACATAAGCGTATCCCAGAACGTCTTGCCGGAAGCACG
Source organism: Palaemon carinicauda (assembly GCF_036898095.1). Taxonomy (NCBI): domain Eukaryota; kingdom Metazoa; phylum Arthropoda; class Malacostraca; order Decapoda; family Palaemonidae; genus Palaemon; species Palaemon carinicauda. Next base: position 125,548,178 of record NC_090732.1, on the reverse strand, counting down.
ACAGAGGAATAATTGAGGAGGTGTCAACAAGAAGTACTTGAGTACCTGGCCACAGGTGGCGCTGGTAAATACACCCCCTTCTAGTATTGTGATAGCTGGCGTATCCCTCCATAGAATTCTGTCGGGCAACGGAGTTGACAGCTACATGATTATCGGGTAAGTTTAATATTGAAAACATGGCATATCCAAAGAACCTTTAATACAATACAGTATTACTAAAATCAGAAATGATTAGGAGTAGCAAAAACTTATCGTATGGAAAACTAAAACATGAATCTTTGTTAGAAGCAACATGTTAAGATGGTGAGCAATAGTAACAAATATTCACACTAGAACTTGACCCAAGTGGACTTTAACCTTCTTGGACAGCTCAATTCACATTGATTTGCTCTTAACTACCAACGTTTGAAATTCTTTGCCAGACTCCGCCTTCTGGTTTACTCTTTGGTCTAAACTACAGTATATTCAAAGTGACTGCACTGCAGTTTCCAACAATATTTTGCTTACGAAGCAATAATGAGGTCCCAATCTTTGCGAAAGTTCATCTATAAAAACTTATCCACCTTCTGATGGAAATTTAGTTTAGCTTTACCAAAACTCTTTCTCAAAGAGATTGTAAATTTTACATTTTCCACCCAATTTCTGATATATAAATGCAGTGAAAAAACCTCTATGCTGATATCATACCTACCTTAAATTTAATTTGAAAAAAGTAAAAGCATTGTATTTCTGTAAAACACAGAGGCACATATAAACTCCTATCGCTACCACTTTGAGACAAAGAGCATAACCCTGTTAGAAAAATGACAAATTCGCAGATAATTTGTATTTTTCCTAACTATGCAACCCTTAGCTATTTACATGGGGTAATTACTTCGGCGTAGCTGAATGACGAGCCATAAGAATTTTAACGAGGGTTTACTACCCCACCGCTAGTTAGCGGGAGGTAGGGACGGGTAGCTTGCTAACCCCCCCCCCCCCCCCACACACACACACACACACTAGTGAGTGCTTCACTTTACTTAGAGGTAGGATTTATCCCGGGAGACAGGGCTGGCGGGCAAATATGTGTAAATAGCTAGGAAAAATATAAATTATCTACGAATTTGTCATTTGTTCCATAACTGAAATACAAAACACGCTATTTACATGGGGTGACTCAACCCTTAGGAAGGGTGGTAAGTCCCTGCCATACTGGCTTTTGGCTTCGCCCAGGGACTCAATATTTGAGTGTGTAAGTACTCAAGGAATAAGGAGTCCCTGCGCCTCGCTAGCATTGCTGTGAAACTGCTGCGGCCTACATAAGCTGTGTGTGAAGGTGAAGAGCGTGCCGCGTCCTAGCTACAGAAGCGACCGCTCAGCCCCAAGAGCATAGTCGCTTGAAGTTCCATGGTCTGGCCTTGTAACCGCCCAGCCCCTTGAGCATGGTTACAAGGGCGGTCGCTCAGCCCCAAGAGCATAACCGCCTAAGGACCAGGAAAAAGGTAAGAAGGTAAGTTAACTAACTACCCTTGGAGGCAAACCTCCTTATCGTTCTAGGATGAACTGAAGAGCTGACAGTTGTCACGGGAGAACTTCTAAGAGAAGGGATAACGCCCATGACGATGTCCTAGAGAGACGGCAGCGACAGCAGACTCCCCAGGCATAAACAGGACAACTCTGCTTCGTTGGCACACTTCAGTCAAACGAAGAAACTGCATAGTTAACTGGGAAAATAAATTTAAATAATTATTTAACGGAAATTCCCCCGGGTGGAACTCCGAAGAGTAACCCCGAGGGAAAGTAAAACATAAGAACAAAAGTTAGGTATGCGCCCTCCTCCCCCACTGACACTCGCGGGAGAAGGGGGAGGGCGGAGAACTTTAACAAAAACAGAATTATAACAACTATAATTATGTAACTGACTTTGAATGATCCCAAAGTAAGAAACACAGACCCCCGAAGGAGAGTGTTCCTAGAAGCTGACCAGTTAAAAACACAATTAGATTCATAAAAATAATTGAGACAAATAAAACGGAATAGCAACTCAGCCCGCAACGGGAAAGAAGCTTCCGAGTAGTAGTACGTAGTACTGTAGTAGTAAGAGGTAAACGACATCGAGAAGAGAGACCACCCTCCATGAAGTGCAACCGTGGTGGCCTAGAAGTAGAAAGGCCGCGCACCATGAAGTGAAACGGCGATGGCCTAGCGCTATGCCGTGGTTACACTCTTCGTTGTCATACATTACACACACAGCACAAACACTGAAAAGAAAACTTACTATATTCTATACACAAAAATATATATAAACACCAAGAATGTTTATATATACCTGTATTAAGTATAAGAAAAAGACAAAAGCATTAATGGCTGTCAAGCGAGGATGGGAGCAGACACGTCCACTTGCCATCCGAGCCAAAAGTGAAGTGAAGCACTCACTAGTGTGTGTGAGGGGGGGGGGGGGGGGGGGTTTAAGCAAGCTACCCCTCCCTACCCCCCGCTAACTAGCGGTAGGGTAGTGAACCCTCGTTAAAATTCTTATGGCTCGTCATTTAGCTACGCCGAAGTAATTACCCCATGTAAATAGCGTGGTTTATATTTCAGTTACGGAACAAATAAAATTCATAAATAATATTGAATACCGTATAGAAATACTCCTGTACAGAATACTAAATTAAACATTCAATTTATGAAACTGATTAGCCTATCAAAATAAAAATTAATAAAAAAAATAATGTACAGGTATCTCTCAATCCTTATTAAAACATGAAACTTTGAAAAGATAAATAAATACCTGTACTGGTATATAAAATAGTATTATAGCTATTTACAACAAAATGACCTGGTAATATAAAAAAAGAAAGTGATCATTGAACTGATAATTATTTTTTCTTTAATCATTCAATTCACACACTAAAACTGTGTATTAAGTTTCTTTGTCCAGTAAAATGGCTTTAAAATGCTTTATTTCAGTTCAGCCATGGTAACAAATTTATTAAAATCTGTATTTCAGCTGCTCTCTTCACAAGATTCTATCATTTACATAACAGAAATTAAAAAAAAAATTGCTCATAACAAAATGCAGTATAAATGTAAGCTAAAGCTTAGGCATACGTAGAATAAAAGCACAATCAATACTGTATTGTTTTAACTACAAAATGTGCAAGAGAAAATTTCAGTGAAATAACGGCACTCCTTTGCAGATAAAGTGTTGTAAAACTAAGCCTTGTACCATTACTAAAAATATGTAATACATCTGTCTACCAGATGTTGTAATTTTGATTATCTGTAAATCATTTAGGAACTTATAAAAGTTTGAAAACTATGCATAAAAACACGGAAACTTAACATATTTTTATCAAGAGTACAAGACCCACAGCCTCATCGATATAAGCAACCTTCATTTGTTGGTGGCACTGTAAATTTCAGCAGCGAATTTGACGAGTCTTAATTAACGTTTCAATAATATAAAAAAAGAAAAAAAAAAAACTATGAAGAATTATAGGAAGAGATCTCATTGGTGATAAGAAACAAAAACAACAATTGCAGAGCACAACATTGCATGGCGCCTCATTAGCAAATGACATTTTCTAGGAGGCAAAAAACTGGCAGTTTGCAGATTCCCAAATATTGTTGTATGAGGCTTAGATTCAATAAGTAGCAAAAGGTGAATTTATATTTTCTGGTGAAGCTTTGTGCACAATGACTTACTTCCTCTTTCTGGTACTGTACTTACGAAATTCGGATTCTTTATAACTGATACCTGCAATATTTTTAAACTGTATTAAAAACAAATTATTCTTTAGTTTAATATACAGGCTTTCTAGAAGCATAAACTTACCCAAAATATATGATCAATTAAAATCTATTAAAGCATTCAATACTAAATTATGTTATAGCATCTGATTAATTTTTCTAATTACAATTCAATCCAACACTACCAACCTAGTTGTATGAATTTTTCATTAGTAATAAAGCACATCTCTATTTAATACGGTACAGTACTACATTACTCTATCATATTTGTACATCTTAATTTAATGCAACGTGCAAGCATATAATTTACAGTATCTTTTGTGTAAAGACAATGGGGAAGGTAACGAAGTCCATGTTTATGCTTGCTGTTGTCTTGCCCTAAGTCAGAATATTCAAGCGATGGACCCTATACCATATATGTTGTATGCAAGATCAAAGGTACTTTGGTCTCAACTTTCAAGACGATATACAATGTATCGAGGGGCACGACTTCCCATCTTGACCCTTTTATAATTTTTGGTATTAATACTGCCATAGGTATACTAGTTAATATACTTATGATTCTGAGAGTACTGTGTTTGTACAAAACATCACATATGATTTTGAAGGACGTACCAATATTCATACAATCGTAAATGCTCATCACATACTCTGCATGGTACAGTACTTGAAGAAATAGCTTCTGAAGGTTTTAAATAATACTGTACTTAAATTCATTTAGGTATTACTTGTTCTGTATTGTTTATGCATGTTGCCTTGAAACCTATGTAGGCAAGGATACGACTCCTAGGTTAGATTAGGTGAGGAACCTTATGTTAGGTGGTGTTCTTGTGTTTGTTTCCCTTTTTAAATGTTTGTTTTCAGTCTTTACTCTTGAAATTTTGGTATTATTGTAGTTTATTACAGGGTAATGTAACCTAGGGGAAAAAAACTACTTTTTACTGTAAAAAAAGGTCCGTCCTCTTCGAAAATGACACTCGTTCCTGTCGGAAATGAATAACTTCATATATATATATATATATATATATATATATATATATATATATATATATATATATATATATATATATATATATACACACACCGATAATGGGAGACCCCAGTGGGAACTCGGGATTTTGTTTGTTCCGTACCAACCAAATACCAAGGATTCTCATTTTCCTAAGGTTTATTCATTTTCATGTTCCTGTTACGATGGCCTAGTAAGGAGTAAATGATGGGGTAGTATAGTATGCCATAGGGGGTGCAAAGATCCACAATTTTCCTAAGATAGTGTAGGCTGGCTTAACTAGCAGGTCTAAGCGTGAAAATTCAGGATAAGATACCTTATGATTCATAATAACCTTAGTAACATCATTTTTACGTATTTCAATGGCTTGATAGTCGCCACACTACACCTAAAAGTAAAGTTGGAAATTTGACAATATCAAAATCGCTAACACAAGGGAGGATCACGTCCATAAAATATTTCTTGTAACACCTTTTTTATATCATGCTCTCATAACTCCTAATGGCAAACCTATACAAATGAAATATCCACTATTGGAAAATTTATAATTTACCCATGTTGGCCGGTATTTCCTCTGGTAGAGAAGCAGTTAACCTGGTAAAATAGGCGACGTGTTGACAACTTTACCCACTGGTCTCTACGCTATGACAGATGAGAATGATAGACATGATAAAATTTTGAGGTTGCTTCTATATATTTTAATATTTGAAATTTCAAGTTATAGTCAATTAAAATATCTTGAATATATGATATATCTAATGATATTTTTACTTTTATATTTAAAAATTCCAAGTATCATAAAATATTGAATATATCTATACCTTAAAACTTTCAACTATTTTCTTCAAAACACAAAAATTGTTAGGACGCTTATTGTCAAAAGAGAATAGAATGCTTAAAAGAAACAAAATTGAAGCTGGGCAAACTTGTATGTACTGCACTGTCATATTCATTTGGTTAATACGGAAATTTATTCATTTGTATCACTAAACAATCAGAGGTTTGTGGAACATAAGAAATTCATAGTGGGTAAGATGTTCATACCTGATATCAACAATTGTCAAAAAGAAAAAAAAAAGATGTCATCTAGTGAATATTAAAATGCTTATTATAAGAAATTCCCTTAAAACATTATGAACTTATCAAATTGTTTGCAATGATTTATCAATGTTATATCGTTCACTCTCCAAATTGTAAATGTATCTCATATAGAATCATATGTAATGAATCAATATTTCTCCAAAAACCGCATTTGATTCCTCAAATTAATTCATCATTTTCCCATTTAGAGTAAAGACAACACATGTATCAAATAGTTCATTATATAAGGAATATTATTTCAAAATATCATTTTTTTCATACAATGATGATAGACTTATTAAAGTAGTTGAAATTTTACGACATCATAATGACTCTCAGGTCAAAGTTATTCAAACGAACAATGCCAACGTCACCCATGAGCACCAACCAAAATCGAGCACGAAATGCGAAGCCGCTTCTATCAATACAATAATATTGTGGTTGGTAGAAACGTCATAAAAGAAGCGTCAATGTTACCATTATTATTAGTTAAAATATGCCTATCAAGAATATATTTAAACAAATTGAGTCATGAACTCAAATAATATATTGGGATAATAATATTGGATATATGATAATGAACCGATACAATAAATAAATGGACTAACAAATATTAGTTTCTGAATTTCCTTTGATCTGTGCCGGGAATTATTCAATACATTAGCCTTAGACATGGATTATGATTCCCAAAAAGAAATTGAGAGAAATAGATTAAAAAATACATATTTTAACATTTGGTCCGTTGCAATATTCAGTTATGACAGCTGGCGATAATAATTTATTATAAACAAAGCTAGGCTTATAATAATTTATTATAAACAAAACTAGGCTTATAATAATTTATTATAAACAAAACTAGTCTTATAATAATTTATTATAAACAAAACTAGGCTTATGTGTAAAGCCTGACCTATGGACATGAAGGGTCATAGCCTAGCTTGTAATAATAATAATAATAATAATAATGTGTTGTCACAATGAGGCTATATGCTACACGCCCTTAACAAATACAGAATTAATGTATCTTAGAAGAGATATATATCCACATTTTCTTAAAAACTGCATTCAGGCATTGCAAACCCTCATTAATGGTATACAACTAATTGCGTTGATATTTGTATTTACTTGTTAACAGGTTGAACAGTTTTAGCCAAGGTCTGAAAAAAGACAATTGCAAAATATTAACAGGAATTAAAACTGCTCGCATTTTACACAGATGGTGTAGAAAAGAAGTATGATGGGAAAAAATTACTCAAACTTTGTGTATGGTGCCTAAAGTATCGTTTCACAAAACATCCAAGTGATAACTCTTCTTTCGTGTTAGAAAAAAACAACAACCCAGTATTGCAAGCCAAGCCTGCAACCCTATATCTGGAAACTGGAATGATACAATCAAGGGTTTCCGCGGGTTACCCTTAAATCTGCACTCTGGCACTTAACAGTTCCTCCTTTACTTAAACCAGATGGATCTGTCACTCAATGTCCAGAGGAAAAGGCAACCCTTTTGGTTGATGTGCTTGACAATAAGCTGAGAAGTGAGAAACTCGATCTTCCTAATCCTTGTTTTCCTGAGGCTAAACTAACTATAGTCAATTCTTTTTAGTGAGGCAGATTTGCAGATTCGCGTGGCTGCCCTTTTAGCTCGGAAAAGTTTCCTGCTATCTGATTAGTTAGAATTATCTTGTCAAACCAACCAGCGAGCAGGAAATTTTGGTCGCGTGAAATTGAAACTCACTTGATGGATCGTGATACTTATGGCAGTGTAGACCCAAATTATATTTTTCCTTTTTTTTTATAAAGACTGCTGATTTCTTAGTTTCTAAGTTATTTGTTATTTTCCGCAAATTAGCAATGTGTTCTTTTTGTAATTGTTGGAGAATTTATAATGTTATTCCATTATATAAATATGTTTGTGGTAGCTCAAGTCCAACTGATTACTGCCCAATTTCCATAACTCCCATATCATCCAAAAATGTCTTTGGGCAAAACGTCTAAATGGGTATGCTGGAGGTAATCATCTGTTCCCTAGTTTACAAGTTGGCTTTCGTAAAGACCTTGGAGCATGTGATGCCCTTCTTACAATCTTCAATGCTGTACAAAATTCCCTCGATTGTGGTCTGGAAGTTCGTATGATTGGCCTTGATTTTAGTGCTGCATTTGGCCGTGTTAATCATGAGGACCTTGTTTTCAAACTCAAACAGTTGGGAGTGGGTGGGTCGTATCTTAGCGTCATTGTTGATTTTTTTAGTAATAGATTGTAGAGTTGATGTTGATGGGCACCAAAGTGAGTATTAGGAATGTGATACCTCGTGTTCCTCAAATATCACATTTTCATATTATATACACGATAATATTATGTGGTTTGACTTAGAAAACAAGCTTGTTGCATATGCAGATGATGCTACTTTCTTTCCATCTCCTGAATGTAGATCTGGGCAGGGGTTACTGAATTCCTTAATAGAGATCTAGCTAAAATTAGTGCATGGTGCAAATTATGAGACATGAAGCTGAACCCTAACATAACTGGAAGTATGATTGTATGTAAGCCGAGGTCAGTGACTCCTTAACATCCAGATCTCAGCATTGATAATGTTTCCTAAACTCTATACGACTCTTAAAATTTTAGGCTTCATTCTTTAAAGAAAATCTAATTATAAGAAACACATTAGGTCTGTCTCTTCTCCAATTGCACAAAATATTGGTTTGTTTAGAAAGTCTCTTGAGATTTTTGGTGATCAATCTATTCTGAAGAAGTGTTTTGATTTATTTCCTTTTGCCTTGTTTCGAGTATTGTTATCTTGTATGGTCTTCTGCTAATGAATCTCATCTTAATTTGTTGGAGAAGAACTTGCAGTCTATTAAATTTCTTATTCCTGATATAGATGTTAATCTCTGCTACCGTTGTTCAGTTTGTCCTTGATGCATGTTGCATAAGATTTTTCATAGCGCCGAGCATCATTTGCATTCAGATCCTCCCAGACAGTATTATCCTGCTCGTAACAATAAGTATACAGTTAATCCTAATAGCCATACGTTCACCATAAGGCTTTATAAAACACAGTATTTTAGAAGTTTTATCCAAGCGATGACCAAATTGTGGAATGATCTTCCAAATGAAGGAGTTGAATAGGTGGAACTTCAAAAGTTCAAACATGCAGCGAATGTTTTTATGTTGAAGGGGCTGACATACGTCCCTCTTCATAAGTTATATGTGAAATGATCTATCTTAATGTTGTTACTGTTCTTAAAATATTTTATATGAATTGCACATTACTTCTCATATAGTTCATTTTCATATTTCCTTTCCTCACTGAGCTATTTTCCCTGTTGGAGCCCTTGGTCTTAGAGCATCCTGCTTTACCAACTAGGGTTGTAGCTTACATAATAATAATAATAATAATAATAATAATAATAATAATAATAATAATAATTATTATTATTATTATTATTATTATCATTATTATTATTATTATTATTATTATTATTATTATTATTATTATTATTATTATTATTATCATCATCATCATCATCATAATAAACACACATAACAAAATAAAATAAAAGATAAAACCTGTAATCAATAAACAAGCATTTGAACCATTTTAGGCCTGGAGTCTAATTTGCCTGACTACCAATAATCATACATTGAGTTATGCTCGTGTTTACTTTCATCCCCCATAATCTGCGCCATCCATAAATTGTTGCTTGATCCCCACTAAAAGATTCAACATAATAATAGGCCTACATTCAGGTGATTGGATCAATACAAAGACAGAATAATCATCTGCATGATTTACAAGCTTATTTTCAAGAGAAAACCACACATGTGTATACAATAAAAGTAATGGGCCGAGAACATTATCCTTAAGATATTTCTGCAACCATTAATTTCAATGGAAGTTCTGAGAAATTATCCCCTAACACCCACTTGTCCAATTCTGAAAACAAAGATTCATTCTTAACGCTGCCGAGAGTAATGCTAAAATTGTATAAAAGTATATATATATATATATATGTATATATATATATATATATATATATATATATATATATATATATATATATATATATATATATATATATATATATATATATATATTTGTCACTATGCTGGAGGAAGGATCAGAAAAACGAAATTCTTGGACTAGCGCTTTCGTATTTTCATACCTCTTCAGGTCCAAAAATGACAAATTTATACATTTATACATCGCATGCCTCAGCGATAGATCGTCAATATATATATATATATATATATATATATATATATATATATATATATATATATATATATATATATATATATGTAGAGTATATATACACACACAGAAACGAGTTAGGCAGGTAATATCTATCTCTCCAAAATTATTCAAAGCATACCTAGAAGATCTTTTTAAAATTTAGATTGAGAAAATGAAGGAATTAATATTAATGGGGAATGCATTAACAACTTTAGATTCGCAGATAACATAATTGTGTTTAGTGAATCATGGGAGGAATTGAAAAAGATAACAGAAGATTTGAATAGAGAAATCAGAAAAGTGGGACTGAAAATGAAAATTAGTAAAACTAAGATAATGTTCAATGAAAATGAAAAGACAAATAATAAGAGTTATGCACGAACCTCTAGAGATCGTTATTGAATATACTGCACTTAAAACAGACAGCAAGTGTTTCCCAAGGACACGAGACTGAAATTAAAAGAAGGATAAGTATGGGATGGAGAGCCTTTGGTAAATAAAATGAGATTATGAAAAGTAAATTACCACTTTCTCTGAAAAGAAAAATATATAATGAGATGGTGCTACCAGCATCAACTTATACATCAGAAACTTGGGGCCTTACATAAGCCTTAGAACATATGTTAGTTACAACTCAGAGAACTATGGAAGGAATAATGATGGGAATAACACTGAGGTAGAAAAAGAGCAATATGGAAACGAGAGAAAATTAAAGTACAGGATATTCTAACAGCATGTAAGAAAAAGAAATAGACATGGACAGGACATATAATTAGAATGACAGATAATAGATGGACATTAAGAATAACAGAATGGGTCACTAGAGATTGCAAAAGTAGTAGGAAAAGGAAGAGAAAACGATAGATTGAAGAACTAAGAAGTTTGCGGGTATAAACTGGTATAGAAAGGCCAGAAACAGAAGCGAGTGGAAGGGCATGTCTGAGGCCTTTGCTCTGCAGTGGACTAGTAATGGCTTTTGATATACATTCACATATTATATATATATATATATATATATATATATATATATATATATATATATTAATATATATATATATATATATATATATATATATATATATATATATATGGGTGTATGTATGTATGTATGTATGTATAAAAGTGTGTGTATAAATATGTTGCAGGAACTATATGAAGAAAGTAGTTTTACTCTTCCGAATACGTGTGTGCATCTTTATATTAGCTTTCTTTTATGTTATTTTTCTTACAAGGTTTGCTAACAGAAGCTTACAATGGAAGCAAACATAAAAAACGAGAGTAGTTTCTACAATACTGAGAGAGAGAGAGAGAGAGAGAGAGAGAGAGAGAGAGAGAGAGAGAGAGAGAGAGAGAGAGAGAGAGAGATGTTGTTCGTAATAA
>NC_090732.1:125521736-125531736 GCF_036898095.1 Palaemon carinicauda | reverse complement strand
CACTCATGAAATAATATTTTTTTTTGGAGCAGTAGGTAGGTAGGTAGTAGGTTGGCCAGGGCACCAGCCGCCCGTTGAGATACTACCGCTGGAGAGTTATGGGGTCCTTTGACTGGCCAGACAGTACTGCATTGTATCCTTCTCTCTGGTTACGGTTCTTACCCTTTGCCTTCACAGACACCAAAAAATCTGGCCTATTCTTTACAGATTCTCCTCTGTCCTCATACACCTGACAAAACCGAGATTACCAAACAATTCTTATTCACCCAAGGGGTTAACTACTACAATGTAATTGTTCAGTGGCCACATTCTTCTTGTTAAGGGTAGAAGAGACTCTTTAGCTATGGTAAGTAGCTCTTCTAGAAGGACACTCCAAAATCAAACCATTGTTCTCTAGTCTTGGGTAGTGCCACAGCCTCTGTACCATGGTCTTCCACTGTCTTGGGTTAGAGTTCTCTTGCTTGAGGGTACACTCGGACATACTATTCTATCTAGTTTTTCTTTCTTTTGTTTTGTTAAAGTTCTTATAGTTTATATAGAAAATATTTATTTTAATGTTATCACTCTTCTTAAAATATTTTATTTTTCCTTGTTTCCTTTCCTCACTGGCCTATTTTCCCTGTTGGGGCCCTTTGGCTTATAACATCCTGCTTTTCCAACTAGGGTTGTAGCTTGGTATTTAATAATAATAATAATAATAATAATAATAATAATAATAATAATAATAATAATAATAATAATAATAATAATAATAAAGTAAATTCACTGGGAGCATATAAAAGTAATTTCACAGACGGCAAAGTAATATAGAAAGTATACAGTATGCATTAGAACTGACCGATAATTAACAGGTTTACAGATGAAATATTATAACGGATTGTTTTGCCAAGATGTAAATAAAATATAATAGTACTGTAAAGCTATCAACGGCGATGAAAACATAATACGTAGGCCTACTACAGTCAGTGAATGCTTCAAACAAGCACTTCAGTTTTACAAGTTTAGCAATTATCAGCTATGAACTTTAGAGTATTGATCGGAATTTGACATTTTGCAGCAGGTGCAAGGCGAATATTTCAATACATCTAAATCCCTGAAACATATCCTGCACTATTGCATCATCACGTTTGTCAGAGACCGCCTGAGTTAGTAAGTAGTATTTAAATCAATATTTAATACATAAAGTAAAATATTTTTAGAGTACTACTACATTGCAATTTATTTAGGATTTGTAATAAGGAACCGTAGACACAAATTATATTTGTATCGTTTACCAGAACAAACAAATTAACGAAAATAAATTAAAATTTCAGTCAACGGCTGCATATTTTCTTACGCGCAAACGCTTTTCAACTGAAGACATTTTTCGGTGAATATACTTTTACAAGAGGGCCATTTGCATTCTTCCTGTCGTATATAAAGTTTTTATAGATTAAATAATGAAAGCTTTTATATATAAAATTGATTTAAGGTAAATAAAATTTAAAGTTCATCCTGAAAATATATTTAAAGAAATGTTGAAAATGTATTCGTCGAAACGCCCCCACGGTGTCTCATCTGGGAAAGCCAGACTACCCGCCCGGCTCGTCGTATCAACAACAGCAGACGTCGCTCGTGTGCACGTGTGTCAAGAGTTACCGTAACACCGCTCCCGCAAGTCAACGTAACTCCAGCGTTTCAGTGATATTTTCCCCATCTGGTTTCTAGTTGTATTGTACCAGGTAAGTGGAACCATTAGCCATGAACTACCTGTTTAGTATTTTGATCAAGTATTGCGTTATATTCTTTAAGGGAATCAATACTTTGTTGTAGGCAACACGTGTTGCAAATTGAACAGACTTTACAAAGGATTATATAACCGCATTTCAGAATCAGAGATGGTTCTTCTACCATTTATGGTAACGTCTTCTGTATGAAGGTTTGAAATACTACCTAGTGCCATACTTGTGTTTTCATTGTTTAAAAATAGTCATCGTTACGAGTAAATGTCCTAAAATTGTATTTTCGTATGACATTAACCATTTTTTCTGGTATTTTGTCCATATGGGATGCAACGGAAATGAAGAACGATATCACCCTTAATATTTTTTTTTCGATAAAAAATGTTCTCAAATATGTCATCTCTTGACATTTACGCCGGATACGATTTACCGCTAGAAAGATAATTCCATTTGATGTCATACGCCAATTGACAATTAATCTCGAGTGCCTGTGAGATACAGGTGCAGATGATGTCACACAACTGTTTCCCAAGGAAGCTACAGTATGATGAAATATTATCTCACGAATTCGCTGCTTTCAATATATGATTTTTTCCTTATAATCGTCACAAACTTCGCGAACGCAAATTTGAATATTGTAATCGCTGGTTGGTACAGAATGCCTTAGAATATAACAGTTTTCGCGAGATTGTGTCACTCTTATCCCAGACCAACATTATGGTTAAGGAGTGGTTGTGCGCAAACATAGAAAGGGTTCACTGCGCTACTATTGATCGGAGAACGTTCTCAGCGATCTCCTGTACGCTGTCATTCCCACGGTTCTGATGCATAGATACGTTTTGCACGACAAAAGACAATATTGCCACGTTGAAAATCCTATTAAGATGTCCATTTCACTTTTGTGCGCTAGACGTTGAATATCAGTATAAGATAATGAAAGATTAACACCGCTACGTTCATGGTTCTTGTCTCGATCTACTGAAATTCACAAGAATGTTGCTGATAACGGCACCTGGTTGCTGTTGAGGAAGGTTCTGTTTCATAGGATAACACGTGGTTAGCAGACGATGAGTACCAAGTAGGGCGCGCTTTGATAGTCCATATAGAACCTTTGGTATATGGCTTCGATGGTAAACGATCATGTCAAAATCGGTTTGATCCTTTGTTTTCTTACATATTCTGATAGATGTACTGCCAAATTATTCTGATATCAACAGAAGCCACCATTATCTGAAATACAGCGTTTGGAATGAAGGATTTCGTGAAATTATAAAGATTTGTTGTAAATGACATGGCAACATATTGTACAATCATAAAGTAAGTTAATTGTAAAGTAATCATTAAATTATTTTATTGGTGATAATTCTCTTGAACTTTCTCTATTAAAGAAAATTGGGAAATGTCGACTATTAAGAAAATTTTTAGAATTTTCCTATAAACCTTGGAGAGAAAGATGGCGAGAATGAGAACGGGGTTTTCTAAGAAGGAAGATATATATATATATATATATATATATATATATATATATATATATATATATATATATATATATATATATATAATGTGTGTGCGTGTACCATGCATGTATCCGAAATGGGAACTTTTCTTGCGAAAGTAGGAATATTCATATAAAAATTATTAGCTTATAATTTGCACCGTAAACTATTTTAGATAAAATAATCACAATTTTGGGTTCACACCTTACAGTATAATGAATAACAGCCCTTGGGGGGGGGATAGTCAGTTTTTTTTCTTCTGCTAAATGCAAGTCTTGGGCTAAACGTAATTATGTGTAGTAGAAATGATAAATTGTGTCTGTAATGTGGCATTGCAATGTATCAGGTCATCGGCCACTCACGCACTTAGTTTTAATTGTGCATGATTGCAAAGGAACGTGAAATAGGCTTCGATTATATTGATAGAATTTGTATATTTTCCTTATAATTGACTTGAGGAATGGAACGGTCGAGGTGTCTGCGGTATCAGTTGCAGTCACTAGTAAATTTTGTATAAAGCACCCGAAACACACACTCTCTCTCTCTCTCTCTCTCTCTCTCTCTCTCTCTCTCTCTCTCTCTCTCTCTCTCTCTCTCTCTCTCTCTCTCTCTTTCTATCCTAACTGCACTTGCTTTATATCCTTGTATTTCCAATTTTCTTCTTTCTTTCCTCCATCTTACTATCCAACGTCATTGAACTTATATTTCATAATGCAGCGAAAAGATTCTCCCCAGATACAGTTGAGTGCCGAATGGCCTCAGACACAGCAAAAGTAATATAATTTTCAGTCCCATTTCTGATACATACGTATTAAAAGTAATTAACTTTGATATTTACGGATAACTTTTACTCATTATTATTGTCGATGGATGGAGAAGTATCGAGTTAAAAGTTAAAGATAGAGACGGCTGGCGAAATCTAACCGAGGCCCTTTTCGTCAATGTGCGTGGGAGGAGATGGTGATGATGAAGTGTTTAATGCTGTTCAGCCCTCTGAAGGATCTGTTTGATATCTCCATTTACTTGTATTATTGTACCTGTAAATATATTACCTTTTTCTGTTTTACCCGTGGAAGTTTCTTCCCCGGTGTTTACCACCTGCTGTTATTACCCGAGATGGTAAACTTCCTAAAGGTGTACAAGTGAAACCACGGTCTAGGCTAGACAATTTTTTATACGGAGGAGAAAAACGTCTTATTGTATACGATCATGATTCTGAAGGTTTTAATTCTAATAGTCAGGCCTTCTCCATTGTGAGGATCAATACTACACAGTATTCTAGAATTTTTATTCCAGCTGTGACCAAATTGTGGAATGATCTTCCTAATCGGGAAATTGAATCGGCAGAACTTCAAAAGTTCAAATTTGTAGGAAATGTTTTTATGATGAACAGGCTGACATAAGTCTCTTTTTATAATTTATGTACGGAAGATGTTTTAATATTGTTGCTTTCCTTAAAATATTTAATTTTAATTATTCATTACTTCTTTGGTAGTTTATTTATTTCCTTTCCTCACTGAGCTATTTTTCCCTATTGGGAGCCCTTGGGCTTATGGCATCCTGCTTTTCCAACTAGGGTTATAGCTTAGCTAATATCATAATAATACAAGAATGCAGTGATGTTAAATGTAATTATTCTCTCCCTCATTGCAGGGAAAGATACGATCGTCTGGTGGTATCATCCTCATTATACTGATTATATCTTGAAATATTCGTATTCCCTGACCCTATTTTAATGACCTGTTTCTCTTGAGAGAACTTTGTTTTTTTCTGCCTCTTTTCGTTCATTCTGATGGCATGATGACCGTGTGTCGAGTTACTATACACTTGTGTGTTTTGCAAAGCGAACTTGTGAGCTGCATGATGATAGGTTTAGCAAACAAGGATGTTCTCTATAATGTCCTAAGTCCCAAAAGAGTGAACTATTCTCTCTCTCTCTCTCTCTCTCTCTCTCTCTCTCTCTCTCTCTCTCTCTCTCTCTCTCTCTCTCTCAATATATATACATATATATATGTATATATATACATATATATGTATATATATATATATATATATATATATATATATACATATATATATGTATATATATATATATATATATACATATATATATGTATATATATATATATATATATATATATACATATATATGTATATATATATGTATATATATACATATATATATATATATATATATATATATATACATATATATATGTATATATATACATATATATGTATATATATATGTATATATATATACATATATATATGTATATATATATGTATATATATGTGTATATATATATATATATATATATATATATATATATATATATATATATATATATGTGTGTGTGTGTGTGTATGTACACACACTTGCTATTTATTTTATAGGGAGATGAATGCTTATAATTAAAAACGACGTTAACCCTTTTTTCCCCCATAGAGTAAATTTCTAATTATCATGAAAACTGCCAACAGTTACTCGGAAGCTGTAATGTGCGTTTGTAGACTTAGGAAGGAATTTGACAGAAAGGCAAGGAGGTTGTGTTTTGATGTTTTAGAAATTTGAAATGGATGGAACGGCGATTGAGGTTGGTTTTGTGCGTAAAAGAACAAGAATAGTAATCACAAAATACGGTAAGATAGACATGTTTGATGTAAGAGTTGATTTATGATTGATCGGGATTTAACCCCTTTCTGTTTAAAGGTTTACAGAATACTCATGAAGGGCAGAGGCAAGAGACAATGACATTGCCTTAGCTAGCAGGATAATGGTTGTATTGAGAGATGTGACAAGGAAGGGAAATCTATGATAATTATTATTATGAAATAATCGTGGAATTACGGCAGACGTTACAAAAATGGTACAGAACAGCAAGAGAGCATAAGAAATGACAAGGGTGGGAGGTTATTAGGTCAATGAAGTTACTCTTTCTAACAAACATAGAGGAGGGAACAGAATAGATAATTCTTAATTTTAAAACGGAAAATTTCAAGTAGAAAGCATATTAAGACGTAAAGCTGAGGGTAAAAGTAGGATTAAAAGCAGTTTGGGGAAAATGAAGGCAAAAGTGTAACAGGAGAGCCAAATAAACCGAAAATAATTTAAAATTTACGATATATAAGAAACTTAATGTTCCCTCTTTCCTCCGGGCCGACTGTCATTTTGAGACACCGCATGGCCTAGTGCCTGGCTTAATTTCGTAATCGAATTCCAAAATACCTTATTCGTAAAGATAAACCAATAAACATAAATACACGCATACATAAATGTCAGGGAAAACATTGGCAATCACTCATGAAACTTTAGAGTAACTATTTACTCTTACATAAGTACAAAGTAAAGTTTTCTTAATCACAATATGATGTCTGGAAGGAACGACCTCTGCCGTGTCCTTAAAGTTATAAATTTGGTGCATTTTCACACCAGACATGGAAGTAACACGCCTTCACTCTGCTTAAAGGTGCTCTCTCTCTCTCTCTCTCTCTCTCTCTCTCTCTCTCTCTCTCTCTCTCTCTCTCTCTCTCAATCATTCCGAAAGCTTTAAATCGAAACATTCAACCTTGGTTCTAAATGAATAATATTTTGAACTATTTTTCCTCTGTTTTTGGTCTTTAATGCGTTATAAAATAGTTCAGAGATTTACTTGTATCTTCTGGTATACATACTTGCATGCTGTGCATACATATACGCATACTTGGACGTCATAAATCATAATATTGTATATGCAAAACAGTCATGGATTTATTAACTTTCTATACATATATTTGGCAATGTAAAGAGAGACCCGATATTTGCCCGGCTGAAGGAAAGGTCATAGAGTACAAAATCAAAAGTTTCATTTATTTTGAATTTGATTAATTTATTTTTGAGAAAGTAAAATTATAAATAAATTTTTGAATAGTGATACGGTTATTCACATTTTCACTCAATTATTTTCTAACTGTAACTCTTAAATTCGTGAAGTTTAGGGAGCTTATGTTGGCGATCTCTCTCTCTCTCTCTCTCTCTCTCTCTCTCTCTCTCTCTCTCTCTCTCTCTCTCTCTCTCTCTCTCTCTACATTCTCAGTGTTTCCTTCCAATACCTCCACTTAGTTCTGCCACAAGGCTAAACGTAACTAAAACGAACTTGAACGCGATTTTACGATAATGGAATCAATAAATTTGTTCTAATGCTAAAAATAATTCCAATCTGCTTTTCACAAGCTGCAAGTTTGACCGAAATTTTGTTTTATTTATAACTTGATTTCTAATTGTGTAGACTATATGCATAATTTATGAATGTGGTTTATTCAAATTCTATATATCTAACATGGTATAGATATTCATGTTGGTTTTGAGTGGTCACGCCTGCCCTAGTACTCGACTTCAGGCCCGAACCCTAAAATCCTGATTCTATTGAGGAAATGATTTGGCTTAATACATTATTCGACCACAAAAGGAAACATATTATAAGGTATTAATTTTGCGTTCTTTGTTAGTATTATATATATATATATAATATATATATATATATATATATATATATATTACACACACACATATATATATATATATATATATATATATATATATATATATATATATATTATACTGTATATGACAATGAAACAATATCCAACAGATTATGTAGATTTGAGAACAAAGCCCTTAGAAGAATATTGGGAATTGAATGGCGGGACAGGATTAGAAATGAAACTATAATCGAGATTACTCGAGTGCCATTTGTGGATGAAATCATGGTGAAGGGTAGATGGAGATGGTTTTGGAATGCTCTTCGCACCCCTCAAGAGAGATTAATTCACCAAAGGTTTAGCTGGGCTCCACAAGGCACTAGAACAGTTGGAAGACCCAGACCTAGATGGCTGAGGACTATGAAGCGTGAAATACATTATGAATGGAGAAATAATGATTTAAAAGCTTAAGATAGAGACGAGTGTCTAAATCTAACGAGCGTGGGAGGAGAAGATGTTGATGTTAATATATATATATATATATATATATATATATATATATATATATATATATATATATATATATACTGTATGTATATATATATATATATATATATATATATATATATATATATATATACTGTATGTATATATATATATATGATATATTATATATATATATATATATATATATATATATATATATATATATATATATATATATATATATATATATATATTCTCGTGTCGTAAGCGCGAAAGCACATACCGGTTACGACTAGTACTGAAAAACTTGCTCATTTGTGTAACGCGATAGGGCACAATTCACGTTTCTCGCTTACTGTAACTGTAGTTTTCTTAGTTGTTCCGTCAACAACGGTCCTCCCGAACAAGTCTTCGTAGGACCATTACGTAAGAAAGGAGATTGAGGGAGGGTTTATTCTCGTTGTTCGTTGGCACTGCAGGGTCCCTGTGACACTATCTGTAATATTGTTGCGTTTGCCAAAGTACTTTGACAGTAATGTGCAAGTCTCGCAAGCAAACTTGTGGCGGCGCCACTTATTATTGAATTATTTACATTTACAAGTGTTTGTTGGAGTACAATTCCTCACTTAGATACCCATCATTATAATATATATATATATATATAATATATATATATATATATATATATATATATATATATATATATATATATATGTGTGTGTGTGTGGTGTGTGTGTTTGTTCGTATTTGATCAATAAGTGCATAAAACAAGAAAAAATACTTGTTCTTCAGACTGAAAATTTTCATGTATTCTTATTGTTCCGGTTATTTTGCTTATTTTACTCTGTATGCCATTTAGCTGAATTACAATGCTGCATAAGTAATTATAGAATAGAATTTTGTAAGGGGATTGTCTAGAAGAGCTGACTTGGTTTGGAATTTACTATTGATTAGATGCTATGGAAATTTCATTTTTTGCGTTTAGCAGTGTTTGGTACTTGCAACTGAATTATTCACAAATTAGAAAAACGAATAGCTCCGAGCATCACACTATTTTATAACAGCTTTAATTTGAGAATTCTTGCCATTTCGTACATGCTAATGCTAGATAAAACTACTTAAATCTACTTCAGTAGAAAATTTAAACTGAACGACTCCATCAGGTATTATTACTCGCTTTATGACAACCAGATATTATTCAACCGTTATTATAATCGCTTTTCTAAAAGAGAGACATAGAGGAAGTTTTTGTGCTGGGCGCTCGAAAGAAACTAAAGGAAACGAAATTCCGAATTTTGAATTGTTGCAGGAGGTTATCAGTGATTCGACAAGATAACTTCCCGTTTGTTTGCGGCGTGGTAGCAAGTCACTGGTATCACGCCACACACACACACACACACACACACACACACCACACAGATTTTGGGGGTGAAAACGGGAATAGGGTAAAGGAACTAAGACCTTTCACAGTTGAGAGAGTATTCTCGTAAATATAATGATAAACGAGTATGAAAAATTTCCCATCAATTTGCAAATAGAAAGGTTTTTTGTTTTGTTTTACTGTTGCTGGACATCTTTGGCTTTTAGGTACTCTTATTAGGACTAATCGTTATATAACTATACACTACAGCATTGATATGTAACACGTCAAAGAGATCATTAACATGAACTTACATATTATGTGTGTGTGTGTGAGAGAGAGAGAGAGAGAGAGGAGAGAGAGAGAGAGAGAGAGAGAGAGAGAGAGAGAGAGAGAGAGAGGGAGAGGAAATAACTAAGCAAATTTATGGTACTCAAGGGTTAAACAAATGGACAAGACTTAAATGTATTTTATTG
>NC_090732.1:125498256-125516236 GCF_036898095.1 Palaemon carinicauda | reverse complement strand
GATTTGTTAGGCTTAAAATGAGAAAAAGCAGCTGTTTAGCTCTAACCTTTAAAGTTAACCTTAAAATAAGAAAAAAACAAAAACTGATGTATAAGCGAGCCGTTCAAGTTATTTAACATTAAAATAAAATGTTTAAGCAAAGCATAATTATCTATCTAATGCGAATGGCAAAAGGATAGGTTCCTTGCTAGTGGAAAAGTTGCGCTTCTTATGACGGGAGATTGACATGCATTGAGTGAATGCATGTTCTTGTTTACTGTACTGGAATGTATTTTTCCTTTTAGTTTATTTTTACACTCACTACGAAGGCAAAATTAAAGCAACTTGTTTATGCAGCCGATGGTTATTGACTTCTTGATGTTGCAGTTATTGATTACGGTGTCTAAACCTCTGTCGAAGCTGTCGATGGACCACGCCGTAAATAAATTTCAACAAAGGGAGAGGAAGAGTAGTACAATAAGGTTTGGTTCTCTCTCTCTCTCCTCTCTCTCTCTCTCTCTCTCTCTCTCTCTCTCTCTCTCTCTCTCTCTCTCTCTCTCTCTCTCTTGATAGCTGCCTGGAATTAGGTCTTATTCATGGTAAATATAAGAGAAAGATCCATGTTATAAATAGTTAATGGTATCAGGTTTACCAGATTTTGCCATTCATGCTCATCTAAGTTATAATATAAGAATTTGACGCAAACTTACAGTAGTTTGATATTTATTGTAAGCTTTCCATTTTGTATAGGTTAACAGCTATTGTATTTTCGTACAAAACAAGTCAACTATATTGGATTTTTCTGTCACATAAGTGGTCTCGAGAGCTTATGTGCTAAAGTCATGTGGTATATATAATGGCAACTCTTCCAAGCCACCCACATTTTTGCCGGGCTTAGCCAATAGAAAATGGAATAAGCTAATATGGCACAGTCTGGTATTGATTGCTGGAATTTGCTAGTCACTCATCCAATACTAACTTCATGGTAAAGTAATGAAAGTTGCATTTACTATCACGCTCTTGATTAGGAGATGAGATGGATAATTTGAGATGAATTTGCTGATGGAAGACGTGATGGGTGATGAGACTTCAGGTTAATGTAAGATTTATTAAAATGAGATTGTAAAATACTTCTAACGTACTTTCATAAACTAACTTGTCCATATCCTCTATATAATAAAGAGCAAGTGCTTTTAGCACTAGTTGGAGAATTGGTAATGTTACTCCTCTATGTAAATGTGTTGGTGGTAGCTCAAGTTCCACTGATTACCGCCCAATTTCCATAACTCCCATTTTATCTAAAGTTTTTGAGCGTCCTCTGCCAAAAGTCTTAATAAGTTTGCTGAAGGTAATCATCTATTCCCTAGTTTGCAATTTGGTTTTCGTAAAGGCCTTGGAGCATGTGATGCCCTTCTTACAATCTCCAGTGCTGTACAGAAATCCCTTGATTGTGGACAGGAAGTTCGTATGATTGGCCTTGATTTTAGTACTGCCTTTGACCGTGTTAATCATGAGGCCCTTGGTTTTATACTCAAGCAGTTGGGAGTGGGTGGGTCGTTTCTTAGCATTATTATTGATTTTTTAAGTAATAGATCTCAAAGAGTTGTTGTTGATGGGCACCATAGTGAGTATAGGAATATGATATCCGGTGTTCCACAGGGTAGTGTTCTAGGCCCATTACTTTTCATACTATATACACATGGTTCGGCCTAGAAAACAAGCTTGTTGCATATGCAGATGATGCTACTCATTTTGCATCAATTCCATCCCCTGAATGTAGATCTGGGGTTGGTGAATCCCTTAATAGAGATTTAGCTAAAATTAGTGCATGGTGCAAATTATGGGGTATGAGGTTGCATCCTAACAAAACTCAAAGTATGATTGTAAGTAGGTCAAGGACGGTGGCTCCTCAACATCCGTATCTCAGTATTGATAATGTTTCTTTAAATTTGAATGACACTTTTAAAATTTTAGGTGTAATTCTCGACAGCAAATTTAGTTTTGAGAAACACATTAGGTCTGTGTCTTCTTTAATTGCACAAAAAAATTGGCTTATTGAGAGTCTTAAGATTTTCGGTGATCAATCTATTTTGAAGAAGTGTTTTAATTCTTTCATTCTATCTTGTTTTGAGTATTGTTCTGTCCGGTCTTCAGCTGCTGATTCTCATCTTAATTTGTTGACAAGACTCTTACGGTCTATTAAATTTCTTATTCCTGATCTAGATATTAATCTTTGGCACCGTCGTTCAATTAGTTCATTATGCATGTTGCATAAGAGTTTTCATAACCCTGACCATCCTTTACATTCAGATCTCCCTGGACAATTCTATCCTGTTCGTAAAACTAGGCAGGCAGTTAATTCTAATAGCCAGGCCTTCTCCATCGTGAGGCTCAATACTACACAGTATTCTAGAAGTTTATTCCAGCTGTTACCAAGTTGTGGAATGATCTTCCTAATCGGGTAGTTGAATCAGTAGAACTTCAAAAGTTCAAAGTTGGAGCAAATGTTTTTATGTTGACCAGGCTGACATGAGCCTTCTTATAGTTTATATATGACATATCTGTTTTTGACGTTGTTAATAGTTTATATATGATATGTATTTTGACGTTGTTACTGTTTTTAGAATGATTTATTGTTAATTTATTCTCATCATTTATTTATTTCCTTATTTCCTTTTCTCACTGGGCTATTTTTCCCTATTGGAGCCCTTGGGCTTATAGCATTTTGCTTTTCCAACTAAGGTTGTAGCTTGACTAGTAATAATAATAATAATAATAATAATAATAATAATAATAATAATATATGTGTACAAATTATTATATATATATATATATATATATATATATATATATATATTACACACACACACACACACACACATATATATATATATATATATATATATATATATATATATATATATATATAAAATGTGTATATATATATTATATACACATGCATACACACACACACATATATATATATAAAATGTATATATATATATATATATATATATATATATATTATATACATGCATACACATACACACACACACACACACACATATATATATATATATATATTTGTCACGCTCAAGGTGGAGAGGGAGTAGTCATACCTTGGATAGGAGGAAACTCCGAGAGGTATACTCGGAAATCACACTCCCACATATTACCGAACCAGCGGGTTTCAGATAGGGTTGAATCTGATATTTAGACGTCATTTTTGACGGCTCAGGTACACTAGTTTTACATAATGCACTGAATTTAGGAATGGGAATAATGCACATTCTACATACAAAGAGATACATGCCTAAATTTACCGGCAGCTTTTTGAAGTAATGTCCAATGTTTCAAAATATAGAAGGCCAATGCAATAGATAAGGAAACTGGAAAATGCATAAGTTTTGAATAAGATTTCCAGTAGATATAAGAGTGCAGTCACTGAATTCAAATACATCAAAGAAAACAGAAAAATGGATATGCAGTTCTCAAGAGAAGTGCATTAAAAATTCATAAGGAAATAGTTGTATATTTTTTTATTGTTTTTCTGCACACATAATCAGTCATCAATTTATTTAGAATTTTTACATCCTTCAAATAGTTAATGATTTATTTACCAACTGAATATTCATTTACATTTAACACGTTCTGCGCCTTGCTTTTCCACTCCTTTGCATGCAATTATATATTTTCATATCAGCGCACTTGAAAGCTATCTTATCTCTTCTTCCTTCTCCCTTTCTCTCAAGTATTGTACACTTTCGATTATCTTAGCTTAGAGGGGTAATCTCTTAAATTACTTCTGTTGTCTTACAGGGTCTGTCTGCTCCGCCAAGGTGAATAACTTAAAATTCTGTTGAAGTTGATTTTCGCCTTTAACTCTAGACGCTACTCGAGGGTCTTGCAACGTCCCTTCGGTCAAAGCTTCACCCACTTTTTAGCCTTCAAGTGTAGCTCCATTTTCTCTGCCTTTCTTCCTGGTAGCACCGATGAATCCAACCTGTTTTTATTCCCTTTGTTATAATATAGTTTTTCTGTTTCTAATGTTTTTACTGATTTGTACTGCCTCATTACCTATGAAAATTGTTTCGTTATCGCATTTCTTTTTTTCCTTAACTAACTAAACTAGCTCCAGGGGGTGGTTGGTTATCTTTGCACTTATAGTTTTCTTCAAGGTCATCCTGATCTTTTTTGTGGTTTATGTGAGGTTTTTTGTGTGCAAATGATTATATAAGGGTGTCTGTATGTTTGTGAAGGTACACATAAAAAAACCCTCTAATAGATTTGTCTCGGGGCAGCATTTACTGTTTTTCCATACGTTAGAAGCGAATCTGTTAAATATCTGCTGGGCTGTGACCTTGGGGTCTATGACCTACTTCTTTTGAAATAAGACGAATTTATACATGGGAGACCAAGACCTAGAAAGGTCTTCTTTAGGTTTGGAAGGAGACCCTTCTTTGTCCTCATCAATTTTACGAGACAAGGGTCAGACAAGACCAGTCTGTGGGCAAAAAAGAATGGGCAAAGTCTGGCATCCCATTACTCGGATGGGCATCGAATCTTTTATTTGTCTGGGTTTTGTAGACAAGGATTGGCAGTTATAATTATTTTTTTAATAAAACTTAATATTGTTAATATTTTTAATGGCAAATCATCTGTTCCTCCTCGATTGGTATGTAACTAAACCTAATGTTGCAATTGACAATAATTTCTTGTTTATTTTGAGATGGTAATGTGAAAGTAGAAGATTATCAGAGAAAAATGTAGTTATTTCATTATTAAATATTTCTTATAAATAGCTAACTTTTTATACCTCTATATCATATGCGACCTGGTAGGCCTGGTAATAAATTGCAATAATAGAGTTGAAGAGTGTATAGTTGCCGTGTTTTAATTCATGTTACCCTCCAAGTTACGATCCTAGATATATAATACGAGACATTTATTGTGTGTAGGGGTTTCTTCCTCTTATACTTTCTCATTAGCATTTTGGAGATGGTAACCCCGAAAGATTTTCTAGGTAGAAGGGACAGATCCCAGGAATTTATTTTTGGTGGGTAAGGTCAAACACTTAAACAACGAGAGAGAGAGAGAGAGAGAGAGAGAGAGAGAGAGAGAGAGAGAGAGAGAGAGAGAGAGAGAAACCAAGGTCGATGCAGACTTTTTATATCAACCTTGGCGTAAACCTGGACCCACTTAAACTGCAGCGGTGTCTATTCAGTGCCTAACAGGCAGAAAATTTACAACTACGTCTAGTGTATGTGACAGTATGTCCCAATTTCCCGCCAACTAGTCGACTTAGTTTTGAATGGATTCAGGCTATAGATGTGATCAAGCAAAAAACCAACGAGTAAGAAACTCATCTCTCAACACAACTGAGAACCTGGAGTCTACCTGTACATTAGTTAGCGCCATCCCTAACAATAAGTGTACTAGCCTCCTGAATAGTACAGTGGTAACGTGCTCGCCTATCAATCGCATAGCAGCAGATCGATCCCAGTTTAACTATTTTACTTGGGAGGCCACTGCTGTGGTTGGACACCACAGTGGGGGGTTGGGCTTGACCGGGTGACGTTCTGGTGAGCATCTAGCCTGATAAAACTGGAACTGAAATCAGACACCTTTAAAAAGGTTAGGTAAAGAAGTTGTAGACTTCCTTATTAATCACAAAAAGGTTTAAATGCCGCTCATGAATGGCAGAGGCAAGGGATAGTGACATTGCCCTATCAAGCACGATGATACCCTAGAGACTGACCATATATACATATGATCAGCCCCCAAACCCCCTCTCCACTCAAGCTAGGACCAAGGAGGGCCAGGCAATGGCTGCCGATAACTCAGAAGATAGACCTATAGGCTCCCCCAAACCCCCCTCCTAAGCACGCAAGGATGGTGAGGTTGCAGCGACAAAAGAAACTAACGAGTTTGTGCGGGACTCGAACCCCAGTCTGGCGTTCACCAGCCAGGGACGTTACCAAATCGGCCTCCACAAGCCTAAATGCATATTGTATTATTGAGCGATGGGCAAAATATCCTGAAAATTAGACGGCATATTCAAAGCTGTACTGAATTCACAGTGGAATTGGGGTATTCGTGTAACCACGACCATGCAATAAGAAGATTGCTGTTGATGAGACCGTGAAAAGGGTAGAAATGACCATAAAATCTCGACGTCGAAGAGACCTTCAAAAGAAAAGGTTATGCAGCAGTGAATGGCCTCAATTTCATGCTAAGGATCTTATTACCCTCATGAGAACTAAGAGGCGGGGGGAGGGGTTTACTTGCAAAACTTGTTTGCATGGCTAACGTTGTATTGCAAAAAGGGACGGTGAGGTACTTGACTATCCTAATTCTGGTGACCTTCTGGCACGGGGCAGGATTTGGCTAGCAAGAATGATGAGGAGCGAGAGAGGATTCTTGATTTGATAAGTGGAAATTGACTCTATTTAGGGATATGTCAGGCCATAACATGTGGAAGGACACTTCTTGGGAAGAGAGATAATAGGGGGCGGGGGGGGGGATGAGTAAAGGAAAGTTTGGAGTATAAAATCCTCACTCGGGGATATCATAATGCGCAATTTTATTACTATGACATGGAGGGTATTCGCTTGTTAGAGAGAGAGAGAGAGAGAGAGAGAGAGAGAGAGAGAGAGAGAAGAGAGTTTTATTGCAATCTTACAATGGTCTCATTAAAATCTCAGAATAACTGGCTTAACCGTTTATCGTTGTTTACAACGTCATTTGGGCATCTGTAGACATAGAAAATAAAACATCTGTAAATACGACTCCAGACACACACACACATAAATAATAATTCCCCGACCACGCTTTCTTGACCTTCCCTTTCACCGTTGCCTCCGTCTCCAAATTGTACCCTATTCTTTGAATTGCAGACGGTGCCCATTTTTATGGGCAGTTATCAAGATCGTAGTTGCGCCCCTTCTGAGAAAGGGTAACTGAAATTTACAGATAGATGAATAAGATAGCCAAAAAAGATACAGTCTTGTACCTGGATGCATATATATAATTCTCGTATATAAATAAAGTTGAATTTTCCATCCTTAGTGTATCCCTGTTTTGGATAATCTATTCCACGAATTTAGGTGCATTCAGTTAAGATAATGAGAAATTGGAATCATTTAGTTTAGATTCATGGATTTTTTTAAATATTTTTTTACGCCGACCTTGCCCGTTTAACAGGACATTTTGTTGAAAACAAACTTTTTTTCCCCTTTAAACGAACTTCCCCCCCCCTTTAAACGATTATATCTTGGGTGTAAGCTTTCGCTTGTATTTGGTCTCGGGATTCTATGAATAATCTGCTTACAGAGAAGAATTATTCATCGAGATGAGCTTTATTTTTTATAAGACCCACAAAAAATACAAAGAAAAATACCAATAATTATTATACAACAACAGAAATAACGATAATGGGGCGTATCTCAAACCTCAGTAGTCTGTTTTTATCTTATTTTGTCTACTTTTATGTTAATGCTGTTTTATTGACTTTTGTCTGATTTGATCTTGGGCTTCGAAGATATTGTCCGTCTTGTCTCCCATTATTATTATTATTATTATTATTATTATTATTATTATCTCCAAAGATATTTGTTTTATTAATGAGTAGACAGAACACGTTCATTTTAGAGGAGTCATCTCTGCAATTAGAAATTCATAGAATTCTTTTTTTTTTTTTTTTATATATAATAAGGAACTGCTTCTTGAAACATCATGTGTACGCGAAAGTTTTTCTTAAATTTTTAAATGGTTTTGTAAAGATAAATAAGATAATACGTAGTTCGATATTTTTTATTAATTTCAGTGGTTTTTAACTTTTCATTAACCTGTTTTCTGAGTTCCCATTGGGAGTTCGCTAGGTTGAACATACACTATTCTTGTGGATGGTCATAAGAAATATAAGTTAATATAAATCTTATATTCAGCGGTGTACTGGGTGAAGTATACCGTACTTTGTATATATATAAGCCTACACTTGTGTATATATATATTATATTTATTATATATATTATATATATATATTATATCATATATTTTATATATATATATATATATATATATATATATATATACATATATACATAAGACGACTTGTTATTCGTCTCTGAGCCCATCGTGTTGGTTCATCACGTGGAATACGTTGGAGTTTATCACACAATGATGAGAGAGAGAGAGAGAGAGAGAGAGAGAGAGAGAGAGAGAGAGAGAGAGAGAGAGAGAGAGAGAGAGAGAGTAATATTTTTAAGTTTGTTACAGAATTTTTCTTCATCTCTTGATACAGTTAATATTGCTACTTCGATAGTGATACTTAAAATGTATGTATCATTCTTGGTGGGTCTTGGTATGTGAATTTATATTCACAGTATGCAGGTATATATATGTAATCTAAGTGTATCTCGGTAAGCACTGTAAAAATGCACAATTTGCAAATATGCATATTTATTTTTATTGCATTTTTTTAGTAGTTAAACACTCATTACGTTGTAATAAAAAGATTGGTGATGAAAAATTTGTTAAATGATATTGGTTGTTTTTCTTTCTTTTTAATTATATATTTGAATATTTTACTACCTTTGGATGGCTCACTATTCTTTTTCTAAATTTTTATATGGCTCAGTTTTGATTAACCAAGAATGATTGTCCTTCAGAACTGAAAAAACAATGATAGTTGGCAAGGATAAGGTAATTCTCTCTCTCTCTCTCTCTCTCTCTCTCTCTCTCTCTCTCTCTCTCTCTCTCTCTCTCATATACATATATATATATATATATATATATATATATATATATATATATATATATATATTGTGTGTGGTGTAAGGCTGCAATATTATACGAAATATGTTCCATTTCTCGTTTGAATCATATTTGAACCAGTGACGAACTAGTTAAAACTAGTTGTTACTGACCTCATTCTTGTATATGCAAAGGATCACGCGTATAGCACCTTCTTAAGGTCGAAAAAATAACAGACCTGTTCTTGTTTTTTTCATCTTTGCCCTTGGAATACACTTCACGCCAAATGATAAATGGAAAACATACGATTGGTATACTGTAGCACATTATCTCTCCTAGGCAGCCCCTGACCTTCATTCTTTGTTTAATTTCCCAAAGAGATATTTCTCAGTATAACGCTAAGTCTGTCGAAGCTACGCATTGCTGGTTCTGCTTAGACTATGATGAATGCCAGGTTTTTGACACTTGGTGTCCTTCGAGTTGCACGATTAAGTATTTAGATAGATGTGCACAAACATTACACCCTCCCCCTTTCCTAACAGAACACGGCAGTGTCGGTAATTTGTGTGAGTTTGTGGTTTCCGAGTGTACCTCTCTCACCAGGGAATAACAACTCTGTACCCCCCCCCCCTCCACACACACACACATACACGAAGGACGGGGAGAGACAGAGTACTTTTATGCCTGACGCAGCCTGTGAGCGTGACAGGAAAGAAATATATTTATATAGCCAGGCACTTTATTATATAGGGGAGGATGCAAAGATGCTCCCTTCAAAAATGTTTTACTTTTACCTCCTCCAACGAAGTTCGAGATAAGGTTTTGTTTTCGCCGTTGTTTGTTTGGTTGTGTGAACAACTTCCTGGCCACAATTTTTCTCATAGATCATAGAGTAGTGACTTTCAGGAATTAATTGTTACGTTTAGACGTGAAAGTGATTCAATTTTGATTGAAGGTCTCAGGTCAAGGTCGAGAAAGAAGATGCCGTGGAGGAGGTCTGTGCTCTACTGAGGGCCCCTCTAGTTTAATTGTTTGTAAAATCTTCCGTCAAATAATCACTTCCTTTTCTATTTTACGTAACTGCTCTGTAATAATTTTCACCTCTTCTCTTGCCTTCATGAATTCTACCCTCTAGTATGCTAATGTCGTTTTGTGATTTTTCAAACTATTATTTTTTATTTATTTTTTCTACAGATTTTTAAATTGCAAGATTTTTTTTTCTATCTTCATATTTTTTCCATTCTCCAGAGATTTTCCAATTCTTTAGCAACACATTTTCTGTTATATAATAATTGCAACCAGTTTTTAGTGCTTATTTCTCATATGTAGTTTTATAATTTTTAAATGTCTTTGTTTACCCAATTATTTTCTGTTCTGAAATATTTTCAATTTTTTTCTTATTTTCTATTTTGTTTCATTATAATGATCTATTCATTAACGATTCCTTGTTATTTAAAGCTACTTTTCCCTGTTGGAGTCCTTGGGGTTATAGCATCATGCCTTTCCAACTAGAGTTGTAGCTTAGATAATAATAATGATAATAATAATAATGTCAAAAGCTTTTTTTATATTTTTTTCCATGAGTTTTTCATAATGTCGAAAGCTTTTTCATATTTTGTTTCCATGAATTTTTCCACACATTTTCAATTTCCCCTTTACTGGTCTGTTATATGGGGGACTCCATGAAGTAGACGAATTAAACATAACAGGGAGATCCATTATCATAATAATTCGACAATTTCAGAAAATCAAAATTTGAAATCCAATAAGACCATAATAGGGGAGCGCATTTCAAACAATTTTTTTTTTTCACTAGTGTTT
Source organism: Palaemon carinicauda (assembly GCF_036898095.1). NCBI lineage: Eukaryota > Metazoa > Arthropoda > Malacostraca > Decapoda > Palaemonidae > Palaemon > Palaemon carinicauda. The sequence continues at coordinate 125,505,682 of NC_090732.1, read as the reverse complement.
CCTCAGACGATAAAGGAAGTTACTGTAGGAAACAAATAGGTAAAAATAAGCTTCCTGTTTCATATTTATTATTGTTGAAAATATACGAAGTGTTGGATTTCGGTGTCCATTATTATCATTATTATTATTATTATTATTATTATTATTATTATTATTATTATTATTATTCGAAAGAAGCGAACGGTGACGTGGAAGGTGCCAGTAAGGCCGTTGACCTTCAAAGCAGGCGATCATAGAATGAATTATCAAGAAATATTGAATGATTATTGAGTTATCCAATGAATAACAATAAAATAATTTGAATTAAGTTCGTATTGTTTTATATATTAATTGTTTTTACATCTGGTGTATTAAGCTTGAAAATTGGAGAGAGTTCATTGACTTTACCTCTTTGACGTCATACATGTGATGGTAAACCATTAACCCCCCCTCTCTCTCTCTCTCTCTCTCTCTCTCTCTCTCTCTCTCTCTCTCTCTCACTCTGTGACTCGAGAACACGTAGGTAATGACGTAAACACATTTGCAACTAAACGATAAGGCAATTAATATTATTATTAATATTACTAGCCAAGCTACAACCCTAGTTGGAAAAGCAAGATGCTATAAGCCCAAGGGCTCCAATAGGGAAAAATAGCCCAATGAGGAAAGGAAATATAATAAGTATAATAAAGCCTTGCCTTTTTGTTGATGATAAAAAAGCTGATTTAACAAACCATTGATGTATATAATATTCTAAGTTGTATCAGTCAAAAACTCCTCGAATACCAGTCGTTCGTTCCCCCATACGGTGAATTAGGGAGTACTCCCTAATAATTATCTCGTAAACGTGGGAAAGGGAAGGTTGTGATACTTGTTTGTTTTGGATTAGCTGATGTCCTGTTCTTCTTCTTCTTGCGCATTTTGTCTCATCAGCCAATATCACCACGTAGGTCGTAGGGTTCGCGTTCTCTCTCTCTCTCTCTCTCTCTCTCTCTCTCTCTCTCTCTCTCTCTCTCTCTCTCTCTCTCGTAACTGGGGTTATATACACACTTATGGTTTCATGACTATGTGATGTACGACTTTCTTCCTGAGTCAGTGCGTATCATTTTCCAGAATTATTTTAGTTACTTTTATAAATTAATTTGAATAGCCTTAAATAGAATACTTATTCTAAATGTGACTTGAGTTTAAAACTCTTTTGGTGTCAAAAACCTTTTATTTTCCTGTTTATCGTTCCAATTAATTTTGTCACTGATGTAAATGCGTAGGAGGAGAAAGGAATGAAAAAAAATATGTACTCCTATGGCTTCTGTCTTGTTCCATTTTTCGTCATATATTACAGAAAGTACTTGGTAGGCACTGTATCATTTACCTAGTAATGTTATATAAGGTACAGATCGACCAGTAACATGACAATAACTTTTTGGCATCCACCATCGTTGTTCAGCAATTAATTCTTGGAACCTACTGTATACTGTTGCCGGTCATTCGTCTGTCGTGAATGATGGGTCAAATTATGTCCCAATGAAGCTAATTGCCCCCCCCCCCCCCAACAGAGCGCGTTATGCCTATAACATTTAAGTACTCATATCCTGGCGTTGAAAAAGAATCGGAGTTTCTTTTAGCTTGTACAGTAGGCATCTACTGTACATGGGTCTAGTTTCAGTTTAACCCTCTCTCTCGTATACAGTATAATATATATATATATATATATATATATATATATATATTATATATATATATATATATATATATATATATATATATATATACATATATATGTATATATACACACATGTACATATATATATATATATAATTTATATATATATACACTGTATATATATATATATACACACTTATATATGTATATATACACATACATACATATATATATATATATATATATATATATATATATATATATATATATATATATATACTGTATATATATATATATATATATATATATATGTACAGTATATATATATATATATATATATATATATGCATATATATACACACACATATATAATGAATATATATATATATATACATACATATATACATATTTATTTATTTATATATATGTGTGTATATATTACATATATATGTATATGTGTGTATATACAGTATACATATATATATATATATATATATATATATATATATATGTGTGTGTGTGTGTGTACATATATAAGTATATATTTATAAACATATATATATATATATATATATATATATATATATGTATGTATACATATATAAGTATATATTTATAAACATAAATATATACATATATATATATATATGTATTTATAGACATATATATATATATATATATATATATATATATATATATATATATATATATATATATATATAATATGTATGTGTGTGTGCAGTCAAGTTTTATTCTCTAACTGCGTGGTTCTAGTGGAAAACCGTATTCATGATCTCTGCCACTTTGAATATTTCAACTACAGAATTGTGGATGAACGACCACTGCAGAAAGCTCCAAAATCATTAACAGCTTCAAGAGTCTCCCGCAGAAGGTTCACCAACAGTGCATTGAATCCCCCATTCAGTGCCCTACTAATCTCGTTCTGGCACACGCATGTTCTTAATATAGGCAATTTCTTTCCAATGCATGCGAGAATAAATGCTTTACCATTGCATAATTATCTCCGCCAACATCCTGTTTGTTTGTTTGTGAACAACTTCTTGGCGACAATTTTACTCATAGAGTAGTGAAACTTTAAGGTATTATTTGCTATGTTGGGACGTGGAAGTGATTCAATTTTAAAAGCCATAGGTCGAAGGTCAATGTCAAAGTCGAGCAGAAGGTCGACCGAATTAACCAAAACCTTGACCCCAAGTTCGCACAGATCTCAAATACGCTTACTATAAGTCTAAATTGATTCTGGGAAAGACAAGCTGGTTTCGAGGAATAAGTTGCCGTGGCGGAGGTTTGCACTTTTTTTCCCTAGTGACAGGTAATTTATATCTTTTTTTTTCTTTATAGATCAACTGGCCCTTCTGGCCTGCGCAGCCTCAAGACAGTTTTGAAATATGTTCTTGGAATCAATTATTGTCTTTAGGCACAAGGATAGATTTTAAAACCTGTTACGTGATGAGTTTTAAATCCGTACCAGGTGGATATATTCCATCTCCTTGTCATCAAGATTGTTCAATGACTTGAGGAGCATGTGATGTCCTTCTTACAATTTCCAATGCTGTACAGAAATCCTTTGATTGTGCTCAGTAAAGTTCGTATGGTTGGTCTTGATTTTAGTGCTGCTTTTGACTGTGTAAATCGCGAGGCCTTTATTTCGACACACAAACAGTTGAAAGTACATGGGTCTTTTCTTGGCATTATTTAAGTAATAGATTGCAAAGAACTGTTGTTGATGGATACCATAGTGAGTGTAAGAATGTGATATCTGGTGTTCCGCACGGTAGTGTTCCTGACCCACTACTTTTCATACTATATACACATATTACTTTTCATACTATAAACACATATGTGGTTTAGCATAGAAAACTAATCTGTTACATGTGCAGATGATGCTACTCTCTTTACCTCAATTCCATCTCTTGAATGAAGATCTGTGGTTGCTGAATTCCTTCATAGAGATCTAGCCTAAATTAGTGCATGGTGCAAATTAAAGGGCATGAAGCTGAACCTTAACAAACTTGAAGTATGATTGAAGGTAGGTCGAGGACAGTGGCTCCTCAACATCTAGATCTCTGCATTGATAATTTTTCTTTAACTCTGTATGACTTTTAAAATTTTAGATTTGATTCTCTATTGTAAATTTGCTTTTGAGAAACACATTCGGCCTGTTTCTTCATCGACTGCAAAAAAATCTTATTGAGAAAGTCGTAAGACATGCGGTGATCAATCTATTCTTTTGAAATGTTTTAACTTTTTCACTACCTTGTTTCGAGTTTAGTTCTCCTGTCTGGTCTTCAGGTACTGAATCTCATCCTAATTTGCTGGACAAAACTTGCGGTCTACTAAATTTCTTATTCCTGATCTACAGTAGATATTAATCTCTGGTACCGTCGTTCTTATGCATGGTGCATAATTAAAGTATTCCCAGAGTATACCATCTTGTATGTAGTACTAGGTATGCAGTTAATTATAAGTCATGCCTTCTCCATCATAAGTCTCAATACAATAGTTTCATTATTCATTACTTCTCATGTATTTCATTTATTTCCTTTCCTCGCTGGGGTTATTTTTTCCTGTTGGAACCATTAGGCTTATAACCTCCTGCTTTTCCAAATACAGTAGGGTTGTAGCTTAGTAAGTAAGTAAGTAATTAATAATAATAACAATAATAATAATAATAACTGATACAAAAGTCAACTTCCGTGACAGGTTAATGTTATTTTAATTTATTGCAAAATAGAACCTGGTAAGATGTACCTGTATATGACAATGATCGTAATTATTCATTAGAACACTTCCATGTAATAATTCCTCTAAGGTCTTTCAAGTATTTACATTCTAGATCCAAAAGATGAAGTTTGTTGCGTCATATTGGGCGTTTAGCCTTGAGTAGGTCTATTTTAATCCTGTCACATGTATAATCTCTTTCTCTCTCTCTCTCTCTCTCTGGATTTAACTGGTTATGTAATGCTTGCGTATTACTTATGAGAGTGTTAGATGGGTATGTCACAGTAAGTATGACGCGGAAATATTGACGCGCATTGAGTACTTGGTCAATACTGAGGAAGTGCTGAGTAACCAAGAACGATGAGAGAGAGAGAGAGAGAGAGAGAGAGAGAGAGAGAGAGAGAGAGAGAGAGAGAGAGAGAGAGAGATTAACAGGATCAAAATAGACCTACCCAACCTGTCCCACCTTTCCATCTTGGCCTAACAATAGAAATATTGTTTGAGAAAGATTGTTGAAGATATTCTGCCTTCAGTTTTAACGCTAGAAAACACACAAGGTTTTATCTATCGATCTTGCTCGTTATTTAAGTAAGAAACAGGCGCAAGATATTTTTTTCTTCAAAACTTAATGATGATGGATTTCAACAAATGTTTCATAGCTTAGATAAGCGAGAAAGCAAAGGCAATTATAAAATGGATTCAAATAATCGTTAAACAAAATTCAATAGTCTCTTCTCAAATGCAGTAAAAAGAAAAAAAAATTCCTCTTCACAGCCAGAAGTCGTCCCCTTTTTTAAAGATCTGCGGATAGAATTGGTTTTAGTGAGTCTTGTTGCTATACTGTATTCAATCTTAGAAGATTAAGGCCTCTCTCTCTCTCTCTCTCTCTCTCTCTCTCTCTCTCTCTCTCTCTCTCTCTCTCTCTCTCTCTCTCTCTGTCATATATATATAATATATATATATATATATATATATGTATATATATATATATATATATATATATATATATATATATATATATATATATATATATTCTCGTTAGAACAGTAGATTTAAAATATCATCCTTCCTAAGATGGGAATTTGGGAGTTCGAGCTCCACTCATAGCTCGACAATTTTGATGTGTTTATAACCTGACCATCCACGTGAGCTAATAAGGAAATTTTGGGGTCTTTTAGGCCTACCTACGATATTGTCACCTGCCATCGCCAGTCTCCTGTCTCAACTTAGGCAGAGAAGCGGTTCGATGGCTCTGAGGCTATATAGCCTACTTATACATTTGGACACAGGAGCCCCTGGTACACCTTGTTCTGAAGAAATGCACCCTGTCACACCAATACTTCTCGCAGAGTAACCAAAAAGCTAATGTAGGGAGAGCAGGCGGAGGTTGTGATCCGGCCCAAACATGAGCAATTGCTGCATAGTAAGGGTGTGACTGTGTGCACTTATTCAAAACGAGGCGTACCAGGAATTTGTATGTCCAACTGTACATGATTGGTCTCCTGACCCAATGAGCAACAAGGGCAGTAATGTGTTCCTGGCTTCTGGTGCTCAGGAAGTCTCACGTTGTACACCTTCCTCATGGGAGGCTTGCAGGTAGTTGATCGGTGGTCGCGATAGGATACCTTTACCGAGAGCAGTTTATCGTATTGTCCAGGATTTATGACTGAAGCTTCACCTTCAGATCTGCTTAGATAACATGTTTTCTTCATACTTGTTGTTGACACTGTTTTTTCCCATATCGTTCTCTTCATGGTATATTGTGAGAATTCTTCGTCTACGTCGAAAACTTCTGCTTCTATGACGCAAGTTCAAATCATACTAATGTTTGATGGAATCCCCTGAAACATGGCCCTGCTGTTACTACCCCTATGAGGGAGGCGTCGGTTGGTACTAAGGCCAAGTAGTTCATATAGATAGGTTTCTGTCAAATATCTCTTTTTGGTCTCAGTCCAGAGTGCAATGCGTGTTTCAATCTTGCTGCCAACGCAGCTTTGACGTAACATCGTTGTAGTTGATGAATTTTGATAAGAATAGTCAAGGATAATGGATCTTGGGCATCGTATTTGGCAGTGAATCTTAGCTACCCAATTAATTCAAAGGTCGTGCCAATATCTGTGCCGATGTGCCTCCACGTGCAATCGATTCTTTATCCAGATTGGTGGACGAGGTGAACACGCCTTATCCTAGCTGTCACCTCATTGGCTAAAACTGACTTGCCCTTGTTTTTTGCGAATTTCATTGGTTCATATTATAAGACCTTTCATTTGCCAAAACACTTTTTTTTTCTTTTTATAAATTCTCCTGTGTGTATACTTTGTTTCGACGCATTTCCGGTAAATTATACAATTATTTGTAATTTTCGTTTGAATGAGTACTGTGTCCCAAAAACGGACATAGAAATTATTTTTACTTCATGTTGGTAACCAGGTTGAGCGGGTGGTATCATCCTTGAACAGGGTCATGGTTAAAATACACGCTGCCATTTCTTGCCAACAGTTACGTAACTCACACCATTTACTTTCGCAGATCGCAAATCTACACATAACAAGTCTTATTCGTTGTTTTTCTTCGCCTTCATAATTATGAAATGGTGATGATAATAATAACATTGTTTTTTTTTATAATAATAGTCTATTAAAACAACAAACGATAGTAATAAATAGTCATTCTTATAGTTGTACAGTGCTAAGAAATAATCTGATTATTTTTTTTTTTGTATGAAATAGATTCTGTTCTGTCTCCTTAATCAGTCAATCAACCAATCTTTCCATTTCCTGGATTTTTATTCGAAACGAAACTTCCGAAATTCGTCGTTTCTTTTACAGGCAAGCAAGATGGATTTCCTTTTCAACAATAAGTTCCGACACTTGACAAAAAAAAAAAAAAGAAAAAAAAAAATGCGTGAATAATTATTAAATTAAGAAAAACAGTCTTGGTTCGAAAACAATATACAACGAACTACAGGAATATTCACGCAACTTTTTTCATTCATGCTTATGAAGATAGCTTTTCTGGTCCTGCACTCCACGAAAAAAAATC
>NC_090732.1:125410756-125483256 GCF_036898095.1 Palaemon carinicauda | reverse complement strand
TAATTTCCAAACTGAACATTAAAGATGTACAAGTTTTCTTTTTCAAAGTATTATTTAAATAAGAATTTTTTAACACAAGTTAAAAAACTAACAGATGAAAAAGCTTCGCTATATCTCCCAAAGAGGAAATAAAAAATAAAGGATATTGATGTTTTAAGATGACATTATGATTTATCTTGAAATTACAATCATCAATATCCCGAACTGCCAATTTTATAAGTAGGCTGCAATTATGTACAGGCATCAAAAGACATTTAGTGATGGACAACGTTGCAAAGGGTCACTGCAGTTGGATACAACATCCTCGATGTTTATACTCATTGTTTCTAGGTCTACAAGAGGAAAATAGACAAGAGTTTGTCATTGAAGTTCCAATGTGAAACAGTTTTTATAAATTAGTCCTCAGATGCTGTTGCCATGCAAACAAGTAAGGGTGAGGGGGAGACGTAGGTCTTTACTTTTACAACGTTTAAGTTGGCATAGAGCTCTCTTAGGTCATCAAAGAGTTCACAAGTCATTTTCGAGCTGATAAGCTGGTGCCAGGAATTGTTATTAAATATAGACTTACACATCAAAGTCATTGTCTTGGTGGGTATTTCATTTGATAACGTTTTTGCTTACAATATGAATTATTAATGTCCTCTCTCTCTCTCTCTCTCTCTCTCTCTCTCTCTCTCTCTCTCTCTCTCTCTCTCTCTCTCTCTCTCCACAATGATCTAGGTTGTCTTTTATTTTATGGAAAGAAGCTGATTTCTGTCAGTTGATAAAGTGCTTGATTCTACGTGAATCTTTTCTTAAATTACTGTGTTCTTAAGACAAAATATGGCTAAATTGATGTTAATGAATTTTTTCCATAAATTACTGTATTCTCAAGTAACGAAATATGGCTAAATTGGTGTTATTAGTTATTTATGCCTCAATAAAAAACTCTTCAACAATACATTAATCACCATACATGCCCTTTTTTCTAATGTGACTTTCATACTATCTTTCCAACCATTTCTATGGCTTGCTCTACAAACAGTTCTGAAATATATAGTCTCACTAATCTTTAGTCTTCCATTCTCTCCACATGATCATAACACCTCAAAATACTTAACGGAGATAAAATTTTTCCTCTTTGTTTACCTTTTCACAACTCGTATCTCCACTTTTTCACCCAATAAGTGTATATATATATATATATATATATATATATATATATATATATATATATGTATATGTATATGTATATATATATATATATATATATATATATATATATATATATATATATATATATATATATACACACACGCACACTAGTGTACCCTAGCCGTCAAAAATTATATCTAAATATTTAGATAGATATGCACAAATGTATATAATATACAAATGTATAATATATATATATATATATATGTATATATATATATATATATATATATATATATATATATATGTATATATATATATATATATTTATATATATATATATATATATATATATATATATATATATTTATATATATATATATATATATATATATATATATATATATGTATATATATATTTATATATATATATTTATATATATATATATATATATATATATATATATATATATATATATATATATATTTTATAAAATTCATCTAGAAAACTATATTAATTTTCTTTTCACATTTTCCAGGTATTTTCATTTCACCAAAAGGCGTCTTACAAGAAACTGGAAGTGTTGGAATGAGCCTGGTTGTTTGGGTGCTCTGTGGTATCCTGTCCATGATTGGTGCTCTTTGTTACGCAGAGCTTGGCACTAGCATACCAAAGTCAGGGGGTGATTATGCATACATCAATACTGCATTCGGTTCCTTACCATCATTTTTGTTTTTATGGGATGCCAACCTTATCTTCGTGTAAGTATAACTCGTTGCATAGATTTGTTTAATTTATAAATAACAAACTAATTTTGATTGATTAATAAATAATTTTTAATGGGTTGTCTCATTGTATCACATATATCAATTTTGGTGTTTGCAAATCTTGCTCTGCTAAGGAGCTTCATTTCTTATCGATGTTAGTATTTCATGAATCATATGGCTCAGTTTGTAATGTAAAGTCTTAAATGTATCATGTTTTACAGGCCAACCACCAATGCCATCATGGGTCTTACATTTGCAAAATATGTGATACAGCCTTTCTTCCCCGATTGTGTCATGCCAAATTCGGCAATTAGACTTATAGCTGGTCTTGCAATTTGTAAGTACAAAGTACAGTATAAGATAAATATTTAGAAGCAATATGTTTGGTCAGTGAGTTTGATTATATGTTTGTGCATATATATGTATGAAAATTTTTTAATCATGTTAAGCTATTCTGAGATAAAGTTGGAAGATACCATTGAAGGAATTGAAATATTGTACAGTTGGTCACAAGAATTCCTGGTACACCTTGTTGTGAAAAAAGTGCACCCAAACACACCCTTACTGCACTGCAAGTTCCTGTGTTTAGCCACCCCCACACCTCTGCTCTCTCCCTACATTATCTATTTGGTTACTCGCCACGCAGTAAAGGTGTGACAGGGTGCATTTCTTAAGAGCGAGGTTTACGAGAGACTCCCGTGTCCAAGTGTATGTCTATCTAATGTGTTGTAGCTGAGCACTAATTGGTAATGGATAGCAACTGATTAAAATTGATTAATACTGCTTTATTCAGTGTCCACTTCCTGCACTATTCACAAATAATACTAACATCTTACTTCTTTTGTTTGTACTTAATCACCCAAGGATTCCCATTCTTTGCTTGCACTACAACTTCATATTCATTTTCATATTTGCTTTAATGATTTGTCATTTCCTTAAAAGTTTAGTTACTTGTTAAATAACCAATTATAGCATCTTGCTTGTAGGTTATACAACAATTTCACCTCCTTGACATGTTCTTATCTCTTGATTTTTTTTTACCATATTACTTATTAATTTTTCGATAATGTAAAGAACAGAAAGTACTAGCTTACTTGCTCTTCCTTGCCATGCCTTACTTGACTAGAAATTGAAATATCTATTAGAATTAGAACAATTTAACAGCACATTTACGGTACAATACTTTGCTATTTTCCTTAATTTTTACCCTATAGGCTGTTTCTTTATATGGGTATCTGCAGTTATTTCTGAAAGAAGTCTCAAGTACTTTGCCTAAAGACTTAAATAATAGTCTACAACATTTCCTACTGATAGCCTTAAGTTTCGTTAATGGAATTTTAAATAAATAAAAAAAGTCCCCTTAACTTTGTTTTACCCCTTCCAAGACCTATGCACTTATCACAACAGGGGTTTCAACTGTTCTTTCTTCCTCATTCACTCTTGCTGTACATTTCAGACATTTAAAATCTACTCTTTGAATATCTTGTAATCCAGAGATCTTTGTGACACCGGCTGTTACATTCATAGTAGAGTTCACCTCCACATGTTTCCCATATCAACTATGTGGCCACTTTCCTGATTGTACCTTTTCATTTGCTTCTTTTTCAGTCATCACTATCTTTGTTTTGTTTACATTGATTTTCAGTCCTCGTCTCTCCATTCTACTCTTCCACCTTTTAAATGTTACTACTACCGCTTCCCCAAATTCTGCTGTGAAAATAGGTTATATGCATACAGTAGCAGCCAGGACCCTTTTTCTTTTACTTCTTTGTAGCTTCTTTCATTACAATGTTCACAAAATTAGCAAAACCAGTGACCAAACTCCTGTAGTTTCATAGTTTCAGGGTGTTCAGGTTATCTTGGCAGACTTACTGGTCTGGAGAGAGATCAGAGAATTTTACCTCTTATACCAATTATGCCCTAAAAAATGTTCAAGAGCTAGGCTTCTGGATGAACTTTACAAAATCAAGACTATTTCCAGAGAATGTCTTCAAACGGTTTGGCCTTTGCTGCAATATGTCAAAATCCACCCTGGGCTTTTCAAAGGCTTCTCAGGAAACAATATCCATGCACAAGTGTTCAAAGGCAGCTAGAATGGGCTTAGGCATACTCTAGCTTTCTTGAATCATTGACTCGGTACTGAAGATCGGATTAAAAGACCTCACTTGGGTTTGTAGGAGAGCAGCTAGGAATAGGCTGTGGGACAGATGTTCTGTTACCCCTTTGCAGCAAAAGGGTTCCCTTATTCTGGACCTCACCAGCTGCTCTCTTCATGTCGATCCTTTTGATCTCTTCCCTGATATCAATGATTCATCATCACACAGAAGCATTGAATTCTGGCTGTTAGGGTAACTTGGTGAAGACACACATGTTTGGGAAATGGTCCTCTTTAGTTTACAGCATTTTTCATATGTATACTGTATTGGAACTAATGGCGTTCTTCTTGACATTAAAGGAGCTTAATCTAAGATAGAATTCTCACATCAAAATCTTCATTGATAGCCAGACAGCAGTCTGTTATCTCCAAAGAGGGGCATCATGTTCAAGAACCCTGGATGGTGTAATCACTCCAATCATGAAATTCCTTCAGGAGAGAAGTCAGTTTCTCTATCCAGTCCACCTGGTTCCGGACAACTTGTCGAGGCAGATGGCCTTAGACACCATGAATCTCAGACTGGAGCTCCTTGCACAAGAACTTCAAAATTGTTCAAGATCTCCTAGTGACCTGTTTCCCATAGCTGAGGACTGCAAACTTCTGCTCTATGTCGCCTGAAGTGTGGATTTTCATGCAATGGCAAGAGAAGTATTGGAATAAATTGGAACAGATTGTCCTTGATCCATCCATTTCTGTTGAGTTTGATGTTGAAGGTTTTGAAGATGTTATCGGACTTCACAGAGTGAGTAATCCAGGGTTTACACTCCTTCAGCATCTGAGAGTGAAGTCATACTCTCTTTGGCCAGCACAGCTGAATATTACCAGAAAGGAGGGAGTCACAACGCACAGCTTCCTCCTTTATGACCCAGAATCTTCAAGCCTTAATATTCTTGTCTGTTTTTATGGTAGAATTCTTGGCTAGCAACATTACTTAAGTGATGGGTTTTCAGAGGTCTTCCTCAGTCTAGACAATACCAGTCAATAGAAGGCATGGATGGCCTTTGTTAGGGATGGGACTCCTTGCTGGATAACCCTGGGCTTTTTGGCTTACTTTCTGGTCCACATATTTGAAGATATGAAGCTTAGACCCTCAACTATTCTGTCATACAAATCTGCCCTGATAGAATATCTCAAGCAGGCTTTTGACAGGAATTTAGATTCTGACATGCTTCAAAAACGTATTCAGTACTTAGCTTTGCAATAGCTGTCTTTACCAACTCCTCTTATTTCCGGGTCAGTCAATAGTGCTTAATATCTTGGATGAATTAGGTGCAACTACTATTACACTAAAATTGCTCCTTCTGAATGCTGTATTCTAATAGCCTTAACCTCTGAAGCAAGAGTCAGCAAACTTGTGAAGGAAAATTAGATATAACTGAGGCATACTCTTAGTGCAAAAAAAAAAGATGGCATACAATGGTGAAGAAATGGCACGATAGCATTGCCATCTTCCTCATAAGTAGTAATCAGCAGAAGAAATTAGAATGGGAGGTGCTGTGATGGATTCAAGAGAGCCTGAACCCACGGGTCTCCCTTGTACACACATATACACTGGCCCTAGGGCAAAGAAGACAATATTTCTTTGATACATCGTGTTGTATTAGATCCCCTTTCTAGCCTTTATAGGAATGTCCTGGTAAATCACACAGTACCTCCCCAGAAATAGGTTTTTCCTTTGTCAGAATCCCCTTTTTCACTAACCTATGTGCATAAATTTTAGATTCTTTAATTACCGTATATTTTGTCACAGACTATTTTTGTATATTTCATTCTTTATCTTTCAACAGGTTTCTTAACATTTATTAACTGCTGGAATGTGAAAATCACTACAAAGCTCCAAGATTTTTTTATGGTCACGAAAGTTGGCGCAATTCTCCTTGTCATCATTGCTGGAATGGTGCACCTTTCAATGGGTATGTCCTAAGTGTTTATTAGTTTGTTTTAATGCCAACTGGTTAATTGAAGGGGTGCATTAGAATCCTCAAGAATTGCATGCTTTAGGTAACAAGAAAAACAAATAAGGAAAATGGTTATTTGTATGTTTTCAGTTTTACTGTAGTTTGTTATGATACTGTTTTAGTTCATAAAAACCTTCATCTCTTAAAACTTACCAAAACAAAAAATTGCTAATTTAATGGTGTCTGCCCATGCTAAGTGCTACTATCATAAGAATATGAATATCTTAAGAAAATAATTCATGCCAAGGTATAAGCATACCTCCATCTGATTTGTTCATGAAGTTTTAAAAGAAAGGCTTTTTTTACCTGCATTTAGAGGAAAATAAAATTGAGTCACGTTTGAAAGTGTCATATATGTAGGACCACCAAAGAGTGGATTAAAAATGATTGTTTTCCAATTTTCTATCATTTTTTCCTTTATAAACTGTTCAGTCCCACAGTGTATAATTGTTGTAGCAGCAAAGAACATTCTCATTTCATACTAAAGAGTGGGAATGGTGCAAAAAAAAAAATTGTTTCCTGGACTATTAATACAGATGCCATATACTACACTTTATAGTTTCAAGAATTTCCTTCAAGTTTTCCACAGACAAGTTGCGTACTTTGTACGTATACCAAACGCAAAGATCTTGATAATAAACTTTTTCTTTATTTTTTGATGAATGATGGATCTTTACAAGATTTGAATTTGGAGAGTTGAGAATTAGGTGACATAATTTTAAGCAATGGGTATGTGAGGAATCAAACTAGTATTTATGTTATATGTTTGTCATAATATTTATTGTACTCTTTCTGTATCTGATGATTAACATATCCATATACAGTACAGTACTATATTTTGACAATAGTGACAGGTAAACTTTTCTATTTACAAAATGTCTTTAATGATTTTCAGATAATTTTATATATTGTCTTTGATAAAGCATTATCTAAAGTAAGGTTTTTCTTACAGGCAATACGCAGAATTTTGAGAATGCATTTGAAGGCACTTCCAAAGAGCCTGGCCAGATAGCGGTGTCTTTCTACTCTGGTATATTTTCTTATGCAGGCTGGAATTATCTTAATTTCATGACAGAGGAATTACAGAATCCTTTTGTGTAAGTACAGTAATTGTCTTACTATATGTCATTAGTGTAATTGTAAATGATGTACAGTAGTGTTTCCTATAAAATAATGACAATATGCTGTACCCTTAAATACTGTATTATATTTTAATATTTTTATTTTTTTTTCAGAAATTTGCCAAAAGCCATCTTCATATCTTTGCCATTAGTGACGTGTGTTTATGTTCTGGCCAATATAGCTTATTTAGCTGTACTGTCACCAACAGATATGCTAGCATCCGATGCTATTGCTGTGGTGAGTAAAGGTAGCATTCCATGGCTAAATTTCACACAGCAAGAGGGGTTTCTGGCAGTAAATACTCTAAAAAGTCCATTTAGCTGACAAACTTCCAACCTAATTTCACTCTATCACTGCTTATGGAAATGGGGAAAACTTAAAAAAAAAAACACCATTATATTCTCCTATAGCACCTTTTTTTAAATTCAGTCAAAACTGAGACTGATCTATACAAGATCTTTTAGTCTAATTCATTTGGAATTTTTGTTTTATGACCAGTGCTTGTGGAAGTTGAAAGGTTTTGCTATTATCAAATCTTTGCACAACTAGGTAAGCCCAAGGCCTATATCAGACAGCTTGCTCAACGAAACGGTGGACTATGCCCAGTACCGTGTATGTAATGGATTTTATGAGCTGGTCATGGAAATGCTTTTTGCAGCGTGAAATTTTGTTTTTATCATAGTTCTAGATACAGCAATAATTACTGTATAACTGGCTGTTGTAGTTCCTTGTGGTAAACATAACCACTAATGAATAGTAAAATATTAGTTTCCTCCTTTTGGGCACATTTGGATGAAGTTATTAATCTGGGTACAGGTATTATCTCCAATATAATTTTTGCATGATAACATCTAGGCAGGATTTTAAAATTTGTGAATAAATTTCATGTAACACCTTTGGGTTACTTATGATGTTTATGACAGTATTTTACCCTTTAACCATTTGTTTCTTTTCACAACCTACGTTTAGATTACAGTACTTCAAACTTCTCTTTCCACCCTGTGTCACTGCATAGGGATAAATTTCCCAATTTCTCTTCATGTCATATATTTTCTGTATTTTGATAATGGTAAAATTTTGTTTTGTTTTTATTTGGGAGAGACTGCTTTATTTCTAATCCTTTTAGAATTAAAGTTATAGAAACTTTTGGGACTAATATGCTGTCTAGGCTAGAACAGAGAACCCAATACGACATAAATACCAAAGAAATATAGTCCCCCTGCTCTAGGGCCCATTGTATCAATGTGTAAAAGGGAGACCTTTGAGTTTAGGCATTATTAAACTTTACATGGCAACTCCAATGCTGAAGTAGTCTGGCTATCGATGATGTGTCATCATTGAGAATCATTACTACAGCTGGAGACAGTATTATCTGTGCACCAACTTGTGCCAGCAGCCATCTTCCAACCAATTATCAAACCAATAGTATGCGTCTTATTTTATTTCTTGTGAAGTAAGGAGTCTTTGTCTACTGTTAAGTAAAAGGAATAAAGTTATGATCAGTTATCCACTATTCTTAACATAGCATCAACATAATTAGGGTTAATTTTATGTTCAACTTTGCCGTTGAGAGTTTGTTGTGGTTGTTTTCGCATTAGATTCTCATGGAGGAATTAGCCTTCACTCCCAGCTTTCTTGACAAACTGTACGTGTTTAGATTGTTTTGTATCACCTTTTCTAGTTATAATCTGGTATACGGTACCTTTCTGTTTAAAATAATTTCATAGACTAATTCCTTGCTGTAAAATATATTAACTTGCATAACTTAGTAAACTTTCTTTTTTTCATAACTGTTCATTCAGTTGCTGGCATATTTTGTCTTTTAACCCCAGTTATCATGATTAGCTTGGAAGTGACTATATACAGTAATGGTCATGAAATTATATAGGGGTTTTAGTTTAGCCTTATTGCTAGCGTAGCTTCAGCTTGCATATTCTAGCCGATTTTACGACTGGTTATTCTATTAATAACAGTTGTATAATTAGTAATTTTCAGTAGTTAACTGCTGAAAAACTTCAGAAAAATCCCGGGCAGGCTATTTCAGTCTATCTAAGAAAGATGCCCTCAAAAGAAGAATGATTCTCAAGCTATCTTTAGTCAACAGTCTCAGATGTGATGTACAGTGAACCCTCGCTACTTCGCGGTTCGACAATCGCGGATTCACCACTTCGCGGGGTTTTCCCATAACCCATATATATATACATATCGCGGATTTTCCGGAAAATTCGAAAATACCGCGAAATCTGAAGACAACCAAATACGATATTTTGTTACCTGTAATTCCATTAATACTGTAATTAGTAATATCTGCTCTTACTGATTGTTCATTGCATTACATATGATATATAATTCAGCACAGAAAGAAATAAAACACGAAAAGAGAATGTGATCATACGATAATTCAGTACGTAGTAAAATTAAATCGAACATGAAACGCAAATCAGATGCAGTCATACCATATTAGAATGGTGTGTACTGTAATGGATGTGCTTCTTTTCCATGAATCTTTTGTATGTATACGTACGTAGTACAGTACTGCATCCAATAATATTCTTTGTTGCAAAAATCACATTTCGAATACTGTAAGCGTACGAGAGAGAGAGAGAGAGAGAGAGAGAGAGAGAGAGAGAGAGAGAGAGAGAGAGAGAGAGAGAGAGAGAGAGGCGTAAAATAGCGTACGTAAATTTTTATTATTATTGTTATTATTATTATTATTGTTGTTGTTGTTAATAAAATTATTATTGTTATTATTATTATCATTATTATTATTATTATTATTACTGTACAGTATTATTATCATTATTTATTATTATTACGGTATTGTACTTAATCTACGTACGTTCATTATGCGCGGGGCATCTTCTATGAGTAACCAACGCATCATAGTACTGTAAGACGGGTTGTGATTGGTTCAAGCGCTGATAGATGACGAATCAAAACTCAAGTTTTGTTATCTAGCCTGTGATTGGTGTTTTGCCCGCATCTTCTACCCGCAGCATCAAAGTTCTCGCGGGGCTGGATCGTTCACTTTCTCTTTCCGCGTATTGCTGAGTAGACGTTCTTAAGTTTGTGAAGTTTAATCTGTGCTGTGTGCGACTGTTTTAAGTTGAACTTTTTGTTGAACTTTCTGTTAAATCCTACTGTACAATGCCTCCCAAGCGTTCTGCTTCTAGTAAGGCTGGTAGTGAGCCTAAACGCCACCGAAGGATGATGACGATAGCTGAGAAGATTACGCTTCTCGACATGTTAAAAGATGGTAGAAGTTACGCGGCCGCCGGCCGCCATTTTGGCATCAACGAATCCACCGTTCGCTATATCAAAAAGGACGAGGCGAACATTAGAAAGACTGCTGCAATCACCTTTAGCAGATCAGCGAAGCGAGTCGTTACAACGCGTAATAAAACGATCGTACGCATGGAAGGTGCTTTAGCTGTGTGGATTGCCGACTGCCGGAAGAAGAACATAGCGTTGGATACGAACACCATCCAAACAAAGGCTTTGAGCTTATATGAGAATTTTGCTGCAAAGGAACCTAAAGACGACGACGGCAACCATGCTGAAGATGATGATGATGCAGATGATCCTCAACCAGGGACATCCACTGATTCCCAGCCTCAGAAACGTTTTTCCGCAAGCAAAGGATGGTTCGCGAAGTTTCAGAAACGCTTCGCCCTGAAAAGCGTTTTCCTGCATGGGGAGTCTGCTTCCGCTGACACTGCCGCTGCTGAAACTTACGTGAACCAGACTTTCAAGAACATTATCGCTGAAGGTGGATACAAGCCGGAACAAGTGTTTAATATGGATGAAACCGGCTTGTTTTGGAAGAGAATGCCGTCGCGAACTTTCCTGTTCAAAGAGGAAGCCAAAGCCTCTGGCTTTAAGGCATTCAAGGATCGCGTTACCCTCGTGATGTGTGGCAATGCTGCTGGATTTTTGTTAAAGCCGGGGCTTATTTATAAGTCGAAAAATCCTCGCGCTTTGAAAAATAAAAATAAGAATCTCCTTCCCGTGTACTGGATGCATAATCAAAAAGCATGGATTACGAAGATGCTGACCTCCAACTGGTTCCACCAGTGTTTCATCCCGCAAGTCCATGAATATCTCTTAGAGAAGGGCTTGCCATTCAAGATCCTTCTTATGGATAACGCTGGTGGACACGCAACTGACCTGTCGCGTGAGGGCGTTCAGGTTGAGTTCCTGCCACCCAACACCACGTCATTAATTCAACCGATGGACCAGGGGGTTATCAGGGCGTTCAAGGCCCTCTACACGAAGAATACCTTGGCGGACCTCGTTGCGTGTGTGGATGCTGCCCAAGATGACGAGGATGAAGACTTCAACTTGAAGGCGTACTGGCGGCAGTACACCATAGCCACGTGCCTGCAGAATATTCAAAAGGCACTTCAAGAGATGAAACCTGCAACCGTGAATGCGAGCTGGAAGAAGCTGTGGCCCGATATTGTTTACGACGACAAGGGATTTACTCCGTCGGAAATCCAACACTCTGCAATACGGAAATCTGTGCAGTTGGCTGCCATAATTGGAGGTGACGGGTTTGGCGACATGACGACTGAAGACGTCGACGAGTTGTTGGACTGCCATTCCCAGCCCCTAACTGACGCAGACCTCGAAGACCTGACGAAATCGGCAAGTGAGGAAGAGAGTGAGGGTACCCAGGAAGAGACCCAAGAAAATGTCGAAGAAACGGGCTTAACATTAGAACGGCTTGCCAAGTTCTGCAACCATATGAAGGAGGCGAAAGAAATGTTACAAGAGTGGGACGAGGATATGGTTCGCTCGATGCAATTCTGCAACAAGATCGATGAAGACATGACTCCCTACAAAATGCTCTTGGATCGAAAAAAGAAGCAGCGGCAACAACTTCCGATCACAATGTTCTTCCAGCCTCGCAAAAAAGAGCCAGTTCCTCCTGCTAGTACGCCTTCGGAAGAAATTGAAGAAGTTTCCCAGGAAGAAGTTGAAGAGGTGTCCCAGGAAAAGACACCTCCGTCTGAAGAGACGTAAAATACTATCATTGACTGCACAGTAGAACACATCATCAGCTTCATCATCATCATTTCTACTGTGCAGCAAATTCATCGCCATCACCATTCAAGTTTTTCTTCAACTTCTTTTGTGGTGAGTACAGTAACAATCTTTATTTTTTACTTTAACCTGTTTTATAGTTTAGTAATGTACGTACTGTATGCATTAAGTTAAAGGGAAGGTTTTAAAAGTCTACATGTTGTAACCTATCATATTTTTTTTGTTTAAAATTTACATTTACGTACGTAAAACAATCTCTCTCTCTCTCTCTCTCTCTCTCTCTCTCTCTCTCTCTCTCTCTCTCTCTCTCTCTCTCTCTCTCTCTCAAATTGTTTTCCTGCTTTGCTACGTACAAGTACTGTATAATTTATATTTGTAAGGTAACATATTTTGTAAATGCTTTTACTGTAAATACTGTATGTACTGTATCATTATTTATCACTATCATCATGCGCGTTAAATGCCTTGTTTGTTCTGAGCGTGGTTGTTTACTGAGCGTACACGCCGTCGTTTCAGGCGGCGTCATAAAGAAAAAGATTTCATTTGGAAGTCCTAAGAAAAATACGTAAACTAAAACATTGGTAATAAAAAAATCAACATACAGTACTGTATAATCAATATAATCGATGCAAAAACTAACCTATACATATATGTGTACACTAAATGAGTTTGTTTCTTCATTATGATCAGAGATGAACGTAAACAAAACATTGGTTGCCATTTTTTATCGTGCTTTTTAGGTGTTTAGGAAACGCATGATATAAAATCGCCTTTAATATTTGTGCCTGTTTTAGTTTAGGGTGCTGTAGTACATGCATTAAGTGTTCTGTACATTAAAGGGTGGTTTGTTAACAGTACTACGTACAAGGGAAGGTTTTAAAAGTCCGAATATACATGTTAAATAAATAGGTAAATATGCTGTCACTACTTCGCGGATTTTCACCTATCGCGCCCGCGTCTGGAACCTATCTACCGCGATAAACGAGGGTTCACTGTATTCAAAAGGACGACTATCATGTATGTCTGCCAATTACTACACCAAAGGCTTAGACATGTACTACGACTCTAGAAGATGCTTATTGGCATGCCCTTCCCCTTCCGACCTTACATAGGGGTTTTGGCTCAGGAAGGGCACATACAGGCTCAGCGTGATGTCTTTTGTCTCGGGATTGCCCTAAGAATGTTCACAAAACTAGCAAAGGCAGTGATCAAACTGCGATTGCAGGGACCTCAGGTCATTGTCTTTTTAGCGACTGCCTGATTTGGGAAGAGATGTAGGAATTATCCCCAAAAATCCCTGCAGTATCTTGGTCTCTGGATCAAGTGCTCAAGTTTTTAGGAAGTTTTGAAAACTCAAAATCCCTTAAAGAATTATTACAAAAATCAATACTTTTGATAACTTTAGCCTCAGGATTAAGAGACGTGAGCTTGCTGCCTTTCAGAGAGGTCAGGAGATTATTACCATCATTCCAGGTCGTCTCTTGTTTTTAGCCAAAAATGAAAAGCCTTTTCAGAGAGGGATGAGACTCTTCAAGAGTCTTATCCTAAAATTATACCTGTAGAGATCCCTGACTTCAAAAGGTAGTTTGTTACAAAATACCTAGATCAACAAGTCCTTTCAGCAGGGGCTCTCTTATTCTCATGGCCTCCCTTATTGAAAAAGGTGATACTCTCTCCCTGCCTAAAACCCACAATGTGAGAACAATTGCTTCTTTATTAGCATTCTTTGCTAATATGCAATTTCAGCATCCAGCGCTTTTTGGTTGGTGTGGGCATAGGGTGTTCATTAAACACTACTTTAATGAAATTTACAGTTCAAAATTCATGTTTTGTATTTGGCTGGTTTGTGACCCCAAGAGGAAACCAGAGAGGAAGGACCAGATCATCCAGGTCCTTCAACAGAAGGATGGCAGACATCCAGTCTTTCTCAGGAGTTTTCCTTTATGAGGCAAGTGTCAGACTTGTTAGTTTTTCTTTTTATGGTTAAATTGCTTGGTAGTTGCTAACGTTTGTCCTTGATGGTACACGAATCTACTCGGTTATTATTCTGATATTAGTCTATGGATACCAAACAGCACATTAACCCAAGAAGATGGTTTTAACGAAGGACCTATTTTTGTGTAGGTGTTGTGTGGTGTTTAAGGCCCACCCTCCTCCCTAACCATGTTCAGGAGGATGGGATAATTGATTCTCACTTTGAGTTTGAATGATGGCGGTTGGGTGCAAGTTGGTGCGCAGATAGCATCGTTTCCAGCAGTAGTGCTGGTTCTCGGTGATGCGTAATCGACATCTAGATGATTTTAGCATTGGAGGTGTTGTGTCAAGTTCAATAGTACCTGAACTTGAGGGTCTCCCTTATACACACTGAGTCTGCTTTGCACATTGATTCACTGCCCCTAAAGCAGAGCAGACAGTATTTCTTTGACACAGTATTCATGTCATGTGGGAATCTCTGTTTAAGCTTTCTACAAGAAAGTCCTTGGCAACCACACAGCCACTTCCCAAAAATAGATTTTTCATTTGTCAAAGCCACTTTATGCGAAGTTAACCATTATTTCTTCCCCTATCTGTTAAGTTGCCTTATTCAATTTTTTTGCTAGTGGTAGGTTACAATCTAACTAAGAAAGAGATATTTCCCTTTTCTCATTAAAGAGGCTATGTAACACCTATTTAACTGCTTCTCCTCACCTGTTATTCACAGACGGTAACCAATTACATAGTTACTTAAAGTTTTGTTATATTTTCCTTTTATGCATCTTTACCACTGTTGTTTTTATTCTTATACGATAATTCATATTTCATTGGGTTAATCTAGGAAATTTATACTTTTTTCCCATGTCCCTTTTAGGCTGTAGCTGAGTAGGATCATTTAGGTATAATTAGAGACACAACTGCAGTACTTGTGCAAGGATAAACTTGGGGAAATTTACTTTTTCCGTGTACAGTAGTGTATTGCATTTTATAACCTGTAATATAGTGAGGATGCTAATATAATTTGGTAAGATAAAGACGTAATACTTGTATGTTTAATTAATAATGACTGTGCACCAAAGATATTACCAAGCGATGCACAAGACAGCACAGGTGTGAGATAAATGTATTTTATGGTAATAATGTTAGAGACAAAACTGCTTTCAACCATGTTACAGTATATTCTACTTAGGCTATTTTAAAAAGATTTGCTATACGTACTTAGCTCAGGCAACATACCCTGTACTAGATCCAAGGTTTGTTTTTAATCATAAACATTTATTTTCTAGACATTTGCTGATCAGCTAGTGTCGTATGGAAGTTGGGTGATGCCTCTTCTTGTTGCCCTCTCAGCCTTGGGTGGCCTATCTGTTCACATTATGACATCATCAAGGTAAGTAAAATATATTGGCGGAAAATTAGGGCAAATATAGTTTTTTGTGAAAATTATCACAGACAAATAACCACTTACATTCAGTTGTGATATACTGTACTATATTTTCAATTTTGTAAGTTCTTAAAGCTATGTATTCTATAGTGGAATCTAATATAGTGCATACCTGTAATTATTCATTAAATACCATGTCATACTTTTATTGCCTATGTTTGCAGATTATGTTTTGTTGGCGCCAGACAAGGGCATTTCCCTGACTGTTTGGCTCTGATCAATTATAAATGCAATACACCTACTTCATCTCTAGTTTTCTTGGTGAGTACATTTGTTCAAAGTCTTTAGCCATTTTTAGGGTATTTGCTGAAATCAATATGCAGTAGATGACATTTGAGTAATGGAAAAAATAAAGGTATTAGTAATGACAAATCTTAACATATGTAATGGACAAAATCTTATGAAGTACATTATTTGTAGTGATGGAACTTTATGAACAGAAAAAATAGAGGTATCTGTTAAGACAAAACTAAACAGAAATCATTTATTTCAGGGTGTTCTGTCTCTTGCTTACTTGTGCACAACAGACATTTATAGTTTGATTGAATATGCTAGCTTTGTTGAGAGTATGTTCATTCTCTTGAGTATTGCTGGTCTTCTGTACCTACGGTGGAAAAGACCAGAAATGGATAGACCTATCAAGGTGTGTATATAAAATATTAATTTTGCTTCTATTTCAATCAGACATGTTATTGATTGCCCCATATTCAAATGCATTATCATGATTTATTCAAACTAGACTGCCAAAATTACCAAGTTTCTAGACACTTAAAAGAGTTCTAAGAATGCATTTGTTAATTGAAGAGTAAAGGAGGCATATTTTGTAGCAGACAGGAAAAGAAATTAATAAGCAATATCCGTACTGAGTCAGAAAATTTAATCACTACTCTTTGTAGGAAGAAAATATGTTCTGCATTACTATTTATAGTAACTCAGTTATATATATGTGAATTTCTCATTCTTTTCTCTTTTTCAGATCAATATCATCATTCCAATCCTGTTTCTGTTAATATGTGGATTCTTGGTGTTCCTTCCACTCTACGTGAGACCTTATGAAGTTGGAATGGGCATCCTCATAACGGCTTCTGGTATACCTGCATACTTCCTCTTTATATATTGGGAAAACAAACCAGCTTTTGTCCAGAGAGCACTTAGTAAGTAACTTTTATTTCTTTAACATCATGTGCCCATATAATTAACTTTTCTTGCTTTGACATCACATGCCAATAGAGTGTATTGAACTTTTAATTGAATACTATACAATACTAATGAATTTTCTTTATATGGTATTAATGAAATTAAATTCTTTCTATCCCTTCCCAGGAGGTCTGACATGTTTCACCCAGTTATTGTTCCACTCGGTGAAAGGTGAATGAACTAGAAAGTCTATTGTTTTAAGGGTTTTTATACAATACTTTTGATATGTACATTCTGTAAATAGATTAAGAATGCTATTTGTAAAATTGGTAATATTTCACAAAACAGATTTAATTTGGCTCCAATAATTTATATTTTGCTCAGTAATCATGACATTACTACCTAAATGTTGAGTAGAATTAGATTCTGTGAATGTATTTATTGCACATCCATATCTAAATGCGTGAGAGGTTGTTTTTAAATGTGTTGAACATAAGTTGCCATACCAAAGGCTTTGATTCTTGTAATAAGTGTATATATTTTTATAGACATTTACCCTTGCAATATGGGGTTTACTCTTTAATTTAGCTACGGACAGCAACTTCATCCCAGCACATCTGCTAATCTTGAGGACCAGGTTTTTAATCTGGTAACTCATGTCATGAATGATCTTGTAAAGCTCATTATTACCTGTTCATAAAAGTAATGAGTTTTGCAAAAGAATACTGTTACTAATACAATCTAATAAATGTGCCAAAGGAAATTATGAATGTATCGAGAACCTATGTGATATACTCAACCTTATAATCCTTTGAAATATTTCAATATTTTGAGCAACCTATCACTATAAAAAATTTTATGCTGTCCCTTTCCCAAATTATTTGGGATTGTGGGAATTTTGATAAATTCCTTTCAGGATCTATTTATATTTTGTCACAGGTAATGAGTATTGTCACTTTGAATGCTGAATTACATTGTATTAATGGAAAGTAGTGGATAAGTGTATTCCAAGTGCAGACTTATTTACCATGGTAATTTCTGCTATTACCTTTATTGTGATGTGGCAAAATTGTAAGCAGTAAATGAAACAGCACCACGAGACATTTACGTGTATTTGACAAACTTAATAGGCACAATATGATAAAAAAAAAAAACTTCCCACAGGATAGAAAGTAAATGGCTAGGGAAGTTCAGCTCATGGAGGTAAAATACTGTTAATTACATTTCTACCAGAAAATTTCTTAAACTATTTTTTAATTGTCCTAAGGAATCTGCCAAAAAGTATAACACCCTTTTCAAAGCGATTGGAGTATTCAAGAATTTAATTTTGTTTTGCATTGTTGAGTGTGCTTTTTGAAAACCAAGGTACTGTAATTAGAAGAAACTGACATTTGGCATAAGTATTTGAAGTACAGTCAAATTGATCAGTGTTTGCAGTAAATAAAAACTGCTTATAAAATAAATACATATAAAATCTAAGATGATTGTTCATGCTAAAACTTTAGTGTTCATTATTCTCTTAATATCTTGTAAAACATTTGAAATTAGGATTATTCTCAAAACCTGTGCATATACTTTATTTCTTATTGCTAAAAAAATCAACTGGCTTATGGAACAGAATGCATTTTATGTGCAGGTCACTAGCTTATTTTAAATGCATACCATAAATGTAAAATATGTAATTCATGTTGAATATGCATATAATCTCTAAATTGACTTTTTTTTTTTTCTTGAATATCTTCCAAATATTCACAAGGATAAAAGGTGCTGAAATCTTTGCTGTTTATTGCAGTTACAATACTTGCTGGAATTATCTTCCTAAGAGAAGAAATTCCATATTCTTTCCTGACCTAAATTCTTGAACATTCTTTCAGTTTGACTAGTGGTATTTAAATCTCTCAAGTACTTGGTATTGTTAGCGTGAGCAAGATTTTACAAAAATTGTCACAAATCAATCAGTTGGTCCTCTGCTACCATAAAATAAAATGCATGGAAATTTCATATTGGTGAAAGATTTATTTTTTTTTTACTTGTAATTTTATGATAGGTGATACTGATCATTGCTAGATGCCATGCGAACCTCTTGTGATACATTCTTTAATTAAGAAAATGGAGAAAAGCCTTGTCTTTTTATATATGTTTAACAAAGGGCTTTGTTAAAAGTCAGTAAGTTGGTTTGTCCTTTTTCTTCAATTTAAGATCACTGTTTATGAACTACTGTTGAAAGCTGTGTAATGTATACTTGTGCGTGTGTGATTTTTATCTAGCTGTAAATAATAGTGGAGTGCTTTACATAGAAATTTGCAATTGATTGTAAATTATAAAATGTGTTTTACACTATTTACAGAAACATGCCTAAGATTTTTCTTCCTTGGGAAGAGTTATGGAGTTTTATATTTTTAACTCATGTTTTTGTAAAAGGTATGTAATAAGACTGGAAAATCAATGCATCTGTGATAAGATAAATAAGGATTCCACAGGACTCCCAGCTACGTTCTGTATAAATAAAGAATTTTACCTATGATTTATAGGCATTTTAAAATCTTTGATGTGGTTAAACTACTTTATAACACCTAATTAATGATAGGCATCTCAGAATTTTACCAGAATTCTTGCATTAAGTATAAATAATTTATTAAAATTTCATATCTAATGCAATGCTTACCATCTACTCTAAATTGATTTGTAATACCCTGTAAATTCATCGGAAGGGAGGAAAAGAATCATAAGATATGATGAGAAATATTCTTTGTTAATTTTTGCCTTAATAAATCCTATATCTGCTGAAAACTGAACAATTCTAAGGAGTGCAAAATGTTTTGTCTCCTTTACTGCTAAGTTTGCCTTTTAGCATATGTTATTGCTATATACTGTAGTTTAACCAGACCACATTTCTAAATGCAAAAGCTGGGCTAATATGCCTTTTTAATAAGAGCTGCACATTAGAGCAGGATAAAGAAATTGCTGAAACTAATTGGCAGAAATATTATAGCTACAAACTAAAGAGATTGAATGCTGTTTAGATGCTTTAAAAAGCTTTCATCACAGGGAATGATATCCATAAGTAGGATGAGTTTGTGGCAAAATACTTTCTTTTATAACTAATATTTGTCAAATATAGTTATGGAAAAGCTTCAATCTTTAATGTGGCTCATGTTGTTCTAGTCTAATATTAAAGTTTTAGGCAACATGTTTTAAAGAAATTTTAAATGAATACTGTACAATTATTTCTACTGGAATTTTTTATGCATATTTAGTTGCAGTATATACTAATATAATTGTCCTGGTTCGATTTTGAATTATTGTATTATATTTTTGAAAAATTTCTTTTAATGTAGTTCTTTTTTATTGCATTTATGGAATATATTTCAAGAACCAGGTGACAATTTCTATATGTATGGCTTTCTAAACTTTACCAAAGCTTAGAGCCACTGATACTGTATTTGCTAAATTACATTTTATAGAATATGAATAAAAGTAATTTAACCTGATCACTAGGTCATATTCTTTAAACTATTATAAATTGACCAAAAGAATCATTCTAAAATGAAAGATAAACTGGAGAAAGTTGAATAAAAGCCAGGCAGCTTGGTGGGATGACCAAATTGGGAATAAAGAATACTGCAGAGACCTTTTAGTACTGCCAAGAATTTCACAAGTACAGTATGCCTCTTCTACATTAACTAATTGTAGCCCTTTTTATGCCCAGCTTTGGAATTCTCTTCCTGCTTCCATTTTCCACCTCATAATCTTTCTTCCTTTTAAAAGGCTGTGTAATTACTTATTTTATCTAGCTCCAACTTTATTCCTGCTCATTTTTTTTTTTTTTTTTTTTTAGTAGACTTGAATATGGCATTAGGTTGCCCATTCCATTGGCGCTTGTTCAAAAATAAAAAGCATAGTTAGTGGGACTCCATACAGAGATTTTTTATCAATATTCTATGGTAAATGTGTACTGTATTTAAAAGAATATCCCCACACCATTTTACCATAATACAGTACTGAATACAAATTGATAAAAAAAAAATAAACACGCTAAGCCCAATTGGTGTATAAGCTTAGAATCACTACTTAACCCATGAAGGTCATATCAAAAGAGGTTTGGGTGGTAAAAAGTAACTAACTTTCAATTACACTTGAGACTTGTATATAAGACCACCACCAATTGTTATCAAAACCTTTCTCAAGCCCTGTCCACACGATCGAGCATGCTCGACGGCCAAACAGTGGTACCAGACCACAATAGTTAGTAAGAAAGAGGGTTAATGACGTCAGAAGCGGAAAAACCACAGACAGGGATCTGGCATCATACAGTGTTGCTAGATCCCTGCCTTTAGTTTTCCCGCTTCTGACGTCATCAACCCTCATTTTCACTAACTATTGGGGCCTGGTATCACTGTTTGCCCGTCAGGCATGCTCGATCGTGTGGACAGGGCTTTACCTATCAAATATTTAAAATACTGTTAGACATTTTTATATTAAATTAGAAAATCTATTGAGAACTTATTTTGAGTAGCTCGCTGCTCAGATGAACGGAAAATGTGTATCGGTACCTATGATAAATTTGATCTGTATGCTGCATATTCGTTTCACATTCAAATATTCTTGAAAATTATATGACATAACTGTACATCATTAGTAGAATTTTCTTTTTCTGCACTAAAATAGTTGAAAAGGTATAGGTTTTTTTCAAGATTCGAAATGTAATGGATTATGGAATCTAGGCTAAATGCTAAGTACTGGAACATAAGGGGTCATTCTGTAGTTCAATGAATTTTTAAAAACTGTTGCAAAGGGTGGAGTAAAATGCATAAATAATTTATTGAAAATAAAGATGTAAAATTGAAGTGATTAAAATTTAATGCAACTGCAAAGATATATATATGAAGTTATCAGAGAATATGGTATGTAAAGTTTTATGGGGGCTGTAATAGCCATCATATTTAATTCGTATTATAAAAGGAAATATCTTGCAAGTAACCAGAAACACTGGTAGGACAAACATTTGGATCTAAAATGCATTAAGGTGAACTAGTCCCACAAGCCAAACTTTCTGAAATCAATCTTTGACTTTCAGGTCAGTCGATAAGGTCATAATCATTTGAAAAGATTGAAAAGTAAAATTACCTTGATTAAAACTGTACTGTACAACATACTTTGCCAACAATTTATTATTGTATTTTATGTAGCAGTTTTATCAGTATTCCATTAGAATATGGATGTCATATATATAGTTACAATATATAATAGTCCTAAAGATCAAATCAAGTTCAATACAAGGGTCTTGACTTATGTAAAACAGAGCATTTAAAACTTTAAGCAAATCTTCAGATTGGAAATGAGTCGCCCCTATCTTTACACCAAAATCTATGGTTTCTTTTGGAAATGTCTAATGCCCTACGTACAGAAAGAAAAAAATTTGTATTTAACCAAATTTGGTAAGCACACAAGAAAAATGGTAGAATAGGGAATGAACATGGCTGATGATTGCCTGTCTGAGTTTGTAAGTGTGTGGGTTAACTGTGGCCTGGGCAGCTGACACATCATGCCTTATATGATACTTCCATTCAACCAGTAAATTTTGTTTTGTTGGTTATCTACACCATGAAAAACTAGTGCTTTATTTTCTCAAGTCACTCCCTTGTTTCTATGTACCATATTTTGAAAAGTACAGTTTCTGTAATGTGATGATTGCAATGGTTTTAAATGTAAAAAAAAAAGGTAGTTTTTGTTAATAGTAATGCCTCATTCTTTGTTCATCTTACATTAGGGAGCCTGGAAACTCTTAAGTATTTTTGAATTGAAAGAATTGTAATTATACTTGGCTGTGTCATGGCTTGTTCATTTTGCTGGACTTTTATGTTTCACATCATTATTTGCATAGTAAGAATAACAAAAGGACTACTCATATATATTATGTTCATATGAAGATCTATTTATTATGCATCTGAGATTCATTTTATGTAAATTTACTTGTGTTTGTATTACACTGGACTTACAATGTGTCCTCTAGGTAAGGATTTTGTATAAAAGTTTGTACTGATAGAATTGAATCGATGGATTGAATTTAGGTTACCTGGCATCAAAACTACTAGGGTCACTGATACCAAGTTAAGAGGAACAACCTCATTCAAAAACATGAGATTTTTATATATTTGAATGTCACGTGTTTGTTATACATTTTGTAAATATATTACTGTATATGTAGGTAGGAATCCAAAGTTACATTTGTTTGGTTACTTTTTTAAGAAGTGATGCAGATAAATCTCAAATGGCAAGTATAGCGTAAAGTACACTGTAGGTTAGGCTGGAAATTATATGGAATTATTTAACAGCACTGATTTGAGGGTACGTTGGCTATGGAGTATCTTGGATAGTCAAGTGTGGACTATACTAGTGCGTGTGTGACTTGATGAAAAGCCAGGTCCCCAAAATATCCAATTGGCTCAGGTGCTACTGCATGTGTGTAGAAAAAACATAACCATCCTTACAGTACTAGAATGACCTTCTCGTTGGATGATGCATAAAATCTGTGCATATGTTCTTCTATATTATACACACATATACAAAAGTCATACACAACATACTGTATAATAAGATGACTACATCTAAAAGGTTACCTGTATGCAGTGTGTACTTTTATTGTACTGTATTTTCAAATTGGATAATGTCGTTGGATTTGAAAAATATCTCCAGATAGAAACTGTTCCCATTACCTAATATTAACTTTGTTTTCAATGCAATTTTCCAGACTTTCATACACTTTTAAGATGATTGAAAATATCTATTGTATCTTCAAAAGTGTAGGATTCAGTAATCTTTGAATTTGTCATCATCACTTTAATATTACTCAAATTTCTCTTGCCAAACCGATGAAATACAGAACTTTCCATAAAAAATATTATAAATCTGATATGAATGTTCAATTTTTACCGGACATCTGCTTATATAGGGATCAAGCAAAACATATGCACATGCTAATGAATAGTCAAACCTGCAGCTAGATCTAAAAAAATCCTAACAACTGGAGTAATTAGTGAAGTTATACCATTAATTAATGAAAAATAAGAAAGATGTAGAAATATTTTATTTGAGAATTAAATGTGACCACCTTTTGCTATCTACTGTAATCTTCACAGGTAGAGTGCAATCCATGAGTACACAAAATTTTGTATGATTGCCCTGATTGTAATAAATGATGAATGACAAGACTTTGGTACCTATATATTAGAAAATTTCTGGCAGAGTCTTTAAGATTTTAATTTCATTCAAATATTCTTTCATGAACTTTTAGTTTACTATATATTTCTATTCTAATGTATAAGAACAAAGCTTTAGGTCAAGATTCCCAGAGTCAAGATGTTCAACTTCATGAGCTATTGAGATTTATTCAAAAGCCCAACCCTATTAAATAACTCATCATGAGTGACTTTGTTCATAGCTTGATCCATCTTTTGAAGCATATTTTGAGCAAGATTCTGTGTTACATGGAAGAATTAAGCTTATGGATCCAAGAAGCCTTGCTATTGCACATGCAATGTGTCTATTTTTAGCATACAGGTACTAAACATTCATATAAAATGTAACAAGTACAGTACTATTCAGTAGGCTACTTTTTAAACTGTATTCTTCAGTTGTGTAAATCTTACAAAATTTTTGGCGATTTAGGTAATTTTGATGTTTTTGCATGTCACTAGTAATTTTGACTTTACTACAGGAAAATGATATTAATACTATGACAAAGCTGATATCGACAATAGAAGAAAATTGCTGTCAGAGCTTTTCTTTTATTCACAATTTGCTCATGTTTGTAATAAAACTGAAAAAAATTTCTTTCTACAGAATACAAAAAACTAGTTTAATGTGTCTAATTGACCCAAATAAATGTGCATTAAATGCACTGATTAAATTATTTTTTGTTTAGTTCCTAAGTAATGTATTGTGATAAAACAAATACTGTTAGGTCCAAGACCTGTGTAAGTAATGATATGACCCCAGGGGTAATGTGTTTATTTGTATAAGATTAATAAATTTGCAGCAATTATAATCTTTTTTTGTGGTACCATTGGTGTTGACTTTATTTTGGTTCTTGGCGAAGGATGGTCTTACAGTTCTCTCCCCTAACCTGACTCTGGTGTAGTAGGTCAGGTTAGGTGGGGAGATGCAAGAACCCCCATCATCAGATGGACCAGCACCCTTAGTGAGGCTGAACAGAAAGCATTCCTGTATTTTACTTTTCATGACTTCCCGCAATAAGTCAAGTTCCAAGGAGGGATGCAAGGCCCCTTGGTAATAATGTGGTATGAAATTTAGGACTGAGGCTTAAGCTCAAGGGCCAAGAACTTCATGATGATGCTTATTTTTTATGGTCCTTTTTTATGGCCTCTTTTTTATGATTTTAGCTTATCCTTGTATAAAAAAATTTCCAATGGCACATTGTTATACAGTCTGTATTTGAGACTGCATCCTAGTCATCAAAAACCTTTTTATTTGTTTTTCTTTCCACTATAGGACTAGATGATGATATGAAAGCATTAGCTGAAATTAAGGGATTTTGACGAAGGAAAAATCTATTTCTGGGAAGAGACCTGTGACGCCCGGTGAAAAGGGTCCTTCTTTACACTTTTCTGATATAAATCTTCCAAATATACCAGAGAAAGATAAAAGCATGGAATGCAGAGGTTACTACCCTCGCGCGAGCACCTTGTGGGTGTCGTGTATACAACAGGGGCGTGTGAAAACCACTATTCACAGGCTGTCTTCCATTTAGATAATTCCTTCATCAAAGGGAAGGGCCGTAACAGAGGCCCTAGAGAACACACTTGGACCACGCCACCGACACCTAACACGCGCGCCCTCTAGGACATCCTTCTGTTTTGGACTTGCTCGCTTAGTTGTTTTGTTTGTGCTCTTGGTGCTTTTTCCCGTGTTTGGCATTAATTCATCATGACTGACGCTGCTACTTCACCTTTACCAATGTTAAGTACTGTACCATAGTTTGTTTTGACAGCTTTATCTAGAAATGGTATGGTTATTTCTGGGGCGACCTGTGACGGCCGGTGAAAAGTCCTTCTTTGTACCTTTTCTAATATAAATCTTCCAAATATACTAGAGAAAGATAAAAGCATGGAATGCAGAGGTTACAACCCTCGCGCGAACACCTTGTAGGTGTCGTGTTGTAAGGACACCGATCCCTTCGTCGTCCAGAAAATCGACAAACTACTTATTTATTTAAATTCTCTCTTCGCCACACTGTGGTTTCATATGTATATATATTCCGCTCTACCAGAGCTACATTTTGATATATGTATCGTTTCATAACATGTTCCTGTTAACCCATAATTCATATATTTGTAAGTGTGAGAAAACACATATATTTTGGCGGGCACTTCAATCTGATTTGGCGCCAACGTCATCCTACCTTTCCGTCCGCACCTTGTAATATACTTCCGTGCACATTCGAATAAAGTATCAGTTGATCTTGGTGACGCTTGTCTCACTGTCCTTACAACTGGTGACCCCGGAGTTGAAAGTAGCATCAGCGGTTTTGGCTTTGCCATTAACGGACTTATTACGGCCGTGCTACCTTCTACATACTCCGTTACCTTAGGCACGAGCCTGCCTTTGGTTCTCCCACACTTCGGTGAACGTAAGGCAGTAGGATGAGGTTAACCGACATATCAACTTCTCACCTCTTCGCCGACTCGTCGTCTGGCCACGATGCAGGAAGCAACACGCCCATCGCACCCAACGGCCTCGCCTCCACGCCCAAAGTCAAACTGCCGCCCTTTTCTCAACACAACACCGCTTCCTGGTTCCTGAGAGCGGACGTACTCTTCCGCGTCGCTTGACTCAGCGACTCCTGCCCCAAGGCTGACATCGTTCTCACCTCCATACCTGAAGAAGTATTCGACAAGATTTCCCCATGGCTTGACGCCCAGGCCGGCCAAGTTTCATACGACGACCTGAGAACGAAACTCATCGGTATCTACTCCCTCTCTGTCTCAGCAAGGACACAGAAAGTACTGGACCTCGCCGGCAAGCCCATGGGTGACACCTCTCCTGTCGAGGCGTGGGACGAGCTAACCGGCCTGCTTATGCTCCCCGAAACAGACAGCAACGGCCGACGACGTGAGATTAGCTTATCTCGCGAAATCTTTCTTCGACGCCTACCACAAGACGTACGGGCCCAATTGACAGACGCCAACACGCTCCCGATGAACGAACTCCTGTCGAAGGCTCAGAAGCTCCACGAGGCCTCCAAAGAATCTCGCCTCGGAGCATCATCGTCAACACCGCCTCCGTTCTCCTCCTTCAGCAGCTGCTCTTCCATAGACTCCTCGGCAATGGCCCTTGAGGACGACGAGATCAACATTCTATCAAGAAAGCAACCACCGCAACCGACGCGACCGAACCCTAGGCCTAACCCGGCATGGTGTTTCTACCACCAACAGTTCGGCAGTGACGCCAAGAAATGTAGAGCACCATGCAGTTTCCCTAGAAGACGACGCCAGAAGCATCCACCTGCCACCATCGCAGCCGCAGTTAACCAAAACAAGATTGGTTTCTATATCCTCGATACCATTTCCAACCGTAGACTCATGGTGGACACCGGTGCAATGCAGTCAACGTTCCCTCCTTCGAAGTCTGACCTAGACCGTGGTCCCGACAAAAACGCTCCCTCACTCATCGCCGCCAACGGATCTCCCATACGGTGCTATGGGATCAGGACCCTCAAGATATCTATCATGGGCCGTTCGTATTCTTGGCCCTTCGCTATCGCCAACATCAATCGCCCCCTCCTCGGTGCGGATTTCCTCGCCCACCATGGACTCCTCGTCGATGTCGCTAACAGACGTCTCATCGACACGGGAACCTGCCAGTCTCGCGCCCTAGAACACGGCCCTGCAACAATGTCCGTATCCGCCATAACGACGCACCCCTACGGCGACCTCCTACGAGAGTTTCCCGAGGTTTTCAAGCCCGAGCTCCGACACTCGCCAGGTTCCCCATCCAAGCATGGTATCTACCACCACATCACAACGACAGAGGCTCGCTTTGGCAAACCTGATGGGGACGACGCTCCACAGCACCACGGCATACAACCCCGCGGCAAACGGCATGGTCGAAAGAACTCACCGCGCCCTCAAGGCGT
The DNA here is from genome assembly GCF_036898095.1 of Palaemon carinicauda. Taxonomy (NCBI): domain Eukaryota; kingdom Metazoa; phylum Arthropoda; class Malacostraca; order Decapoda; family Palaemonidae; genus Palaemon; species Palaemon carinicauda. The sequence continues at coordinate 125,455,363 of NC_090732.1, read as the reverse complement.
CTCTGATGGCGAGCTGCACCGACGGGGACTGGAAATCACGACTTCCTTGGGTACTCCTCGTCCTTCGCACCGCCCCTCGCGCAGATGGCGAACTTTCGCCCGCCGAAAAGGTTTACGGGGAAGCGCTCGCAGTTCCTGGCGAATTCTTTCCCTCATCAACACGCAGCTGGATCACCTAAGGGACATCGCCAGGAAGTTCAGGCCGTGTCTCAAAACTTACCAGGACAGAACCAAGCACTTCAAGCCAAAAAGCCTGGATGACTGCAGGTACGTTTTCGTCCGTGTCGACGCTCATCGCCAACCACTGACTAGACCTTATCGAGGTCCCTACCGGGTAATTAAAAAGACAACGAAAGCCTTCCTTCTCGACGTCCATGGCCAAGAGGACTGGGTCTCAATAGACCGCATGAAACCAGTTTTTTTTGAAGGAAGCGACACCGCCTCCGCTGGACCTGGCAGACCCAGAGTTCCGCCTCAAAACAAGCCGCCCAATGAAAGAAAAATCATCAAACGACGACAAGAGGAAGAGATCCTTACACCGACCGCCAGCGCCCCTCCGTTCAAAAACAAGAGGAACCCTCCGACGCCCGAAAAGATACGAAGATTGATCATCAGCCCTCTACGCCGCCCGATGTCTTGGGGGGGAGTACTTGTAAGGACACCGATCCCTTCGTCGTCCAGAAAATCGACAAACTACTTATTTATTTAAATTCTCTCTTCGCCACACTGTGGTTTCATATGTATATATATTCCGCTCTACCAGAGCTACATTTTGATATGTATCGTTTCATAACATGTTCCTGTTAACCCATAATTCATATATTTGTAAGTGTGAGAAAACACATATATTTTGGCGGGCACTTCAATCTGATTTGGCGCCAACGTCATCCTACCTTTCCGTCCGCACCTTGTAATATACTTCCGTGCACATTCGAATAAAGTATCAGTTGATCTTGGTGACGCTTGTCTCACTGTCCTTACAGTGTATTTAACAAAGGCGTGCGAAAACCACTATTCACAGGCTGTCTTCCATTTAGATAATCCCTTCATCAATGGGGAGGGCAAAGAAAAGATTAATCCTCTCTAAAAATTTTCCTGAAAATTCATAATTATACTACAGTATATGGTTCAGATGCCCATTTTTGGCAAAAAATTTGATAATTAGAATATGTTCTGGATTTGAGTAGCCTTTCTATGAATTAAAACTTTGCTCATCACTGGATGTTGGTACTGTTACAGCATTAGTATGTGCGTACCATATTTCAATAATTGCTTCTAACTGTGCACTGGTGAATTACTGTGTAATCATCTTCACTTTCAGTGTTATTTCTAGTTAAAATGGGGTTACTTTCCTTCACTGGTGCTTTCTATGAACCTCACAAGAGTTCATATGGTTTTATCCTACAAAAGATACCTTTGTATCGACGTCTATCAAAAATTAAAAATTTTCAAAAGTAATTTGTATTTTTCCTAGCCATACAAGACTGCGTCCTTTAATTAGGGAGATATTTTGGGGACACATTGGAATCGGTTACTAAAGATAAATAACAATCTGTTATTCAACTGCCGTGGGTGCAATGCGAATAGCCCCGCCCCTTCTCCAGTTGGAGAAGATTCAGTTTTGATCTTTGGGCCCAGGACTTAGAGAGTGGTTGAGGAGGGAAGTTGGATTAAAGAACTCAGGTTTATGTGGCTAGAAAAAATATAAATTTCTTTGAAAACTTGGTATTTGTTCCTATGCAGCATACAAACCCTTGACCTTAAATTAGGGAAACTCCCTGCTTGGAAGGTTGGAAGTCCTTGTAACCAAAATTGGAAAGTTCAAATTCTTTCATGAAAATGTTCAACGCTTTATCTATGGAGAAGCGAAGCAAGGACAACTGACACCCCCTATCTGTTTTACACAAGGATGAAAGACTAATAGGACCTGGGTTATACGTATGAAAATATACTTGATCAACCTGGAAAACCATTTCCTACAAAGGGGATGTCAGTTAGAATCAAATACCACGTATGGGGATTACTCTGTTGGTATATGATTCACCATGTACATACTCGTTAAGGAGGATGGAGAGAGATGCTTCTTTACATATAAAGAATGGTACAGTACTCTGAAATGAAACTTACCAGCATGTAACTTTGTCCCAGAGGGGGGGGGGAAGGATGAAGGAGAAAGGTCAGTTATACTATCTTTCATTCCAGACTTACATCTATACATTATCATAGACGAGACACATCCTTGTCCTGTGTGGGAGCTGGGCTGGTTACACAACAGCTTAAGTAGCCACCACACATCTAAGTACAACGGTGTCAAGAGACTTCTGCGTAAATTTTCATAAGTACAGTACAAGGCTGTGAAGGTGGTCTGTAATTTCTAAATGACGACCTTTAGTACTTAGTCAACTGAAAGGTTCCTCCTGAAAGTAAGGGTGGGGCCAATACCCTGATTTTGTGAGCCCTGGTCCTGGCTACCACCTTGACTCTCTCATCAACTAAGGCGTAAGCTTTACGGATTGTCTCACAAAGCCAGAAAGGGACCATGTTCCTTAACATCTCTTTCTTGGACCTGCCAGTGCTAATGAAAAGTTTCTGACACACGGGCCTGAGATGTTGGGCCCTTTTCAGGTAGTACCACAGAGCCCTCACATCAAACAAAAGCATCTCCTCTCAATCACTAGCTGCAACCTCCTGGAGGGAAGGGATGGAGGAGGACTTGAGTTTGGGGTTATGCGGCGCCCGGTTTTCAGTCTTGGCCATGAAGTCCAGCGTAAAACTGAAGCTCTCCTTCCATCACTCAGTGTGGGTGACTACATAAGAGTGACTGTTCAACTCACTAACTTTATCAGCTAGTAGGAAGAGAATCTTGAGGCAGACCCCTATCTGACTACCTCCTCAAAGGCTTGAATTGTCATTCCGGGGTCACCAATTGTGCGAGAGAGCCGTTAGGTTGTGACTGAGAGGCGAGGTGAATGCAACTGAACTTTATTAAACAATCATTGAGTTTATATACATGGACTTGCGAGCAGGAATGTCAAAAAAATTCAAACATAATCAAATATGAGCTAGCATGCTTAAACAGGTTGGTCTATCAACAGTGCAGGAAGAGCAGGTGATGAGATAAAAAAGGAATACCGTTACAGTGTACGAGCATGTATGAAATGTGCAGTACAAAGTAAAAAGACAAAACTGGCTGGAAAACGCCAGGTAATTTGTTTTCTGCCGGTCCCAAAATTCGCTGCTACACAACCCTCATTATTTCTCAAAATATGTAGGTTAATCAATTCGTGTTCATATATACAGTAAGTAAGTATATATATATATATATATATATATATATATATATATATATATATATATATATATATATATATATATATATATATATACACTGTATATATATTATCATTACCTGCTTGGCTACAACCCTAGTTGGAAAAGCAGGATGCTATAAGCCCAAGGCCTCCAACAGGGAAAATAGCTCAGTGAGGAAAGAAAGTAAGGAAATATACTACAAGAGAAGTTTAAGAATAATATCATTAAAATAAATCTACTATATATAAACTATAAAAACTTCAAAATAACAAGAGGAAGAGAAATAAGATAGAATAGTGTGCTCGAGTATACCCTCAAGGAAGAGAACTCTACTTCAAAACAGTGGGAGACCATGGTACAGAGGCTATGGCACTACCCAAGACTAGAGAACAATGGTTTGATTTTGGAGTGTCTCTCCTAGAAGAGCCGCTTGCCAAAGGTCAAGTCTCTCTTCTACCCTTACCAAGAAGAAAGTAGCCACTGAACAATTGCATTGCAGTAGTTAACCCCTTGAGTATAGAAGAATTGTTTGGTAATCTCAGTGTTCTCTGCTGTATGAGAGACGAGAATTTGGAAAGAATAGGCCAGACTATTCGGTGTATGTGTAGGCAAAAGAAAAATGAGCCGTACCAGAGAGAGCGATCCGCTGTAATACTGTCTGGCCAGTCAAAGGATGCCATAACTCTCTAGGGGTACTATCACAACAGGTGGCTGGTGACCTATCTAAGTGGGGATACCTCAATGCAGTGAAAGGGTTTGTGTGTCACCAAGATCAGCAAGGCTATACTAGTCAGGGACACCCATACTAGGTTGGTTGACAGTGAGCAATCAGACAAAAATCTCCCACCATCACCAAACTGCTATGGTCAGCGTGGTAATGAAAATTGGGCAAACCCCACGCATGAATAAAAACATGTCTTGAGGCATCTGTCCTGCAGTGGACTAGAAACAGCTGGATCTATTGTTGTTTTTAAAGAAATAAAATGGTTTTCTAAATGCCATTGCAGGCTGAACTTATCTTCTTTAAGGAAAATCTTACTGATTCTGCAAAGGATTCAATTCAGTCTATTGTTACACCTCAGTAAGTTCTCAATGTTTGGTGGTGGAAGACATATTTTGTTCCACTGGCCAACACCAGCCATATTGCGACGACTGTTTGGTACCACTGACAATGGGGCATTTGTTGACTGAATGCCCCATTTCTAGCACCATAAGAAATAGATATCTAAAGCTCGAGGTGAGGATGGCACGTTCATCCTTGCCAAGATTCTTGGACATGGTAGGTCCTACTATGCTAGTGGTATTTTTAGACTTATTTCAGAAGCAGGTCTTCTGAAAGCTATTTAACTTTTATAAGGACATCTTTGCTTTTATTGTTTTACATTGAACTTCCTTTTATTTATTATTTATAACAGATTAGATCGGCGTCAATTACCTTAAATGCCAGAAAACTCCAAATCAATCAATCAATCCACTGCTCGACCCTATTTTTGTTTTTGTTTGCCTAACATAATTAGTCTAGTGGGTACATCACTACTCAAAATCAACCTTTATTAAAAAAGTTATCTTGAGATGTTTTTGTTGTGGCTTATAGTCGCCGTGTGTGCCTGATAATACTATGATAAGATTTCATAATTACTGTACTTGAACATATCACATCTTGTGTTCTAATTGTATTATAACGAGTTACCAGCACCGCCGTCAGCGCAAGTCCTAATGAAGTCCCCTACTGAGGCATATTAGCCCATGGAATTAACTGATATAATAGGGCTTTACCGTACTATCCTTTCAATTGACAAATCTGAGAGTTCTCATGCTTCATTTCAAACAAGAAAGATTTTTCATATTGAATAATGTTGAGCTGACAGGAATGACAACTTTCGAGTCTAAAGCTCACACGATTTGGCGCAATGGATGTAGGGGATTCACATATATTCCCACAAAATCTTGAGTCTCTTTAAGTTCCACGATTCTGGAATTAAATTTAAGGGGTGATGCCATGTGTTCTGTTCTGAGCAATTGAGGCCTGTTTACACAGTATTATAAAATTCTTGATTGCAGAATTATTGGATTGGTAAAATCTTCAGTTCTACAATAAAAAATAGGTATATAGCAGACACAAGTTATGCAAACACACAAACACATGTGGATATGGACACACACACACACACACACACACACACACACACACACACACACATATATATATATATATATATATATATATATATATATATATATATATATATATATATATATATATATATATATATATATATATATATATTGTAGTCCAGTGGTTAGGGCGTTCGTCTTATACATTAAGAGTCACAGGTTTGACTAATAACGAGGCAAGACGTTTCATTCATACTTTTATATTCCATCTTGTCTTTGTTAACCTAAGTAGTGAATGATGTATCAGGTAATTTATTGTGGTAGTTGCAACAGATATAGAGTATAAAGTAAGGAAGGGAACTGAAAGCCAGGGTTGTGGTGGCCGATGTGGTAACGTCCCTGACTGGCGATCACCAGACTGGGGTCGAGTCCCGCTCAAACTCGTTAGCTTCTTTGGTAGCTGCAATCTTATAATCCTAGTGAGCTAAGGATGGGGGGTTTGGGAAAGCCCATATGTCTATCTGCTGAGTCATCAGCAGCCATTGCCTGTCCCTCCTTGGTCCTAGTTTGGGTGGAGAGGGGGCTCGGGCGCTCATCATATGTACATATAGTCGGTCTCTAGGACATTGTCCTGCTTGATAGGGCAATAACACTGCCCCTTGCCTCTGCTATTCATGAGTGGCCTTTAAACATTTAAAACCTGCAATGTGTACGTAAAGGCCGTATTACATAACATTAAGAAAACATAATTGTTGGTGATAAAATCAACAAACTTCAGCCCCATGATTAAGATGAACCGTTGATAATAATAAAGATTGTAACCTCACACGGAGTCATTATGATATATGCCTAATACCGGCCAGTTACCTTGTAAAAATAAGAAAACAAGTTTTACAGTATTATTATCATTATTATTATTATTATTATTATTATTATTATTATTATTATTATTACCACTAGCTAAGCTACAACCCTAGTTGGAAAAGCAGGATGCTATAAGCCCAAGGGCTCCCAACAGGGAAAATAACCCAGTGAGGATAAAAAAGAAAATAAACAAACTACAAGAGAATGAATAATTAGAATATTTTTAAGAACAATAACAACATTGAAATATTTTTATTGTTTCTTGTATCCTAATAAATAATCTTCGCATGCAGAAAAAAAAAACTTTTGAGAGATTCATTCATTCCATACACGCTTTCTAGATTATTCATCACAGAAACGAACACGTTTGGGAGAAAATAATTCGGAAAACCTACTGAAATTCGCTAAACCAAGTTTTATTTCAAGAGCACCTGGTTCCAGCCAAAGAAGGTGCAGTAATTCTACTCTACAGCTGTCTTGACTTATTTTACTGGTGAAAGATGTAGCGTTACCTGAAGAGGGACTAGATTACCCTTAATATAGAGCTCTCTTGCCTGAAGGTACACTTGAACACACTATTCCATCTAATTTCTCTTCCTCATTTTTTGTTAAAGTTTTTATAGTTTATATAGGAAATATTTGTTTAGGTGTTGTTGCTGTTCTTGAAATATTAAATTTTTTCTTGTTTCCTCTCCTCACTGGGCTATTTTCCCTGTTGGAGGCCTCAGGCTTATAACATCTTGCTTTTCCCACTAGGGCTGTAGCTTAGCAAGTAATAATATATATATATATATATATATATATATATATATATATATATATATATATATATATATATATATATATATATATATATATATATATCTAGCATCCCTAAAGCCCCCCTGACACTTGCACGCATTCGTGGCACGCACTGGCACGCATTGATGCGCGAACTCGCGTGAACGAGCCGTGAAAATGTCGTGAACAGTGCGGAAACTCGCGTGCCAGAGCGTACCAATGCGTGCCATGCGGGCCCAAAACTTTGAAATGTTTAAAGTTTGTGGCACGCATTGGCACGCACTAAATGGCCGTGAACGATGCGCCAACTGGAGTGAACTGGAGTGAACAGTGAGGGAACTGGCGTGAACTGGAGTGAACTGGAGTGAACGATGCGGGAAGTGGCGTGAACTTTATAATGAAGAGAAACAAAAAGGAAACGAAAAAATTAATGAAAAGGAAAGAAAAATAAGCCTAATAAATTTTCATATTTGCTGTTTTAATGTGAAAAAAAAATGATATCTTATTTCAAACTATTTCTATAACTTTATAATGAAGAGAAACAAAAAGGAAACGAAAAAATTAATGAAAAGGAAAGAAAAATAAGCCTAATAAATTTTCATATTTGCTGTTTTAATGTGAAAAAAAATTATATCTTATTTCAAACTATTTTTATAACTTTATAATGAAGAGAAACAAAAAGGAAACGAAAAAATTAATGAAAAGGAAAGAAAAATAAACCTAATAAATTTTTATATTTGCTGTTTTAATGTGAAACAAAATTATATCTTAAAAATTCAAACTATTTCTATAACTTTATAATGAAGAGAAACAAAAAGGAAACGAAAAAATTAATGAAAAGGAAAGAAAAATAAGCCTAATAAATTTTCATATTTGCTGTTTTAATGTGAAAAAAATTATATCTTATTTCAAACTATTTTTATAACTTTATAATGAAGAGAAACAAAAAGGAAACGAAAAAATTAATGAAAAGGAAAGAAAAATAAACCTAATAAATGTTTATATTTGCTGTTTTAATGTGAAAAAAAAAATTATATCTTATTTCAAACTATTTTTATAACTTTATAATGAAGAGAAACAAAAGGGAAACGAAAAAATTAATGAAAAGGAAAGAAAAATAAACCTAATAAATTTTTATATTTGCTGTTTGAATGTAAAAATAAAATGATGTCTTATTTCAAACTATTTCTATAACTTTATAATGAAGAGAAACAAAAAGGAAACGAAAAAATTAATGAAAAGGAAAGAAAAATAAACCTAATAATTGTTTATATTTGCCGTTTGAATGTAAATATAAAATGATGTCTTATTTCATGCACACACTTATTTTCCTCTATTACCAATCAAGACCCAAAACTTTTGTTTTGAATAAAAATGAACTGAAAAATAAACAAGAAATTTTTAAGTTTGCTGTTTTAATGTAAAAATAAAATGATGTTTTATTTCATCAATATACTTATTCTTCTTTATTACCTTAAAATGAAGGGCAAAACAAATTTTTTCTGTTTGCAGTTTTAATGTAAAAATAAAATGATTTCTTATTTCAACACACTTTTTTCTCTATTACCTTAAAATCAACAGCCTAAAAACTTTTCATGTTTGCTGCTTTTAATGTTAAAATAAAATGCTTTCTTAATACTTGTACATATTTCATGTCTGCTATTTATATGTAAATCAAATGCTTTTTTATTGAAACTAAAATAAAGGGCAACAAAAAATACAAACGAAAAAGATACGTTTCTTCTCCTCAATGCAATGGTGTCTCTGACAGAAAGCATTGTTGTCTCTTCCGAACCCAATCCAAGAATGTCCTCGGGTTGGAGAAGCCCCGTTTTTATATGGAGTGGCCAATTCGTGAACTGGCGTGAACTGGCGTGACCAATGCGGAAACGATGCGGAATGATGAGTGAACTCGCGTGAACGTGTCGTGAACGATGCGCGAACTACGCGTGCCAATTCGTGCCATCGCGTGAACGTCGTGTGAACGATGCGCGAACTGGAGTGAACTGGTCGTGAACAGTGCGCGAAAAACACCAGTGCGTGCCAAAAAGTGGCACGCTCTGGCGCGCATCAATGCGTGCCAGTGCGTGGCAAAAATGCGTGCAAGTGTCAGGGGGGCTTAAGGATGTGAGCATCAAAGGTCGTTGGATTGGTAAAGTAACAGATACAATTATTAAGAAAAAAAAAAAAAACTACACGCACCATGAGCAAAAATAATTGAGGACGAATTCATTCATACATTATGTTATATCCTATTGTAGAATTGTCTAAAGGAAATGCGATGGCTCAGTCTAGGCATCAAAAGAAGTTGAAATATGTAACGGTAGATAGAATAGCTTTCCGTATACCGTACTGGCATTGAGTAGAAATAAAACCACGATTATATTATTTAGTAGGTCCCATGTAGATTACATTTGTAAGTTATACTAATTAACTGAAAGAAGCTTGTTGAAGTGACTTTACACAAGCATGTTCTCTGGCTTTAATCACAATCAAAGCATGCTGCTATATAACCTTTTAATAACCTATTCATAAATATACTCAGCCGGACTTTGCAACAAGTAACTATCTTCTTATTAATGCAAAATGTAAGTCACATTTTTTTTGTTTGTGTGGCATCAGCTTCGCATATGTGCAAGATTTCAATTTTGCGCCAATATTGGAACATTTTTTGGATACAAGGTACCGAGTTCAGTGGCCAGTGGTGTCGACACAAACATACCTTAGGGGAAGAAATATCTCTGACTTAATCATATGAAGTTGATGGATTCGTAACAATCTAAAAAAAGATTAGCATGTAAGATGAAATCGATGTTTAGGTAGACGGTTTAACTAACTGAACAACATTGCTAAGTAAGCATTTTTGGTTCAAAAATTCAGCTTGCAATTAGTTTTTTCTCGGTCTAATTTATAGTTCGTTCGTTCGTTCACTAAAAACTACCAAGTAAAAAGCAAGACACGGGCTCTTGCACGAAGGCGATGTAGTAATTTGTAGCTTGAATATTCAAGGTCGACATAAGAAGTTTGACAAGAAAATAGCCTCACTGGGATATTTTCCCGGTTGGAGCCCCTGGGCTTATAGCATCCGGCATTTCCAACTAGGGTTGCAGGTTAAGCAATTAATAATAATAATAATAATAATAATAATTATAATAATAATTTCGTTGACGAACAGACCAGACAACACTTTGAGTACTTAGGGAGTGGTAACCAGCTGAGTGTGAGCAGCAGGAAGTCCATGAACATAATTCTAATGACCCTTTACTTCAGGTGGGCGATGGCCGGGTGCTCTGATCAGGGTAGGGAAACAAATCTGCTTTATCATTTTTGTTTATTCATATTCTGTCGCACTATGTTCTACTTTCGACCAGAGTGGCTCATGAATGATGATACTCAATTGTGGGGAAAGAAGATACATTTTTGCTTGATGTTTTACTTGCTAAAACTATGCTGGGTGATGATGGTTTCACATTAGTATGTTTTCAGGCACCTTGTAACATTTGGCTAAAAAAATTTGTACCCAGATGAAAATAGAATTTTTCATATTTTTCGTCAAAACGAAACTGCGTATGTTCGTTAGTGACAATGCACACGCGGCAATTTAGATAAGTAATTTTATTCACAAATTTAGGAAAATTTGTAAAAGCTACTTAATAGGAATAAAATCATTCATTAATCGATTAATTAAGATAAAGATTGGTGGTGAAAGGTTGAAAAAATGCTGGAAATGCACTCGTGTGACTGCGCTTCTATGAAAAGATACACTCTTGGTGGTATGAAGAAGAATAAGGTAGCTAGTATGCTTTGACTGAATTGTTATGATAAATAGAACTTAGTATTTATAAGTTGAATGAAGCTACTTAAAGGAATAAGGGATTTTAGGAAGATAGACATTTTATCAACATTTTATTCAATAAAACAATGACAGAAAAAACCTATCCTGGTGTTCGGTCTCTGCAAATCTGGTAAATCTGTAAAGCAAAAGAAAAGACGAAACGTAATTACATAATCGAGTATTTGTATCGAAACATCCTTGTATTTAATCAGTATCTCTCATTTCAAAGGGGCGAGTCATCGCGACAGGAAGATGTCCCACACGTATTTGATAATGGGTCGGAGAGTTCAATTGACATTATTATGAGTTATTATCATATTATCACATTCGTCTGATACATTAAGACCACGTTCTTCCTGTGATGAATATTCATATCGAAATTCTATGATATCTTCAAGTGCAGCTTGATTAAGAGGCTGAAAGAAATGTCAAAAGAAATCGCGAGATACCTTTAAGCGTTGCTATGTCAAGCTAAGTCAAGATTTATCATAGAGGTATTAAAGTATCAAAAGATAACTTCAGTTCTGTTACCATGGGATGGATGGCTCGGAACTAAAGACTGATTCAAGAGGTTTCATTCTGCTGAAATTACTGTAGATGTAATAAAGTAAATATAGTATACAATGACAGTTATTACTCCATTGGGTGTTATTGCCCAAAGGCCAGGAATTATATATCAACCCAAGGTCTATATTGGTTTTGGGTCAAACATCATCATTATCATTATTATTATTATTATTATTATTATTATTATTATTATTATTATTATCATTATTAACTGCTAAGCTACAACCCTAAGGCTCCAGCAGGGAAAATAGCCCAGTGAGGAAAGGAAACAAGGAAAAATAAAATATACTAAGAACAGTAACAACATTCAAATAAATATCTCCTATATAAACTTTGAAAACTTTAATAAATCAAGAGAAAGAAAAATAAGATAGAATAGTGTGCCCAAGTGTACCCTCAAGCAAGAGAACTCTAACCCAAGACAGTGGAAGACCATGGTACAGACGCTATGGCACTACCCAAGACTAGAGAACAATGGTTTGATTTTGGCGTGACCTTCTCATAGAAGAGCTCCTTACCATAGCTAAAGATTCCCTTCTACCCATACCAAGAGGAAAGTGGCGACTGAACAATTACAGTGCAGTAACCCCTGGGGCGAAGAAGAATTGTTTTGTAATCTCAGTGTTGTCAGGTGTATGAGGACAGAGGAGAATATGTAAAGAATATACCAGACTATTTGGCGTGTGTATAGGCAAAGGGAAAATGATCCGTAACCAGAGAGAAGGATCCAATGTAGTGCTGTCTGGCTTAGTCAAAGGAATCCATAAGTCTCTAGCCGTAGTCATCAACATCAGTTCAGTCTGTTTCCTTCGCGGTTTGGCAAAATATATTATCTCCGAACACATTTATGTTGATGACGTGAATACTCATAAATTCTGATAATATTTGATAAAGATATCATGTTACAAAGATCTAAAATAATCGATAACTAAGATTGTATTTATGAATTTGAGATATATAACTCGGCGCTGGGACCTGAGAGGTCATTCAGCAACTGGGGGGGGGGGGGGAAATCCAGCATTTGCACAAAGGCTAGAAGAGGTTAGACAGCAAAAAATTAAGAAAGTGGGAATGAAGGTAAGGTAAAAGAAGAAAATAGAAGAAACCGGTTTGTTTAGCGCAAGGATAGATTTATTTAAATCAGCACTCCAGTTGCATTGTTGCCATTACCTCATTACTTCGAATACAGCAAAAAAAAAAAAAAAAAAAAAAAAAAAAAAAAAAAAAAAAAAAAAAAAAAAAAAAAAAAAAAACCGGAATCCATGGAACTTCTAGGGGCTTTCAAGATTTATAATGAATGCTGCTTTTGAACAAAAAACTTAAAATATCTCAATCTGACCATCACATTCAATACAACCTGACCATCACGGTTATTGCGATTTAAAAAGAACACATGATTCGAGAACACGATTCCTATGAATTCTTTAAAAAAAAAAAAAAAAAATTAGTTAAATAGTAAAAATTTCAATTGTAAATACACTATAAGTAAAATAAAAAAATATTTATGTAAATATACTATGATGTATATATGTTATAAACTGTAAGGCTGCAAATATGTATTTCATAATAAAAGATAAAAAGAAAATTCGTTAGAAATGCTGTCCAGAGAAGAATCTTCGTCTCACTGTGACGTTTAGAGCTAACCTTGTTTACAGGCATTCCTATGGGGCCTCTTGAAGAAGAAGAAGATAGCTGCATACGATATGATCATGACTCCCTGCGGGATCCAGGTCAAAGCAGCCACCACAACGATCCATGAGACATGAAGCGTGTTCGTGTCTTTACCGCAAGTCGTTTCTGTCAGGTCTTTCCAGATGTGGCCATTTCAGCGAAGTAAATCATTGTTTATAAAATTTAAAACCAAGTATACAACAACAATAATAACAAATGCAGCCGTTTCTATTCCACTGTAGGATAAAGGCCACAGGCATGACTTTATTCATGTCTGGAGTTTGGCCCGTTTTCATCACCACGCTGACCAACTGCCAACTACGGAATGGTGATGGTGGGAGATTTTCGTCTGATCGTTCACAGGAAACCAACCTTAAATGGGTGTCCCTGACTTAGTAAAAAATTGCTGATCATGGCGATAACCAAACATTTTCATTTCACCACATTAAGGTATCCCCACTCAGAAATGATAATAGTTAATGGGGTCCGACACCCAATATGATAATAAATTGAATGAGGTCATTCCCTCTTCTGAATAACCAACACGAATTTCTTTATTTTCCTGCGACACGTATTGTCTGATTTCCAAACAATTACGTCCATGTAGTCGATAGACTTCTTGCATGAGAAGACTACAATATTATTGATTAAATTAATTAATTATCTAATTAAATTTCAGCAAACTTTTGTCAACTATTGTTTGTCTACATTTTTATGAACTATAGTTGCCGCAAAGATTCCGGTCGAAATAAGCCCCACTCCATAATGACGTCATAGCCTATCATGTTGTCTCCTGTGTTAACAACAGTCACAAATATTCACACATACTTGCTTTGTATAAATACATCCAGGTGACACCACGTTTCACCCAGTGCGTAAAACATGTTGGTGTCTCGAATCGTGAATAAAACATGCCCGGTAAACGTGAGGATGAGCTCAGTGCAAGACACGTTCATAAGTGGTTTCCAGAAGCTCTCAATAGCAGCTGGTTTCTGGTAAGGACGATGATGACCGACAAGTTGCCCAGGAGGGAAACGATGATCACCAGGACTGTGTAAAAGTCCATCCGACCCCCAACTCCCATGGCTCACTGTAAGTGAAATTGGACCTGTCCGAGAAGTTGCAATCGCTGAAACAGAGAACTTAATCTATGCCAAAAGAACAGCAGGTGTCGTTATAACTGGATACAAAGTCACCAGGAATGCCTACCAAATGGAGCGAGAGTGTTTGCATTATGAAGACTGAGAAGGTCAACTTGAGATGAGGAATTCACCTTGTGCTTCCCGATATGGTAACGTCCCTGACTGGGGAACAACAGACTGGGGTTCGAGTTCCGCTTAAACTCGTTAGTTTCTTTGGTCGCTGCAACTTCACCATCCTTGTGAGCTAAGGATGAGGGGCTTGGGGGAGCCTATAGGTCTATCTGCCGAGTCATCAGCAACCATTGCCTGGCCATCCTTGGTCCTAGCTTGGGTGGAGATGGGGCTTGGGAGCTGATCATATGTATAGATGGGGAGTCTCTAGGGCATTGCCCTGCTTTATAGGACAATGTCACTATCCCTTGCCTCTGCCATTCATGAGCGGACTTTAAACCTTTAAACGAGATGTATTTACTCCTTAGCTTCTTTCTACGTTATGATGCTAGGTACTCCTAAATTACTCAAGCCCATTTTTCTTGTTTCTTTCTTCTCAAGATCCTCATCAATTGTAAACTTCACAATATATTTATATTTCACGGCCTCTGATGTCACTCGTTCACACAGAATTCCTTGGTGTATAAAAGAAAATTGTTCATTTAATGCCAGTCATTATCAAATTTCCTAATCCAAGAACATCCAAAACAAAACGTTATCGTGTTTAGCTTTTAGCACAGTTTTTTTTCCAGTATGAAATGATCGTCTTTGCAACTTCACGTACTATCGCCTGCGAAAGACTCAGGGGCTAATCGTGTAGGGGATAATGTCTTTGCTAATTATTTCGTAATCACTATCTACCATTTATCACATATCTTTAAAATATCAGATACAGGACCGTTATCACCAGATGCTCTTTAGTATTTACAAAACTGTGTCAACCTCGTTAGTTTCACTGGTCAATGCAACCTCATCATCCTTGTGAGCTAAGGATATGGGGTATGGAGGAGCCTATAGGTCTTTCTGCTGAGTCATCAGCAGCCATTGCCTGGCCCTCCTTAGTCCTATCTTGTGTGGAAAGGGGCTTGGCCGCTGATCATATGTATATATGGTCAGTCTCTTAGGCATTGTCACGCTCGATAGGGCAATGTCCCTGTCCCTTGCCTCCGTCATTCATAAGTGGCCTATAAACCTTTAAATTCCTTGTTCATAGGGCCTATGTTCTTTGGTTTTCTAAAGCCATGCACGACTTTATTTATTTTCTCACTCTTTTGTAGCACAAGTTAAATAGAATTTATTGTTTTTAATCGCAAGCCATCGCTCAAGTGAAACCAAGGACAATCAATTTCAAGTGTCAATGAATTAAGTTTATCTATGAACTCAAGACTTTTACATAATACATAGCTCACTTCTTTTCATCTTAGCGGTGGCACACTAGGTTCTCGTGAATCTTTTCAATGTTGTATTTGCAATAGAAATTATTTCTAAGCATACTAAAGACAGATTACTTTAATTGCTGCTTGAAAAACTTCCCTAGACTAATTTATGAAACCCATTGCAACACCATATTATTCAGAGTGATAATTGGATAAAGGTTTTGAATCTGATTAATTTGAAGTGATTGTCGATGTAAAGATGATTATTACCAATGGCAAGGTTATTACTGTTCATATGCATGCATATTGATAAATTTATGATTAGAATTGCTAGTGGTATCAATGAAACAAAGAGAAAAAACTTATTTTTTTGTGTGAATCTGGCATGTTCTGTTGTCAGGACAAAAGTTTCCAATTCTTCCTTTGGGTAAAACACCAAAGGTATTGATACTTTACTGAAAAATTTGGAATAATTTTACAACGTAATTTTCGTAGGTATTCACTTTGTGTATATATATATATATATATATATATATATATATATATATATATATATATATATATATATATATATATATATATATATACAGTATATACATACACACACACACACAAACATATATATATATATATATATATATATATATATATATAACATACACACACACACACACATATATATATATATATATATATATATATATATATATATATAATACATATACAGTATATACATACACACACACACACACACACATATATATATATATATATATATATATATATATATATATATATATATATATATATATATATATATATAATTTATAAATCATTAAATGCTAAAGCCCTTGAGGTATCTACTATCTAAAGGCAACACTTTTCCATTTTTTTTCTTGTGTCCAAGGATAGAATTTTGAAGAAAAAAAAAAAAATTTGATACAATGGTGCTTCATTCATTCAACTCATGCTGACAGCTGTTTCAGCCAATAACTAATGATATTCGTCGGGGCATATACAGTATATATAAGGACCATGGATGCTTAGTGATATCAGTTTTTCTATCATCCTTTATAGTATTCATTTTTAAAACCTTCGTTCCTGTCCATCCTTTAGTTTAAGTGACTAAGCTGGAGGGTACTAAGCCTTCCTGACCAATTCATCGGACAATTTTGTCTATAGTCTAAGATTTGCACTTTTATTTTTTCTGCATATTGTATTGTATATATATATCTTTTTTTTCATTGTTAGGTTTGTTGTTTTATATTCATATTGTCAGAAGATATTGAACAATATCCAGGACCAGTGCGAAGTAGACTTCACGAGTTGAGTTAAGTATTCCAATATTCATAGACTATATGGCAATATTACCAATCTTACAGTTGCCCCTGATAGTATGATATTCTACTAAGCTCTGAAACTTTGGCTTCTCAAATGTAGCACTCATCCAAGCGGCATATTCCTGGTTTTAAGAAAACAATAATTTTGAAACAGGATGCCATTCCTAAGCCAAGGGGCATGGCAGTTTATGTCAGAGCTGAGTACTCAGCTTCTCATAAGTCCTGGTAAGAATGAGTGTCATGATCTTTAGATCACAAAAGTTTGTAGCAAGTATGACAACTTTTGTTTGTGATCCATCTATGATAATCTAGATTTGGATGATTCTATCTTCGATTGCCTTATTACCACTATGGCCTAGATGCAAGATCATGATAGAAAGGCCTCTTCTGCGCTTGTTGGTGATATGGCTAATAGGGAATGGCTAAATTCTGTTTCTTATACAGATCGCCATGGTTTAAGAGCTTTGTACTGCCTCTGAATTAGGCTGTGAGTAAATCATGAGTGAGTCTACTCATAAGTCTTGGACCTAATATACTGTATACCCATTCCCCTTGTGTTATAACAGACAAGTTTGGTCCTCAAATTGGGAAATCTGACCTTGACTTGGCTTCATTAGCAATCAAGAATGAGTAGCCTGTCCTTAATGTGTCATACTCTTTGAGGATATATATAAAACCTCAAACAGGCTGGAATGGCATTTCGAGTGATCGTTTGTATTTGAATTGGTCACCATTATATAAAGCGACTGAGCCTGTTACTCCTTTTAAAGGAAATCTGGTCAACATAATTGATAGACGTATCCTTTTTCGTTCATTAAAATACTGAGTGAAGGACAAACACTGATTCAATGTTTGTAGATGCACTATTTTGGAATAACAGGAGGCTTATAATTTTTGGAATGGTACTATATGAAATTTGACTTGGAATAACTATAATCAGTTAAAAGCTGTTGTTCAGAGAGTTTATGTCTCAACTGAAAATGAATGCAATCTGACCAAAAAATAAACCCTTTCTGATACAACCAATGGACATAAATGGTGGGCTACCTTTAACTCTGCACCCTTTGGTGTGGACTTAACAGTACCTCCTTTACTTAAACCAGATGACTGTCACTCACCATCCAAAGGAAAGGGCAACCCTTTGGTTGATGCGTTTGACAGTAACCAGAGCAATGAGAAACCCGATCTTCCTCATTCTTGTTTTCCTGAAGTTTACCCGTTAAATTAAAGGTTTCTTACTACAACATGATGCTTTTGGAGGTGTAGATGAAGACCCTAATGGTATTTTCCCTTGTTTTTTTATGAAGATTGCTGATTTCTTAGCTACATAGTTGTCTGTTATTTATTCATTGTTAGAAAGAAGAGGTTCTTTTTTAACTTGTTTGAGAATTGGTAATGTTACTCCACTGCATAAATGTGTTTGTGGTAGCGCTAGCCCTGCTGATTACTGCCCACTTTCCATAATTCCCGTATTATCTTAAGTTTTTGAATGTCTTCTAGCAGAATGTCTAAATAGGTATGCTTAAAGGTATCACCTGTTTCCTAATTTGTAGTTTGGCTTTCGCAAAGGCCTTGGACCATGTGATTTCCTTCTTACAATTTCTAACGCTGTACATAAATACTTAGATTTCCGTCAGGAATTTCATATGAGTGGCCTTAATTCAAGTGCTGCCTTTGACCATGTTAATGGTCAAAGGCCCTTATTTTCATACTTGAACAGATGGAATGAGTATATGTTTTCTTAACATCATTATTGAAGTAGGTGGATGTTTCTTAAAATCATTATTGAAATTAAAGTAATAAATTGTAGAGTACTTGTTGATGGGCACCATATTGAGTAAAGGAATCTGGTGTTTCTCAGGGTAATGTTCTTCGTCCATTAATTTTCAAACTATATACACATGATATGGGATTTGGCATATAAAACATGCTCGTTGCATATGCAGATGATGCTACTCTCTTTGCCTCAATTCCATCTCCTATATGTAGATCTGGGGTTACTGAATCCCTTAATGGAGATCAGTAATTTGTTTCCCTAAACAAGAGTGCAGTGAGGGCAGGGCTTCGTGATCCAAGAGAACAGAAAACAGATTTGACAAGTAACTGCTTCATTAAAGTTGCTTTATGAATTGTACTGAAAATTTAATGAATTGATTTTCGAAAAGCTCCGCCACCCTGAGGGTTGTAACGCCAGAGAATTCTAAATCAATCAGTATCAATTTTGAGCTTTACATTACATTCAAAGGATCCATATTCTTTATAGGAATTGTACGAACCAATCAGCGTCATTTCTTTTATCTCTACTTCTTTCTACTTCTGAAATTCCTACAATTACAATAGGAGATATGCGTGTATAAGTAGATTGTACGCCTTATACAAGCATGTGCTCTTGAACTTGGCAGCCTATACTATATGATAATTCTGAGGAACAATTAGGTCAGTCGAACATATGCTATAGATCTAGAGTCAATTAATATTCCGGAACGAAAGAGCCATAACTGTTATAATTAGAAAATTCAAGTAATTTCAGTTTACCACTTCGGGCTTGGTTTTTTTTTTTTTTTGCTAACACCTTGTATAAGGTCAGTCTGTGTTATGTGTCCTTAATTTAAAATATTAAAGGCTTAAGATAAACTCGAAAGCTTTAGATATTCATAAAAGCTTTAGATATGCCCTTATCAAAGCGATGAAGGTAAAAAAGACAGTGATGATGCTGATGGACACAAAATAACCGACTCTGAGAAAAAAAGAAAACACTTGGAGCATTGTTTCCAGATTTTATATAATTGATCTCACTATAACCGTTATCAATATGATAGTTGATATTGATATTTCCGTAAATGATATACGCCCATTCCTAGTAGTAGGTTGGCCAGGGCAACAGCTACTCGTTGACATCCTACTGCCAGAGTTATTATGTCCTTCGACTGGCCAGACAGTACTACATTGGATCCCGGCTCATTTTTCCTTTACCTACTTATACACCGAGTAGTCTGGGTTGTTCTTTACAGATTTTCCTCTGTCCTCATACACCTGACAACACTGAGATTACCAAACAATTCTTCTTTGCTCAAGGGGTTAACTACTGCACTGTAATTATTCAGTAGCTACTTTCCTCTTGGTAAGGGTAGAAGACTCTTTAGCTATGGTAAGTAGCTCTTCTAGGAGGAGGAAAGTTCAAAATCAAACCATTGTTCTCTAGTCTTGGGTAGTGCTATAGCCTCTGTACCATGGACTTCCACTCTCTTGGGTTAGAATTCTCCTCCTTGAGGATACACCCATGCACACTATTTTATCTTATTTCTCTTCCTCTTGTTTTTTTTTTAAGTTTTTATAGTTAAAGTAGGAAAGATCCAATTCAATGTTGTTATTGCTCTTGAAATACTTGTTTTGATTGTTCATTATTTCTCTTGTAGTTTATTTATTTCCTTTCCTCGCTAGGCTATTTTTTCCCTGCTAGAGCCCTTGGGTTTATAGCATCCTGCTTTTCCAACTGGGGTTGTAGCTTAGCTAATAATAATAATAATAATAATAATAATAATAATAATAATAATAATAATAATAATAAGTGAACCGCTTCTATTTCTATCTTCTCTAAAAGCAAGATATGTTTTCTTGACTTTTCTTAGTTCTATTTGCGCTGACTGGGAAATGTAATCGTATCAGCAGTATGTTCGGAATTTCCTTCCACACACTCGAAAGAACACTAATCAAAGGATTCAGTAATGGAGTTTTTAATAAGCCACGAAGTTCATTTTTATCAACGATGGTATTTCTTCACCACGACTCTGTCATCTTAGATTAGATTAAGCTAAAGCCACTTAACGGGTCCTAAAGCCGCTGTACTAATCATCATCAGTCAGACAAGATTTGCGTCGAAGCAAGGAATGGACAGCGTCCAGCTCATATTTTTTTTTAGGTGTCTTGAGAAAAGAAGCAAAATATCTGCGATAGGTTTTCTAAAATACAATAGATACAGAGTTGGGATTTTTTATATGTGAAAGTAAAAAAAAATCTTAAGTTATTTGCATTATAAATCCAAACTGTGATAGGTTTATAAAATACAATAAATACCGAGTGGGATTTTTTATATGTGAAAGTTATTTTCATTTTAAGCCAAAATTGAGATTAAGATTTCATTGGGAACTAGGTGGGATGTTAAATAGAAAAAAGATAGCTGTTTCCATGGAAATTTACAGAATTAAAAAAAAATTGATACTTAATGAGTGTTTTATTGATAAAAATGGGGTTTGATACATCCCACGTTTGTGTTTAAGGATCAATTGTATTACGTTTCTCTTTATTTTAAACTCAAAATTGTGCTTAAAAATTATTACTGGTCTTATTGAAAAAAAGTGATCATGAAAGAAAACGATAAATTAGACCTGGAATAAGTCAAGGAATAGGCCGGGTGAAAGTGCCATTAAAAAGTGACACCGTGACATATCGAAGTTTTGTATTTTTTTAAAAAATATATAGAAATCGGTTGTTTTGAGTGGCCGAAGGATGCTTCGACCGAGAGCCAGTGTTCTTCACAACCAGGACAAAAGCAACACAAAAAACAACAATAACAACAACAAAAACAACAACATCAACAAGAAAGAGAGGATCTATCTATCTGACAACAAGGCTTAATGCCTAAATCCTATATTCAATTCAATTCAACAAACATGGACTGTAATGAAACCTGCTGTTCTTGGGGTGAGGGTGAATTAATGTGTTTCAGTGATTACAACTTCACGGAGAAATGCAACTTGACCTTCACAGGACCTTGGGAACTGGGGGTCAGGTGGGCATTCACGTTCGTCATCACGACCCTGGGCTTCTTTGGGAACCTTTGCATCCTGCTCATCCTTTTCAGGAACAGGCTGCTCCTGAGGACGCCCGTGAATCGGTTCATCATGAACATGGCGTTGGCTGACTTCGTGCTGTCCTGCCTCGGTCCCGTCCAGTTCACCATTTCAGACACTCATCAGTTCTATATTTTAGGAGAAGCGTGGTGTCACTTGGAGGGGTACATTCAAAGTAAATATAACTTTTTTCTTTTTTACATACTCACACATATATCTACGAATACATACATACATACATACATATACAGTATATATATATATATATATATATATATATATATATATATATATATATATATATATATATATATATATATTATATACATGCATATATACATATATACATAAAATATATACATACATATACATGAAATATATATGTATATATATATATATATATATATATATATATATATATATATATATATATATATATATATATATATATATACCATCATCATCAGCTGTTACTAGTCCACTACAGAACAAAGGCCTCATACATGTCCTTCCACTAGCGTCTGTTTATAGTCTTTATGTGCCAGTCCTCACCCGCAAACTTATCGTCAAGTCATTGTTTCTCTTCCTTACCCAGCTTCTTTTACCATCTCTAGAGACCCATTCTGTTATTGTTAATATCTATCTTTTGTCTCATTTTCATTATATGCTATGTTCATGTCCATTTTTTTTCTTACATGATAGACTATGACCTCTATTTTATATATATAGGCTATATATATATATATATATATATATATATATATATATATATATATATATATATATATATATGTGTGTGTGTGTGTGTGTGTGTGTGTATATATATATATATGTGTGTATATATATATATATCATGTACTTATATTGCAAAATCCCATAGTTCTAAATCTGCGTGGATGATTTGCAGATGAGAAGAAATGTATAAAAACTATATTGTAAACAAAGAGAAATTTGAACGTTATGGCACTAAGTAAGATGAGAGAGGAAAGGCCGTTTACACAGGATGGATGTGCAAAGAATTATTTTCTATGTCGCTAAGAGAATTGAGAAAAGGGTAACTCTTGGAGTGTCACGAAGACTCTGAGGAGAGGACTGGTTGAACTGGAGTGCTATAGCCCTCGTTCGAGGACCGCTTAAAGGTTTAAAGGCCGCTCATGAATGGCAGAGGCAAGGGACAGTGAAATTAAGCCACTCATGAATGGCAGAGGGAAGGGACAGTGACATTAAAGCCACTCATGCATGGCAGAGGCAAGAAACAGTAACATTGTCCTAGCAAGCAGGACAATGCCCTAGAGACTGACCTTATATACATATGATCAGCGCACAAGCTCACTCTCCACCCAAGCTAGGACCAAGGAGGGCCAGGCATTGGCTGCTGATGACTCAGCAGATAGACCTATAGGCTCCCCCAACCACCCCCATCCTTAGATCACAAGGATGGGAAGATTTCAGCGACCAAAGGAACTAACGTTCGGGCACGACTCGAGCCCCAGTCTGGCGTTCACAAGTCAGGGACGTTACCACATAGGCCACCTCAACCCTTGAAGTATATCGAGTGGTAGGGATTGTAATATAGTCTAGCTATGGAAAAGTATGAGTCAAAAAAGAGAGTTTTTGAGAGGCTGAGTCTACACGACAGCGAGAATAAGTAATTCTGATCTAAGACCTAAATGCAGAGTAGGTGACAGAAAAAGATGATAACCAGGCTAACGTGGAGTTCCTGCAGTGTATAGAAAGGGAAATAATTGTTAGCTTTTTTGGGGGGAAACGTATTCGGTTGTAGGAAATTAATGTTTTCCAGAGAAGATTAAATATGCTTTGGTAGGAGCAAATAGTGAAGGGAAAGTATTTCCTAGGTTACATGATAGAGTGAGTGGAAGTGTAATCTGACATAATGAGATGGGCTGATTATTATGTAGTGGAAGCAAAATAAAAAACAATAACCGCTTAAGTTGGGAAGGAAAGGTTGTCAATAATACACTTAGATTATGTGAAAAACTTTGTTTGAGATGGATTGTGAGGAGTGCGCAAGATTAAAGGATAAGGTCACAAAATCAGCAGATTGTGCCTCTCGGGAATAATACGATAGGAAGACAGTATGAAAGTAATGGCCCTTATCTTGAATAGTGTTAACCTTGAAGTTAAGTGTTTAAATTAACACAGTTTTAAAAAAGAATATGCGAATTTACTCCATCGACTCTCAAACCTTTCTATGATCCATTGACGTTTCATCATACTACCTGCATTTAAAAGTTTTAATACCCTTTGTTATTTAACCATCATCTTTAATACATGCATGGCGAAATAAGTGCTTAAACTTGAATATAATGAGAGGTACCTAATTTTGTAACTATAAATTACGATTTTTCTTAGAATATAAATAGTGAGCTCCATAGATAATAATAATAATAATAATAATAATAATAATAATAATAATAATAATAATAATAATAATAAACTACAAGGAAATGGGAAACGAATTTAAAACTGTAAAATGATTATTTGCCATACACAGCTCCCAGAGCCAAATTCTGGCAATAAAGTTTAAAGAAAGGGTTAAAGGTGTCTGGTTTCAGTTCTAGTTTCATCAGAATAGATGCTCACCAGAATGTCAGCCGGCAAGCCAAAACCCCTACTGTGGTGACCAACCACAGCAGTGGCCTCCCCAGTAAACAGCATAAACTCACGGTCCCGACTGGGATCGATCTGCCGCCATGCGAATGTTAAGCGAACACTTTAAAACTGTACTAGCCAGGAGGATAGTACAGTTCTTTAGTAAAAATAAAATAAAGACTCAAAATTCAGCTTTTTCTCTTCCAATGATTTTCTTAATACTCTTAATTTGTAATGTCTTGTTAAATAATTTATACTAATTAATGAGTTTGTCCATTCATTTTTCCATTGAAGATTTTCTGAAGAATTGTCACAACCAGAAGGTATGTTTTTTTTATTACGTACCCATCTAAGGAACCCCTAAATAACCAAATTCTCTCGTAAGTATGCCACGTGGTATCTGTTTTATCTGTTGTTGTTTTGATCTGTGCTCATCAGTGTACACTTTGCCCCTCATATGGGAAAAGGCCCAGTAATAAAGTGGCGATAACATACACAACAATCTCATATCAAACTAATCAGAAAAGATGGAATTTCTGTTAGGGAAAAACGGCTTTGGTTTTATTATGTTTCGTGATAACTCTATAAAAAACGTCTTTGGTTTTATTGTTTCGTGATAACTCTATCAAAAACGTCTTTGGTTTTCTTGTGTTTCGTGATAATTCTATCATAGTCTTGTTCATACAGGAGGCAAAAAAGATAATCCTGAGGGAGGCGACCTTCTTATCTCTCTGCTCTCTCGGGAATCCAGCATCCTTGACTCATCGAAAACACTAGAAGATACGCCTCAGTAGAGAGAGCATGCTTTAGTCATGCCAAGGAGTCTGAGAGAGAGAGAGAGAGAGAGAGAGAGAGAGAGAGAGAGAGAGAGAGAGAGAGAGAGAGAGAGAGAGAATTTTCATAAATGGCAATGTACAAATGTTTTAATGTTGAACATGCTGACATGTCTCTTTTTACAGTTTATAAATGAAAGATCTGTTTTAATGTTGTTACTGTAAGTAAAATATTTCATTTTAATTGTTCATTACTTCTCACATAGTTTATTTCTTTAATTCCTTTCCTAACTGGGCTATTTTTCCTTGTTGGAACCCTTGGGCTTATAGCACCCTGCTTTTTCAACTATGGTTGTAACTTAGCTAGTAATAATAATATTAATAATAACAATAAAAATAATTATCATTAGTATTATTATTATTCAATGGTAGGGAAACAAGAAAACTAAAACAACTAGAGAGAAATAACCATACACAGACAGTAGTTACAATGACCCCACTCTTCAGCTGTCTTGGTTTATCTCGACGGCGAATGACCTAAAGGTTGAATGGATAAGCAGTCGTGACTACCTGTCTTTACGCATCTTTAAAAACGTTTGATGGGTAACGACAAAAACCATTCGACCGTGCAATTGCGACATCATGAGCATGAACGCCATGTGATTTATCATTATCATCATCATCATCTCCTGCTACGCCTATTGACGCAAAGAGCCTCGGTTAAATTTCGCCAGTCGTCTTTATATTGAGCTTTTAAATTAATACTTCGCTATTTATAATCTACTTCACGCCTCATAGGCCTCAGCCATGTGGGACTGGGTCTTCTAACTCTTCTAGTGCCTTGTGGAATCCAGTTGAAAGTTTGGTGAACTAATCTCTCTTGGGGAGTGTGAAGAGCATGTCCAAAACATCTCCATATGCCGTTCACCATGATCTTATCCACATATGGCACTCGAGTAACCTCTCTTAGAGCTTCATTTAGATACATTTACAAAATCATGAAATATCGTAACACTTATTGATATCTTTTTCAAATCTGAACTTGCATTTTGAAGCTCTAATAGCTTATCTATTTTTTTCTTCTCATCACTTGACCTATGTGTTTTTGAAGGTCATACACATCTTGCTATACATTTTTGGGTACTCACGACTTTTTTTTTTATATGATTACATCTCACTTATTGCTTTCAAACTCTCGTTTTTTAATTTATCGTACCATTTGCAATGAACTTGGCAAATTTAATAACTTTTCTATGCAATTTTGTTCCTAATTTTTTAAAAGTTCTTGTGCTCTCGCTATGCAGTTTTGTTTATAGAACTTAACTATGATTCTTTTTCTTTTTTAAAGTTCTCAGGCTTTTATTATACATTTTTGTTTTCCTAACTTTCGATATAATTTTTATATTTCTCATAGTTCTCTACTATTTTCTGTCCTCGTAATTATTGTTATATATTTTTGAAGATCTACTGACTCTTGTTAAGCATTTTGAAACTCATCACTCTCTCATTGTGTATTTTCTAAAGCCTCACAATGAATTTTTGAAATTCCCATGTCCCTTGTTACGATTTTTTATAGATGTTCGCATCCATTAGAATGCGTTCTTGAAGTTTTCATGCCTCTTCCCATATATTTTTAAACTTCATAAAGAACTTATTTACTTTGATTCTCATAATTATAGCAATGTGTTGTGAAGTTCTCATACCTCTTGCTATGTAATTTTCTTACTATCGCTCTTAAAAGAATATTTTCTGATTTGCAAAATTTTCAGTTTTAGGAAAAAAAACCTCTTTTCAAGCTATGACTGAACATTTTTACGTTGAGTGCCGTATGTACAGTATACCCACTATTTTTACCGCAAAGAATGAATTTCATTATGAAATATATATATATATATATATATATATATATATATATATATATATATATATATATATATATATATATATAGATAAAGTAATTTATTCATTTCAGAACATCCCTATCTTTTCCATATGAAAATCCCAGGAATGATAAATCTAAAATTTATTTTGAAACACATTTTTTTTTTTTCATTTTAAACTACAATATATTATTATGCATATGAATATAAATAACAAGTTCACCTATGATAATTGAAAAAAAAAGTTCGTAAATTCATTTCCATTTCTATCTTATAATGCAAATCATTATAAAAAGAGTAAACAAAATTCTATGAAGAAAGTTTATGATGGATTTGTTCAATATAAGTGACAGATATTCCATACAGTAAACACCAATGATGGACTGTGGCCATGTATCTCTTATCAGTGTAATCTCTCGGTCGCTTACGATACTCTATCAACAAGGCTACGCAGTTTTTGAGATAAGATACGGAGCAATTCTTAATACAATGTATATCAATTCTAGGAAGAATCTTTAAGAGATAATTTTGCTGTATTCTATTTTACAAAGTAAAACCCCCTCTGCTGACCCTGTGGTTTTGAGACACTGTTACCAAGTTGTGGAATGATCTTCCTAATCGGGTAGTTGAATCAGTAGAACTTCAAAAGTTCAAAGTTGGAGCAAATGCTTTTTTGTTGACTAGGCGGACATGAGTCTTTTTATAGTTTATATATGACATATTTGTTTTTGACGTTGTTAATAGTTTATATATGACATCTGTTTTGACGTTGTTACTTTTTTTAGATTGATTTATTGTTAATTTAATCTCTTCATTTATTTATTTCCTTATTTCCTTTCCTCACTGGGCTATTTTTCCCTGTTGGAGCCCCTGGGCTTATAGCACTTTGCCTTTCCAACTAGGGTTGTAGCTTGGACAGTAATAGTAATAATAATAACTGTAGGCATTGGGCCCTTTAATCTTCCATCAACGTCCAATCAACCGCTTGAGAGTTAGTGGGTCCTTTGACTGGCCACACAACACTACATTGGATTCCTCTCTCTGGTTACGGCTTATTTTCCCTTTGCCTACACATACACTGAATAGTCTCGCCTATTCTTTACATATTCTACTATGTCCTCATACACGTGATAACACTGATATTACAAAACAATGTTTTTTTTTCCGCTGCACTGCAACTGTTCAGTGGGTATTTTTCTCTTGGTGAGGATAGAAGAGAGACTTTAGCTACGGTAAGCAGCTCTTTTAGGAGAAGGACACTCCAAAATCAAACCATTGCATTGTTCTCTAGTCTTGGGTAGTGCCAAAGCCTCTGTACCATGGTTTTGCACTGTCTTGGGATTGATCTCTTGCTTTTCCAACTAGGGTTGTAGCTTAGCAAGTAATAATAATAATAATAATAATAATAATAATAATAATAATAATAATAATAATAGGGTATTAAATTGGATGGTTGAGGCTTTCTTAATTCTTGTTTTTGGCATTAAGATTATTAATTAAAAATAAAACTTTATAATCTTTATTACTGAACGCATTAAACATACCTCAAAATGGTTTCCTGTAAGATTAGATTTTCGTACATCTGTTTTTTACTATTCCTTTGCTAAGAAATTTCCAGAAATTGAACATATTCTGTTTCTATGATTTACGATAACTTCCATAAAACACAATGCATAATTGTAACTTTATAGGTTTAAAGGCTACTCATGAATGGCAGAGGCAAGGACAGTGACATTGCCCTAGAAACTGACCATATATACATGCGATCAGCCCCCAAGGTCCCTCTCCACCATAGCTAAGACCAAGGAGCGCCAGGCAATGACTTCTGATGACTCAGCAGATATACCTATAGTTTCCCCAAACCCTCCATCCTTAGCTCTCAAGAATGGTGACCAAAAGAACTAACGAGTTTGAGCGGGACTTGAACCCCAGTCTGGCGATCACTATTATTATTATTATTATTACTTGCTAAGCTACAACCCTAGTTGGAAAAGCAGAATGCTATAAGTCCAGGGGCCCCAACAGGGAAAATAGCACGGCGAGATAAGGAAACAAGGAAAAATAAAATATTTTAAGAACAGTAACAAACATTAAAATAAATATTTCCAATATGAACTTTAAAAACTTTAACAAACAAGAGGAAGAGAAATCAGATAGAATAGTGTGCCTGAGTGTACCTTCAAGCAAGAGAACTCTAACCCAAGACAGTGGAGGACCATGGTACAGAGGCTA
Source organism: Palaemon carinicauda (assembly GCF_036898095.1). Classification (NCBI taxonomy): domain Eukaryota; kingdom Metazoa; phylum Arthropoda; class Malacostraca; order Decapoda; family Palaemonidae; genus Palaemon; species Palaemon carinicauda. The sequence goes on along the minus strand of NC_090732.1, from coordinate 125,426,022 downwards.
GTCAGGGACGTTACCACATAGGCCACCACAAATAATTTCCCTATTTCAGTCCAAGATGAAGTTAACATTAAGAATCTTTTCAATTTTTGTTTTGGTTATCCTTGCCTATTCGTTAATTACATTTCTAGTAAAAATTACTAAATTCCTTTCGTTTGCTAATTATTGTTACATGTAGGGGTGATGTGCTTCCATTTTTCAATCTTTAATTTGTTTTCATATAAAGTAATCACTGCGTAAAAACTGACGCAGTAATCTTAAACAAAGATGAATTTTTGGTTGCTGAACAGTGCAATGTCCACTTTCAGAGTGAATAATGGAGGTTCTCACAATAATTCGTTTCTTAATCAGTCCAAGTATAATAGTTTCCAAATTAATGTGGGATACTTGAGAAACATCTCCTCCCTAGTACCTTTTCAGCTTGTTTATAAAAAACAAGTGTTTCAAAATTCTTTGAGATCTGCTTATTCTGAGTAATCGTTATGACTATTTTATTCATCTCTGTTCCCAGATTAGGACTTCGACTACTGACTCTGCTCTTAACTGCTAAATGAAAAGTTGAGCTCCATTAAATTCTGCGATTCATTTCTTGATCTTAGTAGTGGCCTATTGGTAACGCCCCGACTGGTGAACGCCAGACTGGGGTTCGAGTCCCGCCCAAACTCGTTATTTTCTTTGGTCGTTGCAACCTCACCATCCTTGTGAGCTAAGGATTGGAGTCTACCTGCTGAGTCATCAGCAGCCATTGCCTGGCCCTCCCTAGTCTTAGCTTGGATGGAGAGGGGCCTTGGGCGCTGATAATATGTATATATGGTAAGTCTCCTGGGCACAGTCCTGCTTGCTAAGGCAATGTCACTGTCCCTTTGCTCTGCCATTCATGAGTGGCCGTTGAACCTTTAAACCAGTGGTTCCCAACCTTTTTTTTGTCATTTCCCCCCTGCACCTAGTTCAACCATCCAGATTTCCCCCTTCATGCCCCGCCCAGCCCTCATGCCCACTCGCTTGCCTCAGAAATGGGTAGGATATTCCAATTCTCCCCTTGAATATCATGTCAGAGAGAAATGATATGATCATATCACAATTGAATGGCTAACAACAAATTGCCGCACTTACTATGTGGACATTTTCCGCTTGTTTTAGTTAGTAGGTAGTGTAATTATTTCCCCCCTGGAAGCTTCAAATTTCCCCCCAGGGAAAATTTTCCCCAGGTTGGGAACCACTGCTTTAAACCGTCTTTCGAATAACCCACCATGTATATTTTTATAAAGTCTTTCAGAATTTTTATCGACCTTTGTATTCAAATTTTCCCATACTATGATTTATATGACCTGACACAATTCTAACAGTGATACCTTATCTGACGCTAGGCTTAATATCACGCTGTTTTCAAGAAGTTCTATTCCTGCAGTTACCAGATGGTGGATTAATCTTCCCATGCATGTAGTTGAGTAGCTTTTATTATTATTACTTGCTTAGCTATATCCCTAGTTGGAAAAGCAGAATGCTTTAACCCCGTGGGCTCCAACAGGGAAAATAGCTCAATGAGGGAAGGAAATAGGGAAACTAAAAGAGAAGTAATTAGCAATTGAAATAAAATATCTTAAGAACAGTAACAACATTAAAGTAAATCTTTCATATAAAAACTAAAAACTTAAAAAATGAACCAGGAAGATAAATAACATAGAATAGTGTGCCCAAGTGTACCCTTAAGTAAGAGAACTCTAATCCAAGACAGTGGAAGACCATGGTGCAGAGGCTATGCCATTATCCAAGACTAAAGAACAATGGTTGATTTTGGAGTGTCCTTCACCTAGAAAAGCTGCTTACTATAGCTAAAGAATTTCTTCTACCCTTACTAAGAGGAAATTAGTCACTGAATAATTACACTGCAGTAGTTAACCCCTAGAGCGAGGAAGAATTGTTTGATAATCTCAGTGTTGTCAGGTGTATTACGACAGAGGAGAATATGTAAAGAATAGGCCGGACTATTCGGAGTATGTATAGGAAAAAGGAAAATGAGCCGTAACCAGAGAGAAGGATCCAATATAGTACTGTCTGTCTGGCCAATCAAAAGGGCCCAAGCGGTAGTATCCCAACAGGTGGCTGGTGCCCTGCCCAACCTACGGTGCCTGTAGGGAGGTAGTGCAGATAGCGGACCTTACGTAGTACATTGCAAACATTATTTATGAGTCTTTGCAAAGTCCCTTTGGGTATAATTTTAGCATTCCATTTTAAATCCATTCTCACCTCATTTCTTCTATCTTATTGCCTAAATTCTTAACTTTGATTTCATGGTAAAAAAGGGTGCTTTCCCCCAGCTACATATCCCTGTTCTCATAAAGCAAAGCGGGGTGATAATAGTTTTCTTTTTTATGTTGACCAGGATTACATAAGTCTCAGTTCATAATCTAATTTTTCTTTAACAATTGTTTATTATTTTCTCTTGTACTTGGCCTTGCATCATTATACTTTTTAAACTATGGTAGTAGCTTACCTAATGATAATAATTATCATTATTATTAGCTACGCTACGACCCTTCTTGGAAAAGTAGAATGATATAAACCCAAGGGCTCCTACAAGGAAAATAGCCCAATGAGGGAAGGAAATAAGGAAATATGTAGAATAGTGTACCCAAGTGTACCGTCAAACAAGAGAACTCTGACCCAAGACAGTGGAAGACTATGGTACAGTGCCTATGATACTACCTACGACTAGAGAACAATGGTTTGATTTTGGTGTGTCCTCCTCCTAGAAGAGCTGCTTACCATAGCTAAAGAGTCTCTTCTACCCTTGCCAAGTAGTAAGTAGCCCGTTGAGTGAAGAGTAATTTTTCAGTTATTTTAGTATTGTCAGGTGTATAACGAAATAGGAAAATGTGTAAATAATAGGCCTAACTATTCAGTGTACGTGTAGGCAGGGAAAAATGATCCGTAACCAGTATTATCTGGCCTGTCAAAGGACAAAGTAACTCCAGCAGTGGTATCTCAACCAGCAGCAACGCCTTGCCTCTTTAACAGTCTTGTACTACTACTACTACTACTACTACTACTACTACTACTACTACTACTACTACTAATAATAATAAATATTCTCCCTGTTATTTACTAAATAAGACAAATCTTCCACTCTCATTCTAGGTGCCTCAGCAGCACCAAACTTGTCGTTTACATCACCAAAATTGAAATTTTTTACATAATCACTTTCTATAGACATTATAGCAAGACAAACTGTTTGAGATTATCTTCTTCTTAAGAAGGGCAAGATTTTGATACATTTAATTTTATAAATTGACGGTACAATGACTGAATGAATTTGAAATTCTTATATACTTGCAAAACTGTCTTTGATAATTAACATTACATCATCCGGATCTACTCCTTGGCATGTGTTTACGAAAGGATATATGTGAAAAAATTTGATTTTTGGTAGGTGGTTCCCGTAAATTTATAACGTTTGAAGTCCAAAATACACAGTACATGGATCAGACAATTATGAATAATCTTTATAACACCCTGTTTTGTAGTTTTCCATTTCTCTTAGTAAAATAAACAATTACACGTATTTATATAATTCTTATAAAATTTAACACAGCTTTTCAACAGATTTTTTTTTTATTATAATCAAAATTCTGTTTTTAAATTCCTGGAGTTAACTAAATAGCATTATTATTATTATTTTTATTACTAGCCAAGCTACAACCATAGTTGGAAAAGCAAGATGCTATAAGCCCAAGGGCTCCAATATGGAAAAATAGCCCAGTGAGGAAAGGAAATAAGGAAATAAAAAAATGATGAGAACAAATTAACAATAAATCATTCTAAAAACAGTAACAACGTCAAAACAGATATGTCATATATAATCTATAAAAAGACTCATGTCAGCCTGGTCAAAAAAAAGAAAAAAATTCTGTCTTTTGAAGACAAGAAGACAACTTTTAATTTTCAAGTAGACTAACCATGTTTTAAAGTCTAAATTCTCTCATGGCTAGTACAGTGTTTGCCTAGCATTCGCATGGCAGCCGATCGATCCCCGTCCGTGACGGTGAGTTTAAGCTGTTTACTGGGGAGGCCACTGCTGTGGTTGGGCACCACAGTGGGGGGTTGGGCTAACCCGGCTGACGTTCTGGTGAACATCTATTCTGATGGAACTGGAACTGAAACCAGACACCTTTAACCTTAACCTTTAACATCATCACCCGTAGTGGCACGCACCCGAATTTAAGATTATTGGGGTCCAATGTACTGTACACTGTTAAAAATTTGCATTAAACGGTAAATGCCTGGCAACATATATTCCAGGATTTTTAGCTATTTAAAAACGGATACATTGACGCTAAGGAGTGATATTAAGGCTACCAACCCGTAAAAGATAATAACAAAGTTGGGTAAAAATTACGGTCGCCTGTATTTTGCGGAAAGACGGCTAAGAACAGTATATTTTTACGGAGAATGTCAGATTAAGATTTTTTTTTTTTTTTTAACAGTGTAGCCTATATACTGATTTTAAAACTGGGCAGTAATTGCACACGTCTAAGATTTAAGAATTACCGAAATTTCTATAGAAAAAAAATAATAATGCATAGTATTTCGGTGAGAGATATTTCAATCATTTTCGTAATACTCTAGTGTAAGTATTAACTGTACATTTGACAAGATTTTTGAATTACATATATTTACAATGAAAAAAAGGGATTCTAGTATTACGTTATAAGAGCAAGGATGTAGTTTATTTCAGCCATGTAAATATATATATATATATATATATATATATATATATATATATATATATATGTTTATACACATACTGTGTATATATGTATGTATATATGTGTATATATACATGTGTATATATATATATATATATATATATATATATATATATATATATATACATATATAAATATACACATACATACATACATACATACATATATATATATATATATATATATATATATATATATATATATATATATATATATATGTGTGTGTGTGTGTGTGTGTGTGTGTGTGTGTGTATCACCCGAAATATATATTCTCATCTTCCATTGAAGCGCCTTTCTCTTCCCACATTAATTTGAAGTCGGCGAGGCAAAGAAAGCTTCTCCATTTCATTTCCCATTTGGATACCCTCAACGGATTTAGTGGAAATCAGATCTAAAAGTACTGGAACTCGAGAAATTACAATAGTTTCCATTTTCTGAAAATGTTCTGTAAAATCATTTTCAGTGAATTTCCCGTAAAATGTTTTTTTCCTAGATGTTATGTATTACAAAAAGCTGTGAAATTTCCCATTAAAATTCGTATTTTCCTCATAATAATCTTTGTGATTCTCACGGTTGTTCGAACGGAATGCATCTCGTAATTTCACGGTTGATGGAATAATTATAAAGCTAATATGTCGTTTCTCGTTCATCTCCATCTCGATAACAACTGTCAAAATTATTAAGAAAAACTGAAGTACATATACATACTTTAACGATTTATTTATCTATATGCTGCTTCATTCTTTTATTTGCTCACCTTTCGTATTTTTATGCATTACTCTTCTCTTATCTGTTGATATCTTTATCAGTTTATCCTTTAGTTCCCTTCGTATTTTTCTCTTATCTCTTATTATATTTACTTGTTTATCCTTTAGTTTTCCATTTTGCAGTCTTGGTGATGCTGGTGAGCACATTGAGTCTGCACTATTCTTCTCTTATCTATTGATATCTTTCTCTGTTTATCCTTTAGTTCCCTTCGTATTTTTCTCTTATCTGTTGATATATTTACTTGTTTATCCTTTATTTTCCCATTTTGCAGTCTTGGTGATGCTGGTGAGCACATTGAGTCTGCACTATTCTTCTCTTATCTATTGATATCTTTCTCTGTTTATCCTTTAGTTCCCTTCGTATTTTTCTCTTATCTGTTATTATATTTACTTGTTTATCCTTTAGTTCCCTTCGTATTTTTCTCTTATCTGTTAATATATTTACTTGTTTATCCTTTAGTTCCCTTCGTATTTTTCTCTTATCTGTTGATATATTTACTTGTTTATCCTTTAGTTCCCTTCGTATTTTTCTCTTATCTGTTATTATATTTACTTGTTTATCCTTTATTTCCCCCTTTTGCAGTTTTGGTGATGCTGGTGAGCACATTGAGTCTGCACTATTCTTCTCTTATTTATTGATATCTTTCTCTGTTTATCCTTTAGTTCCCTTCGTATTTTTCTCTTATCTGATGATATAATTACTTGTTTATCCTTTAGTTTTCCCTTTTGCAGTCTTGGTGATGCTGGTAAGCACATTGAGTCTGCACTATTCTTCTCTTATCTATTGATATCTTTCTCTGTTTATCCTTTAGTTCCCTACGTATTTTTCTCTTATCTGTTATTATATTTACTTCGTTTATCCTTTATTTCTCCCTTTTGCAGTCTTGGTGATGCTGGTAAGCACATTGAGTCTGCACTATTCTTCTCTTATCTATTGATATCTTTCTCTGTTTATCCTTTAGTTCCCTACGTATTTTTCTCTTATCTGTTATTATATTTACTTCGTTTATCCTTTATTTCTCCCTTTTGCAGTCTTGGTGATGCTGGTGAGCACATTGAGTCTGCACTATTCTTCTCTTATCTATTAATATCTTTCTCTGTTCATCCTTTAGTTCCCTTCGTATTTTTCTCTTATCTCTTATTATATTTACTTGTTTATCCTTTAGTTTTCCATTTTGCAGTCTTGGTGATGCTGGTGAGCACATTGAGTCTGCACTATTCTTCTCTTATCTATTGATATCTTTCTCTGTTTATCCTTTAGTTCCCTTCGTATTTTTCTCTTATCTGTTGATATATTTACTTGTTTATCCTTTATTTTCCCATTTTGCAGTCTTGGTGATGCTGGTGAGCACATTGAGTCTGCACTATTCTTCTCTTATCTATTGATATCTTTCTCTGTTTATCCTTTAGTTCCCTTCGTATTTTTCTCTTATCTGTTATTATATTTACTTGTTTATCCTTTAGTTTTCCATTTTGCAGTCTTGGTGATGCTGGTGAGCACATTGAGTCTGCACTATTCTTCTCTTATCTATTGATATCTTTCTCTGTTTATCCTTTAGTTCCCTTCGTATTTTTCTCTTATCTGTTAATATATTTACTTGTTTATCCTTTAGTTTTCCATTTTGCCTTCGTATTTTTCTCTTATCTGTTATCATATTTACTTGTTTATCCTTTAGTTTCCCATTTTGCAGTCTTGGTGATGCTGGTGAGCACATTGAGTCTGACTGTGATTAGCTATGATCGGATGATTGGAATCGTCCGGCCATTCCACAAGCCACCGAAGATTTGGCAGTATAACGTCATCATCATTCTCATCTGGATTCTGTCGGCTGCTTTAGCTGTGCCTTTCATGCTCTACAGAGTCTATACTGTAAGTAAATGCAGCAAATAACACTGAAAACTAAAGGCGTAATCAAGGTGGGACAGATGAAGCATTTGTATTATGAAAATCATAAGGCCAGATGAAGGAATTTGATTTTGATAATCATAAAACTAATTTACAATTCCCATAAAACCAATTTACAATTCCATTAAATAATTTTACAATTCCCATAAGATAAATTTACGATTCCCATAAAACCCTTTTACAATTATCATAAAGCCAATTTATAATTTACATAAAACTAATTTACAATAACCATAAAACCAATTTAAAATTCCCATAAAACCAATTTAAAATTACCATAAAGCCAATTTACAATTCCCATAAAACCAATTTACAATTCCCATAAAACCAAATTACAATTACCATAAAACCAATTTACAATTCCCATAAAACCAATTTACAATTACCATAAAACCAAATTACAATTCCCATAAAACCAATTTACAATTCCCATAAAACCAATTTACAACTCTCGTAAAACCAATTTACAATGACCATAAAACCAATTTACAATTCCTATAAAACCAATTTAATATTACCATAATATCAATTTACAATTCCCGTAAAACCAATTTACATTTCTCATAAAACTGCGGTTACAATCACTTATAAACGTATTACTAAATTTTCTTCTATATGAATGTAATGAAATTATCTAAATTTGAACACCAGATGTCAGAGGTCGTTGCCTGTAATGATTTTGACATATTTCAGACCAGATAGGGCACTCCTTATATGGATTCTATTAGTTTTCCGTTTGAAAAAAAAAAAAAAAAAAAAAAAAAAAAAAAAAAAAAAAAAAAAAAAAAAAATTGAAATCTTAGAGAGATATATTTTTGCCTTCACAGCTTTCCCCCAACTCTAGTTTGCTATTCAAATGTTGGATGTAGCCATACAACAAAACCCTTGTTCTTCAGCAAATCTGGCGATGGGATTACAGTTGATGGGGAAGGTATCTGTTGGGTCTCAAATGAGTGTTGAATTTTGAATTGGTCTATGAGAAATTTTTGAAAGAACTATCGAAGTTTTGTGTTTTTGTCTTTTAATTAAATTATCCAGATCTAAGGCAATTATTGTATGATCCATCGACCTTAAATCTCAAGACAAACCCTATATTTACAAGTGGCATTTGATATATAACTTTCTATGATACAAATAAGATTATGTGAACGTTAAAACACAGCCTGGCTTTGAAGTATATTAATCTATTTCCAATATAATACTTTGGTCTTGAGTCTGCATTTATACCTATATAGTATTATATAGGTGTTTTTTTACTTTCAGGCAAAAAGATTTCTGCATTAATTGATTATTTTGATCAATAAACGTCTATGTAACAAAACAATGTTTTTGAAAGGAATAAACATGAGGAAAAACATACATTGTAATACACACATTCTGATTTTTCCGCCATAGCTTGGGCATCTACCCAATTCTATGAAGTACTCGTGAACCTCATGTACTTCTGCCATAATATTTTTTCCAGATTCGCATATGGAAAGACCTAACGGAGACCAATTGCGGGGAAAATAACTCCAAGATGGGACTGTGGTGGACCTTCACTCTCATCATTCTCATATGGATTCCCATGGGAGTGATGCTCATCTCCTATACTTCAATTCTAGTAGTTCTGAAAAACTCCAAGTGGAGACAAAGACTTACAGGTTAGTATCCTTCATGTTCCAAATGAAGTCTTAGGCTGTGTCAATTCGGTTTGACTTGGTATGTCCAGGGTGAAGCGGTCTGAGGTTTGAATTTAAAATACAGATTCCAAAAATGATTTATTGATTAAAGATTTTGTGCTATATAGTCCACGTTGGGACTGGTGAGTCCATTGAGTGACCAAATGAAACTATGTGAAAACTCTACAGTTACATTGTGAAGATGAGTTAGAACGGGATGGACAGCAAAATGAAATAAAGGAAGTAGGAACGGAAATGAAGTACAGTAGAAGGATGTAAAGCAAATACAGCTACAGGCTGAAGGAGTACTGCATCCTTACTCGAAGTACTTCTTACAGTGTACAGCTTGAGGTTTGCTGACAGCACTTTCCCTTACCTGGTGTTGCCAAAGAGACCGTTCACACGAAATGCTTAAGATGCTGGTTGAAATGGTCTCATCGGAATCAACATATTTCCGGCATCTACACAGACAGCGATTTGGCAGGTGCAGAATAAAGGTGTCTGGTTTCAGTTCCAGTTTCATTAGAATACATGCTCACCAGATCGTCAGCCGGAGAAGCCTAAACCCCCACTGTGGTGCCCAAGCACAGCAGTGGCCTCCCCAGTAAATAAATTAAATTCACGATCCTGGGCAGGGATCGATCTGTTGCCATGAATGCTAGGCAAACACGTTATCACTGTACTAGCCAGGTTGAAGTGGGGTGAAGCTTGAATTTATAGCACAGTGATCATAATGAGACCGTTTATGAAGAAAGCTGAAGGTGCTGGCTGGAACAGTCTCATTGGAATCAATATATTTCAATGCCAAACTCCTGTCTGCATCTACCGAATCTTAAAACTGTAATAATGTATCCTTAGGCATACAAGTGTGGATGACTCCATGGTCCATGTAGAGACTTGAGCAACCAGGTAGGGGTGCGTCATGTTCCAAGGGGGGACTAAGGCCAAAGATGAGACACTTACGCACACAAGACAGGGATGCTGTATATTCCAAGTGGAGACCTAGGCACACACGCGAGGAGCCCTCATGATCAAGAACAGTAACAACATTACATCAGATCTTTAATATATGAACTACAAAATCTTCATAAAACAAAAAACTAAGGGAAAAAATAATATAGAACTGCGTGCCCGAGTGTACCCTCAAGCAAGAGAACTCTAATCCAAGACAGTGTAAGACCATGGTACAGAGGCTATGGCATTACCTAAGACTAGAGAACAATGGTTTGATTTTGAAGTGTCCTTCTTCTATAAGAGCTGCTTATCATAGCTAAAGAGCCTCTTCTACCCTTACTATTAGAAAAGTAGTCACTGAACAATTACAGTGTAATGGTTAACCTCTTGAGTGAGGAAGAACTGTTTGGTAATCTCAGTGTTGCCAGATATATGAGGACAGAGGAAAATGTAGAATGAATAGGGCACACTATTTGGTGTATGTGTAGGCAAAGACAAAATGAGCAGTAACCAGAGAGAGGGATCCAATATAGTACTGTTTGGCCAGTCAAAGGATCCAATAACTCTAGCGGTAGTATCTCAACGGGTGGCTGGTCACAAAAGTGGGGATGCTTTATATCCTCGGTGGAAACCTTGGCATACAGGTGAGGAACCTTCATGTTTCAAATGGAGAGTTATACATACAAATATGGGTAATCCATGTTTCGGATCAAGACTCAAGTGCCTAAGTGCACAGGTGAGGAACCTTCATCTTCCAAGTGGAGTATTAGGTACTAGATGGGAATGCTTTACATACCAAGTGAAGAACTCGTCACAGGTGAGAAACCTTTATGATCCAAGTAGAAATTTATAAATACAGGATGGAATGCTTCATGTCACAGGTTGATGTCTCAGCACACAGATAAGAAAATTTCATGTTCCAAAAGGAGAAGTTAGCACAAAGATATGGATTAGGCAAATTTTGGATCAAGACGCAGGTACAACGGCAAAGAACCTTCATAATCCAAGTGGAGCCTTAGACATAAAAAGGGAATGCTTTAAGTTCCTAGTAGAATCCTTAGGAAAAACGTGAAGGACCTTTGTTCCACATATATATTTGAGTCTATAGAAAGAAATTATGTACATCCCAACTGGAAAATTAAGTAGAAAAATGAGGATCCTTCATGATCCTGATGAAGACTTATGCACACAGGTGGGAATGGGATATTTTATATTCTGATTTAAGACTTAAGTACAAAGTTGATAAATCTTCATATCTGGGTAGATTCTTATGCATACAGGTGGGGATATTTATATCTTAGGTACACCAGTGAGGAGCTATCAGGTAAAGACCTGGTCTCACAGCGAAGGAACCTTCACATGTAAAATTTTGCGTTTTAAGTAGAGATCTCGGCACATGGGGAGGGATCTTTATATTCTAAGTTTCTAAGAGGAGACTTAAGAATACAAGTGGTCATGCTTTGTGTTTCAAGTAAAGATCTGGGCATATAAGCGAGAAACCTTCACATTCTAAGAGGAGACTTATTCATAAAAGTGAGTTATCTTAGTGCTTCAAGTAGAGTCTAGGCACACTGGGGAGGAATCTCTATGTTCTTAGTGGAGACTTGTGCATACAGGCGGAGATGCTTTATGCTTCACTGCACGTGGAGACTTGAGTTCACTTGTGGGAATGATTTTATGTTCTGTTGAAACTCAAGACACATAGGGAAGGCACCATCTTGTTCCAAGGGGGAGCTTGGGCACAGGATAAAAACTTAATATACTTTGCTTATGATGCTTGCCCTCACTTGACTGATTATATGATCTGCTAATAGGCTATACCTTACTCACACCCCTAAATTGATAAATATACTACTAGTTGTCCCTTAATGTAATTCTCTTCAGTAATCATGTGCTTGCCAAAGGTATTGTACAGTACACAATTTTAAATAGTTAGTTATCTGTTATTGAATATGGCAATTGGTTTGAGAGAAGTCCTCATTTAGAAGGAATTTCGATTTCAGAACTGATTTTTGTAAACGGGTAAGGAAAAGTTCAAAGATTAAAATGGTTTAGTCGACTAAAATTTAATTCGATGATAGAATATCAGAAGGCTGTCTGATTTTGCCATATCAATAACTACAGTATGTCTAAAACAATGAAATATCAATAAGAATTATATCAACAATAGTGGTAAATTTTATTGCGACACTGTAGTCCCAAATTAACCTCATTATTTTGAATGTTCCCTGAGATTAACAGAACCATAAATACAAGTTTCACGCTGTTAAAAACCAAACCAATTGCACCGACAAACACAAATACATTAAATGCACATGTAGATATATGAATATCGTGCAGTTGGACACACGAATCCCTGTCACACCCTTACTTCACGGGAGTAACTAAACAGCGTAGGGAGAGATGGCAGACCGGGTGGTTGGGATTGAACACAGGAACTCGCCACACAGCAAGGGTGTGGCTGGTTGTACTTCCTCGGAGTGAGGTGTATCACGGACTCCTGTATCTAACTGTACCAACATCCTCATTATTATCATTAATAACCTAGTTTTCCTTTCCTGCAGAGCATCCTGCGATTCTTCGCATAAAGAAACGCGTGATAAGGATGATGTTCATTGTGGTGGTTGGATTCATCGTCTGCTGGGTTCCTTTTCAGGGCAACCGCATTTTCTATATCCTCAACACAGAAAACGGACGCTTAAAAGATCCTACGACTGAACATGTGAGCAGAGACTAGTATAACATCTATTGTATTTAGATTCTATTTAATGTTTCCGGGACTCCCTGCAGTGCATTATAAGTAATTTTTTATTTTTCTAGCACAACATGAACGTTGTAAAAATATTTGTAGAAATATTTTACAAATTATAAATGAAGTCACAAAATTTTGAGTCTATATTTATCTCAGACTCACCTCTAGTTAATTACCGGAATTGAAATGTGCCTCATTCTTTTTTGTCATGTTCATTGTATTTTTATCTTACGTTTTTTTTTTCTTTTATGAAATCTTGCTGAGGATTTAACTTGATCAAAATCACCAGAAGTTTCATAAATTTCGTGCAATCAATAGTTCTTAATCTATTAAAAAAACTTCATGAATAACTCAAAATTAATATAATTTTTAAGGCCTCAATTAAACTTCTAAAATGCAAAGACATACATTACCATCCTAGACAGATAATTACAATTCTAGTAAATTATACTAACAATACATACAGACTCCAGCATACATACGCACATACGTAAACTAATACACGCATATATACTATATATATGTATATATATATATATATATATATATATATATATATATATATATATATATATATATATATATATGTGTGTGTGTGTGTGTGTGTGTGTGTGTGTGTGTGTGTGTGTGTGTGTGTGTGTCTGTGGCTCACTGACATGGAGTCGCCAAGGAGGAGAAAAAGAAAACACTGCCACGTGGATAATTTAATTGCTTTATATACCTACACTGAAGTCTCATTAGCAGCACGTCCACCCTCAAGAAAGCAATGCGTCATTCTTCCCTATCTGGTCAGTCAATTGAGATAAATTGAAACCGTATAGTCAATTAGAGGCACAATATATAGGACGGTCTGTCGGACTACTGTTGTAACTTTAACACCGAAGTTAAGCAAAAACACAGTTCTGGTGAATGTATTTGCATCAGTAACTAACAAGAAATACCAGGAACCTTAACTAAATAAGGTCCTTAAGCAAAAGTGTTTCGCTAGCAATCTTTTTCTTTCTCTGCAAGCTTGTCCCTAGTTGGGGTTCCTGCAATGCTTCTATAACACATTTTTCCATTTTCATTCAGTCCAGTGCATCTTTCTCGCTCAATCCCAACTCCCTTATACCTATCTTAACACACTCAATATATCGCAATTTTGGTCTAGCTAACCTGAAAAGCTAGCAATGTCATCTTAACAAAGAGGGTACAGATCTCTGCAATCAGCTTCACAAAGTGAAAAATGAACGTAGATTATTGAATAAGAATAGGGACACGATCATAATTGTATCTGTTTACAGTCGCGGCTTGTATAATATCATTGTGTTAAAAAAAAAAAATTATTATTATTATTATTACTTGCTAAGCTACAACCCTGCTTGGAAAAGCAAGATGCCATAATCCCAATGGCTCCAACAAGGAAAAATAGCCCAGTGAGGAAAGGTAAAAATGGAAACAAATATACAACATGAGAAGTAATGAACAATCAAAATATTTTTTCAAAAAAAAAAAAAAAAAAAAAAAAAAAAAAAAAAAAAAAAAAAAAAAAAAACGGGGCGAATTCTTACACAGTAAGACCTGCCATTCACACGAACAACTGATTTCATATGAATTTCATTCATCTTTTCAGATCTACGACATTTTCACAACCGTGTCGCAATACTTATTGTACGTAAACCCGGCTTTCAACCCAATTGTGTATGGCCTGATGCACCACACGTTCAAGAGAGCATTTAGGATTACCTTCTCTTGCTTCTTCAATAAGAAGGTAAGGAACTATTTCGAGTGTATATAAGACCTCATTAAATATTAAAAAATAATATAAGTCGAATATACAGCATTTTTAGCATATATGTTTGAAATTATAATTCTCGTGTTATTAATATAATAATAATAATAATAATAATAATAATAATTATTATTATTATTATTATTATTATTATTATTATTATTATTATTATTATTATTACTTGCTAAGCTACAACCCTACTTGGAAAAGCAAGATGCCATAATCCCAAGGGCTCTAACAGGGAAAAATACCGCACTGAGGAAAGCAAAAAAGGAAACAAGTAAACAACAAGTAATAAACAATCAAAATAGAATTTTTAAGAACAGTAACAACCTTAAACTAGATATTTCACATATAAACTATAAAAACTTAAAATGATAAAAACAAGAGGAAGAGAAAGAAGATAGAATATTGCCCCTGTGTGTACCCTAAAGCAAAAGAACTTTATCCCAAGATAAAGGAAGACCAAGGTACAGAGGCTACGGCAGTACTCAACACTAGAGAACAATGGTTTTATTTTAGAGTGTCCTTAACAAAATGGGTTTCTGTTTAGAAATTTATAATTCATAGCATCTCTGTCCGGAAATACATTTCGAATATATATCAGATAATACATCATTCCAGGAATGTCTGTTTAGAGATTCAGCTAATCAATTATCTGATATATTAGCATTCCAAGATTTATATGTGAA
>NC_090732.1:125405756-125408256 GCF_036898095.1 Palaemon carinicauda | reverse complement strand
AGTTATTCATATGGAGAAATTTTCAGTATTTTTATATAGAAGGGGATATCTGTCTATCATACATTCAAGTTTTCATTCACAGTTTCAAGCAGTACGTCACTTCGTCAACTTTCCCCACTCCTCTCCCTTTCTCTCTCTTTATTCAATTTATCATGTATATACATATATATATATATATATATATATATATATATATATATATATATATATATATATATATGTATACATACATACATACATACATACATACATTACATACTTACAATCATATTATATGCATATATACACAAATTATATACGTACATACATATATATATATATATATATATATATATATATATATATATATATATATATATATATATATATATATATATACATATATATATATATACATATATATATACATATATATATACATATATATATACATATATATATATATATATATATATATATATATATATATATATATATATATATATATATATATTCCACTGCCTATAATGCTATAAAAGACATTATCCTAATATGAAATGGGATGGTTTCCTCGTATACTTATCAGAATGTTTCTACACATATATAAATAATCTTTGAATTCTTAATGAAGCATATCTCCTTTCTCTCAATACATGCGTTTCAAGATCATCTCCAGATTTATAATGACAAATTCTAATCATTAAATGACAACTAAATCCTCAATTCTCTCTCCATCAGCAGGTCAAAAAATCGCCCAAAAATCTGCCGCAGGTCTCTGGCGACTCCATCGCCTATCGTCTCGTCCTCTGCAATGGTGGAGACCATCGGTACCGAACGCTACAACGATCCCAAATCTTCTTCGTCCTTCTCAGGAATCGAACGTGAGATGGAGGTGAGAGGAGCGAGTACGTCACAATACGGCACAGACTACACTGTCCATCAGGAGAATGAAGGAAAGTCGGGCCTAACTCTCCGGTCGCACGTCAATGAGAGTTACGTTCACGATTTGCCAGCTTCAAGGACGAGTTTCATTGCCAGTACGGGAGCCCTGGGGCATCTTATAACGCAAGTGATTGAAGAGGAAACGTCCAGCGACGTCGATTCGGAACGTATTCTGTGAATGCCGGTGTTCCTCTCACTTACCCCGTTGTCTCTTTGTAGCCCATTTTTTGATACAAACTGACTATTTTGTTAATAGAGCAGGGCCGTTAAGCCTTGACCTTATTTCCTCTGGGCTTAAGTCCTATTGGCTAGTTGTACCAGGGAAGATTAAATAATCCTGTAATGACCAAATTCACTCATTAATTGGTCATCAGTGAGTTCTCAAAAAGGTTATCCAATAGGTATTTTTGGAACTCCAAATCAGTGGCACTTCGATATGTTATTCATCATTGTTTTCAAGCAAATGCCAGTGGTATGGGCCACCCATGTGCCCTTTTATAGCCCAGGTCCGAAGAAAACAAGAAAATTGAAAGTGGAGGATGACGGGTAGTTTTCACTACAAAGGGAAAAATAGACTTTTCCGTCTCGCGAAAGACAAATTATAAACGAAAACACTTCTATGCTGTATTTGTACAAAGTATGAAAGGTAACAATGAAAAATAGCTAATTTCTCAAGATGAATGAATATCGGTAATGCAGTAGATTAAGGAAGAGTTTTAAGTGACAATTCAAAAGTTTGACAAACCTATTGTTGTTGTTATTATTATTATTATTATTATTATTATTATTATTATTATTATTATTATTATTATTATTATTATTATAAGCTAAGCTGCAACCCTAGTTGGAGAAGCAAGATGATATACTTTACGTAAGCCCAAGGGCTCCACCATGGAAAAATAGCCCAGTGTGGAAAGGAAACCAGGAAATAAACTAAATGAGAAAAAATTAATAAATAAAATAAAATATTACAAGAACAGTAACAACATTAATATAAACCTTTCCTATATATTCTATAAAAAAAAAGAAGCGAAACAAGAAAGAATAGTGTGTCCAAGTGTCCCCTAAAGGTAGAGAACTCTACCCCAAGACAGTGGTGGAAGACCATGGTACAGAGGTTATGGAACTACCCAAGACTAGAGAACAGTAGTTTAACATTTCTTATAAGATTGCTTTCGAAGATATAATTAACCCATTAATATAATAAGAATAAAATGCTTCAGAATAATATTTTTCTTTACATTTTAATATGCTCTTCTATTAGGCAAAAAGAAAAAGAACAGATTAGAGAAAGGAATAATAATACACACCACATAAAAAATAACGAAAGATGAATTAACAATAAAAACATTAATAAAACTGTAGATGTTAGTAAGACATATGAGAGGTGGAGAAAAGGAAAGACCATAGAGTTTATAGGATTACAGGTAAGGTGCTTTGAGAGAGCAGGTTTACCAGTCTAAGGTGTGTCTGTATGAGATAAAGGCTCTGAAGAAAAGGCTGCGAGGATTATTTTTTCCTATGCGTAAGTACTATATATATATATATATATATATATATATATATATATATATATATA
>NC_090732.1:125390756-125400756 GCF_036898095.1 Palaemon carinicauda | reverse complement strand
GCTTGGGGCCAGCTAATGAACGCTTGGAGCCAGCTAGTTAACACTTGGAGCCAGCTAATGAACGCTTAAAGCCAGCTAGTGAACACTTGGAGCCAGCTAGTGAACGCTTGAAGCCAGCTAGTGATTGCTTGGAGCCAGCTAAGGAACGATTGAAGCCAGCTAGTGAATGCTTGGAGCCAGCTAGTGAACGCTGTGAGCCAGTTATTGAATGCTTAGAGCCAGCTAGTGAACACTTGGAGCCAGCTACTGAACGCTTGGAGCCAGCAAGTGAACGCTTGGAGCCAGATGGTGAACGCTTGGAGCCAGCAAGTGAATGCTTGGAGCCAGCTAGTGAAAGCTTGGAGCTGGCTAGTTAACTCTTGGAGCCAGCTAGTGAACCCTTTGAGCCAGCTAGTGAGCCCATGGAGCCAGCTCGTCAGAGTTGACGTGCTAATGATGACCAATGCACCTAAGCCATCCTATAAGAATGTGGATGCTCTATAAACAAAGGTGCTATACCACCTGATACCCCAGCACACCATATATATATATATATATATATATATATATATATATATATATATATATATATATATATATATATATATATATATATATCCCTTTCGTGGGGATGGGATAACTTACCGTGGTGAAAAGGATTGTGTATCGCCATGATCAGCAAGGCTGTGATAGTCAGGACCACATATACTTGATTGGTTTGCTGTAAGCGATCAGACTAAATTTTCCCACCATCACCAAGCCACAATGGCCAGTGTGGTGATGAAAATGGCCAAACACCAGACATGAATAAAGAAATGTCTAAGGTCTCTGTCCTGCAGTGGACTACAAACAGCTGCATTTGTAGTTATTGTATGTATATATATATATATATATATATATATATATATATATATATATATATATATATATACATACATATATACATACATTTATAAGTATGTATGTATAAAATATCAAAAGATATTTTCATAAAATAAGTTTTGCCGAAGAAAGACTTCTAAAACTCAATTGGATAATTGCTTTACCACCACAAATAATTGATGAAATTAGTTACTATTACGAAACCCGGATAGACACGATTTCATTATATCATCAGTGCTCTCTCCTCTCTCTCTCTCTCTCTCTCTCTCTCTCTCTCTCTCTCCTCTCTCTCTCTCTCTCTCTCTCTCTCTCATTGCTGGTTATCTCGGGACTTAGGTTAATTTCACGCTAGAAGCATTATCATTATTATTACAAGATAAGCTATAAGCCTAGATTGAAAAGCAGGATGCTAAAAGCCCAAAGACTCTAACAGGAAAAATTGCCCAGTTAGGAAAGGAAACAAGGAAATAAAAAAATTACAAGAGAAGTAATAAGCAATCAAATAAAATATCTCAAGAACAGTTAACAACATTGCATTAGATCTTTCATATACAAAATATAGAAACTTAAAAAAAAAACACGAGGAAGAGAAATAAGATAGAACAGCGCGCCCGAGTGTACGTTCAAGCAAGAGAACACTAATCCAAGACAGTGAAAGACAATGGTATAGAGGCTATGGCACTACCCAAGACTGGAAAATAATGGTTTGATTTTGGAGCGTTATCCTAGAAGAGCTGCTTAACATAACTAAAGTCTCTTCTACCCTTACCAACGGGAAAGTAACCACCAAACATGCAGTAGTTAACAGCTATAGCTAAGAAGAATTACTTGGTAATCTCAGTGTTGTCAGGTGTATGAGGACAGAGGAGAGTGTGAAATGAATAAGCCATACTATTCGGTGTATGTGCTGGCAAAGTCAAAACGAGCCGTAGCCAGAGAGAGGGGTCCAATACAGTACTGTCTGGCCAGTCAAAAGACCCAAAAACTCTCTAGCGGTAGTATCTCATCGGGTGGCTGGTACCATGTACCTCGCAGTACAACCGCCTGGTCTTTTGCATATGGGAAAAGCCTTTTTAAAAGCCGTCTCTCTGCTCCCAGTATGAGTTAAGTAACCAAAGAACAATTGACCTTATTCAAAACAAATACACTCCATGAAAATATAAAGGCAGAATATGCATATACTAGTGTATGCGACCCGTCAAAAATAACGGTGAAACATTTATAGATACGCACACAAACGCACACACAGATTCAACTCTTCCCATCACCTCCTGCTTTCCTAACTACAACGCCTCTCACAAGGGTATGACTAGTTCCTCTCCCCCTACCCAACAGCCAGGCCTGCATAAATGCCACAGTTTAATTTTCCCTAGCTAAGAGGGATAAGCAACACCATGAAAGGAAAATAAAAGATTCTACAACCACCCAACAAATCCTTCGTTTTTTTTTTAACCTAAACAAAGCAAACTTTTGTTTTCTTACTTCACTCCGCTAGGTTTGGTTCCCAAAACTTTAAACACCTAGAGTTGAGAGAAGTTAAATAAAAACACCAGGGATTATGAAAATGTCTAACTGACGTGTTCTCAACAAAACACTGTATGTATGTATATAATACATAATTGCATAAATAGAATTTATGCAGTCATACATATACCATATGTTTTATTCATTACAACAATCTTTGAATTGTCTAGAATATATATGTAGGCTGCAATTTTCCCTTCTATATTGAAGACATGAGCATTGCACAACACCCTGAAAAGGTAAGTATGTAAATATTTAACACCATATCTTATCAGTTAATTAAATATTTTTATATATCCTATAGCGTTCATTATCAATCGATTGATCTCTCGATTAATCTATAGCTATTTATACATCAACAGATAATTTAAAGAATTAATTATATTACTGTGTTTTGCTCTCTTTCTCTTACAAACTCCCATATACATACGCGTTCGTTCGTTTTAGATTGCCCTACCTTACGTAAGACACGGGCTCTTGCGTTGGCAGCCCGTAAAAATATACATACACACGAACACACACAGCTTATATATATATATATATATATATATATATATATATATATATATATATATATATATATATATATATATATATATATATATATATATATATATATATATATATATATATATATCCTTTTCTGAGTGGGGATACCTTGACGTAGTGAAAGTCTTGTCCAACCAATCAGCGATCAGGAAACTTTTCCGAGCTAAAAGGGCACCGCTGCGAGTCGGTGCAAATATGACTCGCTAAAAGAAATGGACTATAGTCAAGACCACCCATACAAGAAACTGAAAAAAAAAACATACACGCTTTTTACAGTTTGGATGACAGGTGGACGGTAGGCAAAGTGCAATCGATACGCTGACCAAAAGGGCGTCAAATGCTATGACACTTAGCCATAGTAACTGATAGTAGTTTCCAATATACCAAACACACACACAGACATATATATATATATATATATATATATATATATATATATATATATATATATATATATATATATCCTTTTCTGAGTGTGAATACCTTGACGTAGTGAAAGCTGTACTAGCCAAGATCACCCATACTAGGTTGGTTTGCTGTGAGCGATCAAACTGAAGTCTCCCACCACCACCAATCCACACTGGCGAGCGTGGTTATGAAAACTGGCCAAACCCCAGGCATGAATTCAACATGTCTGAGGCCTTTGTCCTGCAGTTAACTAGAAACGGCTGCATTTGTTGTTGTTGATATTTATATAATATATATATATATATATATATATATACTGTATATATATATATATATATATATATATATATATATATATATATATATATATATATGTATATATATATCCATCCATATACCAAGGCACTTCCCCCAATTTTGGGGGGTAGCCGACATCAACAAAGAAACAAAACAAAAAGGGGACTACTCTCTACGTTCCTCCAGCCTAATGCATATATATAATACATATATATATATATATATATATATATATATATATATATATATATATATATATATATATATATATATATAATGGCAGGTATAAGTTAATTTTGATTCAATATGCAAAACCTGAATTCAACTGGAATATAAACAGCTGAGTATGTATCCACTCTCATCTCTCTTTATAGCCTAATGATTATGGTGTCGATAGTCACTTCGATTTTGACTGCATAGATTCGAATCCTTACCAGGCTAGAAATTCCTATCATAAAATGAATTTCCCCTTAGGGTCTTCGATCCCGAGGCAGAGACCGAATTCGATATCGATATTTGTGGCTTGAATAATTGAAAATCATCGGTGTTAGTAGTAAAATCATTGTGTGTGTGTGTGTGTGTGTGTGTGTGTGTGTGCAGGCGCGGGCGCGACCGCGTATTCAAGACAGACTACTATTGTACTTGGGTACATAATCTTAACATAAAAAAATTTATTTGTATAAACATATACCTATACTGTATTTACAAAATACAATTTAATCATAATATATAAAATCCTACTGAAATAATTGTACGTATATTATGCGTACATTTGTATCTTCACATTTTGGGACTAGAGAAGATAATGACAGAAGATGTAAGCCTTCCCCCGGTGTTAAGCAAATCTTTAGAGAGAGAGAGAGAGAGAGAGAGAGAGAGAGAGAGAGAGAGAGAGAGATAATTGAGAAGTAATGCCATACAAAAACCCTGCTCTGTCACGAGACTGTTTTACAGTTCAGGTATGTCAGGAACGAAGAAGCCAGAGAAAGAAGGTTGGGGAAAAAGTCGATTGTACGTCTCTCTCTCTCTCTCTCTCTCTCTCTCTCTCTCTCTCTCTCTCTCTCTCTCTCTCTCTCTCTCTCTCTCCATTGTAACTTTCCGGTTGCGTTTGTCTCTTCATATTTCTGAATCACTCACAGTTGACTAAGTTTATTGAAGAATTGTACAACACAGTAGTCTAAAAATTCTCACATTTTTGATACTTGAAATTCTGTTGAAATACTAATTGTTTTTAGGGAAAATTTAATAATTTAATAATATCGGTACGTGCTATTGCCACAAAGGTAACTGTGATTGGTGACAAAATACTCCTGTATTTATAGATTACAAAAAAAAAAAAAAAAAAAAAAAAAAAAAAAAAAAAATCCACCAATCAGAATATGAAGTCAACAACTGCCTGTTATTTCAAAGTCTACTCGGGGTCTTGGAAATGGAGAGAGAGAGAGGGCGGTCGTTAGCATGTGATGACCTGACTTTTCAAGAGCCGGAGCACCTGTGCTTTCGATCCCCGACGTCGTGTGAGGGCGTGTGTGACCGATGAACAGGTTTTCGTATTCGATGTGTAGGAGGGGAACGTAGGGATCGCGGGAGGGAGGGAGGAAGGAGGGGAGAGAAACGGAGGAATTCTGCCTTGCGCTTCTCTTCCCTCACTTGTCAGCCGTGGCGCGCGGGAAAGAAATCAATAGAAGGAGAGAGAGAGAGAGAGAGAGAGAGAGAGAGAGAGAGAGAGAGAGAGAGAGAGAGAGAGAGAGGGCAAGGAAAAGAATGATAAAAAGAGAGCGTTAGAGAGAAAGAGAAGAGTTAAGAGGGGCAAGAATAGGGCGAGGGAGATCTAAAATGATGGGAGGGTGTGGGAGGGGGGGGCAATGAGTGAGAGTGAGTTAGGGAGAGTGAAAGAGAGAAGAAAAAGAGAGAGAGAGAGAGAGAGAGAGAAGAGAGAGAGAGAGAGAGAGAGAGAGAGAGAGAGAGAGAGAGAGAGAGAGTGGTAGAACATGGCGCGGGTCGCTGTTGTTGGGTGAGCAGGCATCAGTGTTTGGGAGGTCTCTCACACCGGGGCCTTGGCTTGGCTGCCTTAGCCCCTGCACGTGCAAAATATAGGTGAATCAGTGCTTTCTGCCCTGTCTGTTCGTTGTGTAGTGCCCCAGTGCCTCGCTTTGTAGTGCTTCTGTACCATCGTGAAAGCGGGAAAAGTTGTCCCCCCAAAATATAAACAACCCTCCATACCGATAAACGCAAGAGAAATGCCAGGACGAGCTCGCCAGTGTCACACACACTAGTCTCAACGCCCTCATCAAGTAGGCTACTGGAAATGTCGAACTCCCGAGTAAGTAATGGAACAGTAGTCTTTCCGGCTCTCATTTACACCCCCTCCCCTTTTTTTAAGTGATTGTGTACTAACCCTAATCATAGGATAAGTGATTCCCGGTCTATGTCCCCTCACTTGCAGCTCCTCGCCGGGGCAAGGAGGTTGAAATGAGGGGGACGATGTAGCGAATGATAAGAAGTTTTTTTCGTACTGATCTTTATCGAAATATAGCAATAGAGAGGTTAAGTGTATATGACTATTCTCCTTCTGCATCCAGCTCAACCCATGAGCTGAAAAGGGAGTAAAGTCATGGAAGAGTTGAAGCCTCCACGGTACTATTCCAGGGTGAGATCGAGCCTTCTTCTTCAGAGCAGGTGGAGGGAATTTGAAGTTCAAAGGAAGGCATATCACAATCAGGGGTGGGGTTTGCTTCCAGTGCAGGCAGGTGGGACTCAGGACCCATGTCAACTGGCCTATTTTAGGAGACCATAGATGAAACCTCGCCTGGAATCGGACGGTTAGGGTCACGTAAGGTTATCAAGATGAAGTAGAGAGCCTGTCACGTAATACTGGAATAGCTTCCAGCATCATCATTCTTACTGTAATATTATTCCTGTTTTTTCGAGGTTTGCATTTAATAAATTAATGTCATTTTTTTTTTTTCATATACACTCGTTTCTTCAGCTGGTTAGTACATTTTACTATAGTTAGTTTAGTAATATCATCACTGTAAATAAAAATAGTTATGCTAATTTTAGTCAAACACATCTTTTAAAATAAAATAATTTTCAAGAAGAAACCTTCCCTCAAAGTGATGTTTGACTAAAGCTCACACATACACATATCCACATACATGGTATATACATCTATGCAATTAAACACATATAACTGGGCTCCTTAAATTTAGATTTCTTATTATCTCTTCCCAAGGAATAATAAAAGAGTAAGAATAAAACAACGGAAACGAGATGTAACATTGAAACAAAAAGTTGGTTACAATTCTTAAAAAAAAAAATGGCAAAGAGGTTTCTACCAAATGCAATTCAAAAAGAGAGAGAGAGAGAGAGAGAGAGAGAGAGAGAGAGAGAGAGAGAGAGAGAGAGAGAGAGAGAGAGAGAGAGAGAGAGAGAGAGAGGTATTTAAATACCACCCACAGGTTAAAGGTCACTATAATTGCCTCTTCCCAGTAAAGCTCTAATCCTGGGCTCTGCTACTTAGGTTCTTAGTACTTTCAATTGTCATTTAAATGCCAGTTGATGGTAGCACGAATCAAGAGGGAAACTTGGGGGAAATATGAACTCAAATCTATACAATACTGCTACTGCTACTATTAATGGTGATAATTTCTTACTCTTAATTATCATTCTTAACTGCTTCATCATCAAAATAACCATTGTAATTATCATACTACTACTACTACTACTATGACGACGACGACGACGACGACTACTACTACTACTACTACTACTACTAAAATTAGTAATAATGATGAGAACCAATAACTAAAATATAATTTATAATAATAATAATAATAATAATAATAATAATAATAATAATAACTACAACAATACTAACAACAACAACAACAATAATAAAACCAAGAAGAAGAAGAACAACAACAATAATAATAATAATAATAATAATAATAATAATAATAATAATAATAATAATAACAATAACAATAATAATAATAATAATATTTGTAGTCCTTTGACAGCTCTTACCACCAATGCGATTCAGGAATCGGGCACCAGTATTATTTTCACTATTGTTATGATAACAATAAAATACTTACAATATTGTTGACGTAATTGACTCGGTTTTATATATATCTCAATTAATGAAAAAGCAGCATTATGCGTTTAATTTCTCTAAAAAATCTAGGAAATAAAACTTAATTCATCACTATTGTTTTACCAGAATCATATCGGATGGGTAAAATATATTTTCCTGTATATCTTTACATTGTTGTTTTTCAGTTCGTTGTCGAAAATTGTTTGTTTATTTGGTTACATACATACATACATACATACATACACACACATATGTATATATATATATATATATATATATATATATATATATATATATATATATGTGTGTGTGTGTGTGTGTGTGTGCGCGCGAGCGTGTGTGTTTATAGCTGTGCTATTTCCATGTGAATTCTAGCCATTTCATTACCGATTCTTTAAAAAAAAAAAAAATTTCTTAGATGTGCTTCCTGATTTAAGGAAGATTACCTTACATTTTTAGGGGCTTTTATGATGGGTGGGTGTTCCGTATGAATGAGAGTGAATAATAATAATAATAATAATAATAATAATAATAATAATAATAATAATAATAATAATAATAATAATAATAATAAATTACCATTTTTCTAGTATCAAGTTACCAATGATTTTTTGTGGGTGTGGGGATAACCATTTTCTTCTACTCATTTTTTTTCCTGGTTTTGTTAATAGTTCACATGAATTAACATCAAGATATAAGATAAGTAAGTGGTCCATACCTTTCCCATGTGGTCAGGACTTAGAAACATGGGGCTCAGCTACTACTACTACTACTACTACTACTACTACTACTACTACCACGACGACAAATCGGGTACTACTACTACTACTACTACTATTGACATACCACCACTAATAATAATAATAATAACTCCAAGATGACAAGGCTCCACATCCCGGATTCCATGATTACATCAACACTAAAATCATCATTATTACTATTATTTTTATTATCATTATTATTATTTTCATTATCACTATTATCATTATCATCGTTATTATCAAAATGGCATCTTCGCAATATGATCCATAGTAATAATAACAACCTAATGATGGTTAGCTTTTCCTTTTTATTAATGACATATTGTTATAACCGATTCGGTATCCAAACTAGTTGTTACATTTAAATGTCCATTTTGCATCTATGATTTATATATATAATTTTCTAAAATATTTAATGACATTTCAAAATTGTAATTGGGAGTGACTAAATAGATTGCACTTACATACTCGTTTTAATATCCTTATTATATTTTTAAAAAATCTTCTTTGTATATATATATATATATATATATATATATATATATATATATATATATATATATATATATATATATATATACTACAAACGGGACTGAAGACAAAAATCAATCAAGCTTCGGTAAACATGCAGAGCTGAAGGATAAATATCTAACACAAATTAGGTCACTTATGTGTTAATGTTTAAGGTTTAGCCCTGATATAAAAAATTAATCTTGAAGTACCCGATTTCAATCGCATTTCTAGTAAGTATAAAGCTTTATATATATATATATATATATATATATATATATATATATATATATATATATAAATATATATATATATATATATATACACATATATATATATACATATATATATATATATATATATATATATATATATATATAATATAAATTTGTGTGCATTCGTGCGTGTTACGCACGCGCACGTGGGCACTCGAGTATGTGCACCAGTTGTAAATAAATATTACAGCATCTCCTACCTCAACCATTGATCCCGAACTAGTAAATTTATTTCAATAATTGAAAGAACATTTTGACATTTAAACTAAACATCGATTGTGAAGCCTTTTCGTGTAACTAATCCGAACACAGAAGCGAAACCAATCTTCACCACATTCAAAAGGTCTCAAATAAAACAGATTTTGTTTGATTTCTCAAAAGAACAAGAAATTCACAGATATATCTTCAATGAAAGATGTAAACTGAGTTGCCAAGGTCGAAAACTTTTAGTTTCATTCACATATTAACAAAAATAGGAACGCCATTTTGCAATATAAAGCTGGACCATTTGTAGTTCATTCACTTTATAATTATTTATATTAGGAATTTTAAAGTATCCACTTTAAACAAAAATGAAAACAATTAAATTTTAAACGAAGCATCCCGCAGAATACAGCGCCAAATTGTGAAACATTGACTATTGTAAATTCAAATAACTTCGTTCAATTGATTATAAAGACAGGAACATTTTTGTGTGAATGCAAAGCAACTACTCT
>NC_090732.1:125383256-125388256 GCF_036898095.1 Palaemon carinicauda | reverse complement strand
GGGTAACTCATAGTCTTCGAAAGGTAAATAACCTAATCTTTAAGAGATGCATTATCATGTATTCTAAAAATAATCTAATTTTCGAGAGTCAAATCATTTAGTATTCGAAAGTTAATAATCTAATTTACGAGAAGAATAATCGAGTCTGAAAAATATATAATACTCTCTAGCTTTCTAAAGGTAAATAATCTAATTTTCCAGAGGCGAATAAGCTAAGTATTGAAACGAAAATATATTTTTCAAGAGGTGAATTATCTAGTTTTCGGAGGTAATATTATTTTCGAAATGGGAATCATTTATTCTTCATTAGGTCAATAATCTTTCCAAGAGAAAATCGTCTATTCCTTGTAAGGTAATTAATCTCCTATTCAAGGGTGGAATTTTTCTATTCTTCATAAGGTAAATAACCTGTTTTCTGAAGGGTAAATTGTCTATTCTTCGTAAGGTAATTAATCTCGTTTTCTAGAGGTGAATCATCTCTTCTTTGTAAGGTAAACCATCTCTTGTCGAGAGGTAAATTGTCTATTCTTCGTAATGAAAATAGTCTCTATCAGTGAGGTAAACCATCTATT
Organism: Palaemon carinicauda; assembly: GCF_036898095.1. Classification (NCBI taxonomy): domain Eukaryota; kingdom Metazoa; phylum Arthropoda; class Malacostraca; order Decapoda; family Palaemonidae; genus Palaemon; species Palaemon carinicauda. The sequence goes on along the minus strand of NC_090732.1, from coordinate 125,387,684 downwards.
CTTCGTAAGGTAATTAATTTCCTTTCTGAGAGGCAAATCGTCTATTCTTCGTAAAGTAAATAATAATTTTTTAAAGATATAAGTTATCTATTCTTAGTAAGGTATATAATTAATTTCCTTTATGAGAGGTAATAGTCTATTCTTTGTAAATAAACAATCTCCTTTTCGAGAGGTGAGTCATCTATTCTTCGTAAGGTAATTAATATACTTTCAGGACACTTGCCGCAAAAGTATGGACCTATGTTCAAGTCCCGAGCATAACGGGATATATTATTCAAGTAGAATTAGGATACCTTGTCTCTATTGTAAAATAATAGGGGATTATTCACCAAATAGCTGGTCGAATGTGGTGGCCATAATAGGGTTGGAGACGGAAATAGGGTTAATAACCTCAAAAAAAAAAAAAAAAAAAAAAAAAAAAACCAAGAACCAGAAAAAAAAACAAATATATGCATAGTATATGTACCACTGTTTTGTTTTCCCTAAGATGTTCCATCTTTATAAAAAGGCAATAGCCAATTTCATACTGATATTAATATTGCTGAAAAGAACATTGCTAACACAAATAGATGACAGCTTCCTGTTCCATTCCTCGTTCTTGCAACCGAATCAAACTCTACAGAGTTATTCAGATCCAATTCTTTCTCTTGTGTTACATCACACGTCAGGCCCCTTAAGGGGACTGAAAGGAAACACACCGTGTTCCCCTCACCGTCCCTCCCGCCCTCACCCTCAAAGTGAAAACACCTCAGCCGACACAATCAAGAACTACAGACGAGACTAAACTGATTCAAGTGAATTGCAAACAACAGGTGTGTCTCAGGAGAAGAGGGACGCACAGCGAGAGGGACACTCCTCCGTTAGTGTCTCCCCGCATGCTTCCCACTTGGCAGTTGTGCAAGATCATTTGTTGTACCTGCACTGTTAAAAAAAAAAAAAAAAAGTTAATCGGAAATTCTCCGTAAAAATATACTGTTCTCAGCCATATACAGGCGACCGTAATTTTACCATACTTTGTCATTATCTCTTACGGGTTGGTGACCTTAATGTCACTCCTTTACGTCAATATATCCGTTTTTTTAAACGGTAAATGCCTGGCAACCTTTATTCCAGGATTTTTACCCCCCTTTTTTACGGCTAATTGTTAACAGTGTGTGTTTACGTGGCACTTCCGCCTTTATGGTGTGCTATTTCAGGATATGTCCCAAATGTTACGAGGTATCTCAGATGATATGGTGATGAAGGTCAGGTTCTATACTCGTAAGTACCTGTCATTAGATGGTACTAATAATTAAATGCTATGGAATGTCAAGGTATGTATCTGTGAGTACAAAAAATGGAAGGTCAAGGTATGTATCTGTGAGTACAAGAAATGTACCTTTAGTACGATGGCATGGAAGTTTACTGTATCAAGCTGTCACTAAAAGGTATAAAAGGAAGTGACATACATATGTGATGAAGGGGTATGGATGTTCAAGGTAGGTGATTGGCATTACGTAGTATGCAAGGTCATGATATGTACCTGTGATTATAGGGTATGTGATTGCTTAGGACAAATGATTACTATAAGATGTTTGTATACCCGTGATTGTACTTTATATAAGGCTAGGCTATTTATAGGAATATTAAATATTAAAAGACATATTGGACCTTTGATTACATAGTATTTTACTTCAGGGGTTGATATGAACTTCTACATGGTGTATGAGGTATAAGGTCATGTTATTTGTCTCTGAGTACATGGTAAATATGGCAAGCTAGATACCCGAGATTACCTGGAAAAATTGAATGGATTTCAAGCTTAATACTAACCACCAGAACCCATAAAGGGTTATTAAAAACTAGTGTACCCGAGCCGTCAAAAATGATGTCTAAATATTCAGATAGATGCACACACATCCGCACACGCACACACACAGATTCAACCCTCCTCACCCCCTCCCTTTTTCCCAACTATGATTCGCTGGTTCGGCAATTTGTGGGAGATTGTGGTTCCCTTATTAACAGGTTATGAGTGCTCCGAGGGACGAGGAGAGACTGAGTAGTTATATGTCTGGCATTGGTACTCAGCGTGACAGGAAAGAAATATAAGTATGTATGTATGTATATATATACATATGTGTGTACATAATATATATATATATATATATATATATATATATATATATATATATATATATATATATATATACATATATATATATATATATATATATATATATATATATATATATATATATATATATAGAGCCAGACACGTTTCGATTTATTATATATGGAAGATGATAATTTGATTTGAGGTATGACCTGCAATCAAATTATCAAATTATATTCAGGGTAGTAAGAATATCCATGCAGTTGGCTTGGTATTACGAAACTTCACACAACATAAACAGGTGCACATCGAGTACAGATACAGCACAAAAAAAAAAATAAGAATTCCTCTTTGGTTGATTGAATATTTATCGTTTTCATTTAATCCTTGTGATTTTATCGTGTAAATATCGAATTATTTCATATATTTACATTACCAGTGGGATTTATCATACAATACTTGAAAATATGGATTTCGATTCATGAGAAATCTAAATTCCAGATTATTCATTCATATCTTATCATTATTTGTACCTTTATTACTAGTCACAAGAACGCAGGGGGATCCATCAACTTAGTTTTAAAATAATAGAAATAAGCAAAACAAAAACTTCCAACCCTAATACATATCAGCAATTTTGATTAAAGCACACCCCCCCCCCCCAAAAAAAAAAAAACAATAAAAAAGACCCGGCAGGTATTACAGGGCTACTCCACTGGATGGAAGAACCAGGATTATACAACTTTAGTATCGCCCGGTTCCGATTATTGAACGTTCGCTGCGCCGTTTTCTCTACGTAATACGTTTTATGGCATCTTTTACGGCGAACTTTGCACCGATTAGCAAATTGCCGGCTCCAATGAGTTTTAATATCTATGGTACGCTGGAAATATCAGGCAGTGTCGAAAACTTTCGGTGGATCTTTTACCAATGAACGAGCAGTATTGTTCGCAAAAAAATACGTTGCTTCCTTTGGCCAATTAACTGTGCACTAAGCCGTTTGAAACTGTCATGCGAATTAGTGACAGGTAATTTTGACTTTGCGGTAAAGGATTCATTGGCTGTCGAAGGAGTAGACGTCCTGCTAATAAATTGTTAATAGCGGATACCCAATTGGAACTTGTTTTTTTAGATGTTGGTCAGCATTTCAAATCAATTAGCCAACAAGAGTGGAGAGATTGAGGTCTAATGTGTTACTTTTAGCAGCATTGCCAGATAATCGAATTAAGCAGGCCATATTTTCAGGCAAAATTAATGTCACACGTGATCTGGCTCGAGTAAAAGCACTTTTACCAATTTTCCTGAATATTGCTTGCCATCGCGAATGGCCACATAGTGCAAAATCTGCAGCACAATAATAAAAACGGATAGAAAACGTACTCGTGTGACAACCACTTAGGCAACAATCACTTTGTTTGTTGTATACTGAAAAAGAGAGAGAGAGAGAGAGAGAGAGAGAGAGAGAGAGAGAGAGGAGAGAGAGAGAGAGAGAGAGAGAGAGAGAGAGAGAGAGAGAGTGAGTGTTTAATTAATAATTGTGCCCAGGTATTCCTATTTGGCAGTGATGGCATGCCTACAATGTAAAACTTTGAACACATGAATACAGAGTGCCAAAGAATATATATATATATATATATATATATATATATATATATATATATATATATATATATATATATATATATATATATATATATATATATATATAATGTATGTATGCATGTGTGTGTATGTATGTATATTAGATTTCGCCAGTCGTGTCTACCTTGAGCTTTTAAATCAATACTTCTCCATTCATCATCTTCCACTTCACGCTTCATACTCCTCACCCATGTAGGCCTAGGTCTTCAAACTCCTTGTGGATCCCAGTTAAAGGTTTGGTGAACCAATATATATATATATATATATATATATATATATATATATATATATATATATATATATACATATAATTTTACAAAAGCCGTTCTTTATTTCCTTAAGAGCTACTAAAGAGCTTCCTTTGGTCTATTACTTTTGAAAGACATCAGTAAACATTTTTATCAATAAACATTTATATATTACTATTAAGTATACAAAACAAATTCAATGTATCTGGTAATAGTTACACATGTATACTAAGGAAATTTCTTACATGCATGTGTAAATTTCCCGGATAATTTTACTTCCTTCAATTTTTTTTATGACGTTTAATATCCAGAGTTCTGTTTTCATTTTCTTCATCCTCCATTCTATAATCTATATCACTTATGGCCTTTTTGGCACGCCCAGATGTCGGATATCCAGGTCGAAAAATGGCCCGGTGCCAGGTTATGTAAGCCTTGCCTAAACCT
>NC_090732.1:125350756-125368256 GCF_036898095.1 Palaemon carinicauda | reverse complement strand
GAGAGAGAGAGAGAGGAGAGAGAGAGAGAGAGAGAGAGAGAGAGAGATCCCGCTTCTGCATGAATTCTTAATCTGGCGTCTTCATATCACCGATCTCCGACCAGCCAATCTTTTCGAGATCAGGGAAATTGAAGAATTTGCATCGCAATTTTGCATTTCTTTTCGAAAATTAATAATAAAGCGAACAAAAAAGTTATCCTAAATTAAAACCTGAATGTATATAAAGTTAGTAAGGTTTAAGGAAGAAAAAAATATATTAATTAACGTTGTGGGTCGTAATCAAAAGTAAAGGAAAAATGGAGGAAGAGAGATGGCGACTAGGCAATCTCAAATGATTATTGGAAAAGTTTCGATTAGATGGGCTAGGGATCTCTCTCTCTCTCTCTCTCTCTCTCTCTCTCTCTCTCTCTCTCTCTCTCTCTCTCTCTCTCTCTCTCAAGATTTCTCGTTTCCTTTTTCATTTACTTTGATATGTTTTTTGTTAGGATTTTTCATATTTCTCAGCAATATTTAATTTAGCACTATTCATTTTTGTATTTGCCGAAATTCACTTGAAAAACAACAAAATATGTACATAAATAAATATATAAACCCTATTCATTTTTGTATTTGCCGAAATTTGCTTGAAAGACAACAAAATATGCAAAGAAATAAATATATAAACCCTATTCATTTTTGCATTTACCGAAATTCACTTGAAAGACAACAAAATATGTAAATAAATAAATACATAAATGAATGCAGTCTGCGAAAAGGTATAAATTAGCTACAGTAAGAATTTGCAAATTTCAAGAGACTTTCACATAGCAGGCAAGCGTTTGGTATGCAGCTGTAAAACGTGATTATCCTAGTAAACTTTGGTCCTGTTTATTACTTACTCTGCTTTCTACGAGGCTTTAACGTATGCATTCCTCATATCAGATTTCTAGAGTCTGTTGTTAGTTTTATTTATTGATTTCTCAGATAAAGTTAGTCATGTCATGCCGACACTTATAGTGAAGGGAGTTTATACTACATCAACATGTGTCTGACTTTCATGGGAGGTCACCCATCCAAGTACTAAGCCAACCCAACGTCACCTCATTTTACGGATCAAAAGACTAGAAGGAAGAGAAGTGCTTTGTTTTGTCAAAGATAGAGGTATTCAGTTATTTGATAATTAAACAACTGTTGCTGACAGGAAGCGGTTTAGAACCAGCTATTGGATCCAAAAATTATTTTGTTTATATCGTATGAAAATGCACATTATTCTCTTCTATATTCAAATATACAAATTGCCCATTAATTTATATGTTGGCTTGCTTATTCAACTGATCAGCTTAGAAAAAGGGGTTGACGCCCAATAATGTGTAAATTTTCTCGAAAAAATGCAACATATTTTGACATAGAAAGCAGATATATTTAGTCGGGGAAATAATGTAATCATATAAAAGAAGAAATAAAAGAAGTCTCTATAAAAAGGTGAAAAGAAAAAGACGGACAGAAAGGTGAATAACTTTACGATACCATCTCGAGCACGAATTGCCTTTTCCTGCCCATGTTTGCAAGAAGTTATGAAAGACAGATGCCAGAAACCTCCTGTCATTAGAGTTTCCACTTTGCCAGATAAATCCCATTATATACAGCAATCCTTCAAGAAGTCAGTTAAGCTTTCTGGAAACCTTCAATGCTGATAATTCTATGATGATTTTTCTATGAAAAAAAAAAATGCATAAGTTTCTAGTCCACTGTACGACAAAGGCCTCAGACTTGTCCTTATTCATGTCTGGGGTTTGGCCAGTTTTCATCACCATGCTGACCAGTGCGAATTGTTTATGGTGGGGGATTTTCATCTGATCGCTCACAACAGAAAACGAACCTAGTATGGGTGACCCTTACTATAGTCAATTCTTTTTAGCGAGGCAGATTTGCACCGACTCGCACGGGTGCCCTTTTAGCTCGGAAAAGTTTCCTGATCGCTGATTGGTTGGACAAGATAATTCTAACCAATCAGATGGCAGGAAACTTTTCCGAGCTGAAAGGGCACCGCTGCCAGTCCGTGGAAATGCGCCTCATTAAAAAAATGAGTATAGTAAACCTTTGCTGATCATGGCGATACACACCTTTTTACCACGCTAAGGTATCCCCACAAAAGTAGGGTTACAGATACTTTATGTGAGAAATTCCTACACAATGAATGAACTGAAAGATTACATATGATGCATTCACTGAAATTGGAGGAGATCGGAATATGTGTCGTGCTGTGTTAAGAGTGTTTTGGATAGATATGAAGATTTGCAAGGTTGAAGGTGGACATTTTGAGCACTTGATAGATAAAAAGTCCATTGTTGAATGTCTAATGTATGAAAATACATTTTGAGCACTTGCTAGAGATTAAATGTTTATTGTTATATGTTTAATGTATGTAAATATAATGTATGGAAATAAATATCTAGATGTTTATTAAACATAAAATGTCCAAGTGTTAACCTACTTTTGGCCCACCTTATATATATATATATATATATATATATATATATATATATATATATATATATATATATATATACATATATATATTATAAATATATCTCTATTTATTATATATATATATATATTATATATATATATATATATATATATATATATATATATATATATATATATATATATATTATATATATATATATATTACAAAATATTGAAAGGTGCAAACCAAAATATACAGCTGTGGAAGTAGAAGTATCATTCAGACCAAAATACCACAATAAACTTTTGAGAGTCGTCAGAGACAATCCAAACATAATGGAAATTGGAGCAGAGTAAAAAGTCACAATTTTCGTTGTTGCAAAATTTACGAAGGATTAGCATAAATCCGATCAAACGAACCAGGCCGTTTCATTAAGTGATTTTATCTCTTTCTGTTGATGTTGCACCTCATGCACAATTTTACTCGGGTTCTTGATGTTCATTTTTGAATGTTGACATCAATTCTTCTTCAATGAAATTGCGTAAAGAAAATCTTTCCTAGCTTGGCTCGTTGTTTGTGGAATATTTAATTTTTGTATTTTTCCTTAGTGTCAGATTCCCGACCTTTTCCTTCTTTTATTCATTTTGGGCTTTTATTTTTTTTGTGTGTGAATAATTTTCTCCTGTTTTGGTTTGCATAACTGTTAGAGAACTTATTTGTCCTGAACTTTACTTTGATTCTATAAAAAAATTTTTTTTTCTTGAATGCAGTTTAAATTTCTTCATTCCTAAGTTACCGTAAGCATAACCAGAATTTTCTAAATCCTCTGTTAACTTGAACGTCATTTGAACTCCTTCACTCCTAAGTAATCCTTAAAGTGACTTGAACTCGTTTGGTCTTCAGTTACCTGATCATGTCCTGAACTCTAGCCCTTACTTAGCGTGGATATGACTTGAAATCTTCAGTAATCGATTATCGTGTGTAAAGGTTTAAAGTTTCCTCAGGAATGGCAGAGGCAAGGGACAGAGTCATTGCCCTAGCTAGAAGGACAATGCCCTAGAGACTGACCATATGTGCATATTATCAGCACCCAAGGCCCTCTCCATCAAGCTGAGACCGAGGAGGGGCAGGCAATGACTGCTGATGACTCAGCAGGTAGACCTATAGGCTCCCACAACCCCTTCATCCTAAACTCACCAGGATGGCAAGGTTGCAGACACCACAAGAAATAATTGAACTTGAGCGGGTCTTGAACCCCCGTCCAGCAGATATCCAAGCATGGAAGTTTACGTGACGTGAACTCCTTTAGTTCTATGTTAACCTGAAAATAACTTTAATTATCTCTAACAAATTTCTCTCGAAGTATCACACTAGACTTTATCTAATCTTTCATTCCCCAGAACAAACATCAGATGAGCGTTCCCTCGATGATGATAATGTCAGCATCAATCATATTTGGTTAGACTGAACCATCCCTCGTCCATCAATCATAGTGTCCGATATCATAACCCATCATAAATATTTGATTGATATATGTATCCTTGTAATTTCTCTATTTTATGGAGGGGTTTATCCTTTGATAAAAAAAAATATCATTACTCTATTTCCTGATATGACAATAATGATTTTGTCTCTTTACTGTAGTACCAGGCAAGCATGTAATAATTAGGGCAACGCAGAGCAAGTTGAAATGATCTATTTATTAATTTCTAATAAACCCAACAACGGTGTACGGTGCTTAACTGTTTCCCCTCAGTAAATCAGAAAATAAAGTTATTTCTCTATCAAATGATTAAATTTATACCAAATAATCTTTACTGCTTCTATATGCTAGATATCAATGTGGTTTTAATTATTCTTTCTTTGGCTAATCAACAACTAACATTACTTATATTTTCCTCCTTCATTCGAAACATTCATAAAATAAAAATCCATCACACTTTTTCTTTCGCTTCGTTGCGTCAGGCAATGTCATCTGGGTGTAGGGAAAAAATATATCTTAAATTGGACTCTTTAAGTGTTCTTATTTTACCGTAACAAGAGAGAGGACCTTTCCGCTCATGTAGACTCGAAATGTATTTTCTCCTCGATTGTAGATAGACGTCCTTCCCTTGTGTACAATGTTAACTATATTTCTCATTTGTGAAAGGTTCCATTTTTTACACCGGTGAAATTTTCTTCCATTGAAGAACTACAGACACAATTTCAATGTGTACAACAATACTTACAGTATTTTAAGATTCATTTCAGAAGAAGGTCTTCTGAAAGCTATATAACCTTTGTACCGACCTGTTTGTTTGTATGACACTAACTTGAATTTCCTTTTATAATTCACATTATAACAAATGATATCGGCATCAATGACCTTTGATGCCAGGATGCTAGAAAATGCAAAATTAATCAATCAATCTTCCTCGGACTGCAGTGAGATACCCATACCATGATGTAAAATGCAAAATGTATCATCCTTACTTTCAACAGACCTCCATTTCTAAGCTCAATATTTTCATCATCAAATAATTAACACTCATATAATTCCTATAATTCCCCCCAACCCCCCCCCCCCCACTCTCATATTCTAAAATCCCATAGAATCTCCGAGTACAAATTTCCGTATTGGCAAGGTCTCTGTCTGGTTCCTTTGGTCGCTGCAACCTCACCTCCTTGTCAGCTAAGAATGTGGGGTTTGGGGGACCTTATAGGTCTACCTGCTGAGTCATCAGCAGCCATTGACTGGCCCTCCCTTGTCCTAGCCTGTGTGGAGAGGGGGCTTTGGCGCTGATCATATGTATATATGGTCAATCTTTAAGACATTGTGGTGCTTGCTAGGGGAGTGTCACTGCCCCTGGCCTCTGCTATTCATGAGCGACCTTTAAACCTTTAATTTGCTACAATCATACAATTTTCCCCTCAACGTCAGTGGCACACATCCATTCTGTGATCCTGTGATCCAGACTGCAAATGTATTAAAGCTCCTTTCAACTGGATTCCGCCTTTTTACACGCAACGTTTTCCATGGGTAGGACATTTGCAATTCCAACGGGGTCTTGGGAAGGTATCCATTATTCAGTACCATCCCATGGTTAGTTGAATGGCGGATAATGCGAAGGCGGTGTTGACCTAGTCATTAAATCGGAAATGTCGGGGGTACTAAGGAAACGAGCCTCGTTGGCAATGATGATGCATAAACAGATACAGTCTGAGAGAGAGAGAGAGAGAGAGAGAGAGAGAGAGAGAGAGAGAGAGAGAGAGAGAGAGAGAGATCAATTTATATGACACTGGTAAAGTTGAAAATATTTTCCTGAGCTGCAAAACCACTTTAATACACTTTTTGTTGAGAGAGAGAGAGAGAGAGAGAGAGAGAGAGAGAGAGAGAGAGAGAGAGAGAGAGAGAGAGAGATCCATTTGTCTGACACTGGTAAGTTAAAAGAACTTTTTCCTAAGCTGCAAAACCACTTTATTAAACTTTACATTAAAACAGAGAGAGAGAGAGAGAGAGAGAGAGAGAGAGAGAGAGAGAGAGAGAGAGATCCACTTATCTCACACTGGTTAAGTTGAAAGAATATTATTTTTCTAAGCCGCAAAACCACTATAATACAATTTGAGAGAGAGAGAGAGAGAGAGAGAGAGAGAGAGAGAGAGAGAGAGAGAGAGAGAGAGAGAGATAAATCAATTTATATGACGCTGGTAAAGTAAAATAACATTAATTTCCTAAGGTGCAAAACCACTTTAAAAACAATTTTCGTTAAAACAGAGAAAGAGAGAGAGAGATGAACATGAATCAGCTTACCTGAGATTGGTAGAGGAGGATAAACCACCATTTTTTCAATCTTTAGTGGAAAAAGGTATATAACCTTTTTTTTTTCCATGAATGTTCAAACCAATTTCCTTGTCATTCGCCCCCGTGTGTACCCGAGTACTACCACCTATCACAAGGCTTATGAGCTAGCCTCTTTAGACGGGTGCTTTGGTACAGGTTACCTCTTTTACCTTTAGCTGTTGTTGCTTATTTTCTGCTTTTATTATATTTAAGCAATTTTTGCTGCCAATCTGGATCTATAAACCCTTTAAAAGATTAGAATTTAATTCGTCTTTCTTACAAACTTGTGATGTCGCCTACGTATACTTAGATATTTATCGTAAAGCTTAAAATAAAATGAAAATCTTCACATATTCAGAAAATTATCGTACATCTCATTATGAAATTAGCTTCACAACCAGGAGGCTGCCTGTCAGTTGCCGCGGAGTTCGTCCACGTTTGGTAATCTCTGTGCTGGAGGGTTTCTTTTTATTCAATTTCTTAATAAGATAGTTTTAGTGGCTACGGTACGATAAACTTTTAAGACGAGTATATTAGTCGCTACCTGTAATACATACTGGCAGTCAGGAAAAAAATGTTAGAAACAAATATGTTTCGTTCAAACAGATTTGAAACAATTTCTGAGAATTTAGAAGTGCTAGAATATTTGCGATGTTTGTTTTATATATATATATATATATATATATATATATATATATATATATATATATATATATATATATACATAAAACCAGCGGATTGAAATGGGGTTTTGTTGCGAGCAAAAAGGGGACAAAGACATCCGAGATCAAGCAGAGTAAATGAATGAATTAAGACTACATTTAACGCAGCTGTGACGTGTATGTAAATATATATTCCATATAAATGACTGAAAATTATAAGAAAAAAAATCCCTTTAAATTGTTTTTTTCATAATGTTGGCATTGGAAAGACAGTGAGATTATATTTAAGGCTTCACTAGCCCTGTTTCAGTGACACTAAATCCGCAATCAGAAGAATTTGTACCCCTGTGAAGTTTACGCCTCCACCTGAATTCTGGAGCCCTTTCCCACCCTCGTAAATCCTTTCTCAATTGACCCAGCTGAAATGAATGGCCGCGAGGTTGTTGGGAGACCTGAACACGCAGGAATTATGAAATACAATGGTGGATACTTGAAAAAGATTCCTGATCCGATTATTTGGACGAGTTAAAAATTAATCTTTGCTGGAATTAGCAACAGATCTTACAGGTGCGGTGAAAGGGGGTGTGGGTATTAATGAAGTACGAGAAGGACGAATAAACTGAAAAGTGTCAGCAACTTTGCATTGAATATGAAAGTTTTTTTCAGTGAAGCAACCTCCCGTATAAAGAACATGACACCAACCACTCTTAATTTAAATTAGGTTAATTTCGAAAATTTTATCTAGGTCCGTTACCCTCTCAAAATGTCGAGATAATTTCAATAATATAAAATGAGTTTCTGTGATCTATTGGCAACGTCTCTGCCTGATGATCGCCAGACTGGGGTTCGAGTCCCGCTCAATCTCGTTAATTCCTTTCGTGTTTGCAACATCACCATTCTTGTGAGCTAAGGATAGGGGGTTTAGGGGAGCCTATAGGTCTACTTGCTGAGTCATCAGCAGCCATTGTTTGGCCCTCCCTTGTCCTAGCATGGGTGGAGAGGGGGCTTGGACCCTGATCACATGCATATATGGTCAGTCTCTAAGGCAATGTCCTGCTTGCTAGGACAATGTCACTGTCCCTTGCTTCTGCCATTCATGAGCGGCCTTTAAACCTTTAAACACAGCAATATATTTTTCTTTTATTTTGGGCGTGTTACTTTTTCATTGGCTAAAACATCACAACGCACGTGTCCTGGAAAACGTCAATACTTCGTCTGGAAAATAAGTTTACTGCAGTCTGAGGATGTGTCTTTCTGTGGTTTCAAATTTTATGTTGTATTCTTCATATCTTATAGGATTTACCATTTATGTAAACATTTATTTATTGTAGCACTTGCATAGCGTATATACTGTATATATCTTATGTATAATCTTTATCATTTATGGTCTAAGGTATGTTTACCATGCAATGGTTCAATGCAAGAATGTTCTTGAAAATAATGAAATTTCTTCCAGTTTAGAGGTTTTTTTCGGCAATGGGCTTCATTGTTATCTATGTTTTCTTTAATCAATGAATTTGACACTAAGACTCTACTCCTATTGTAGCTTCTTAACAGATGGTCTTCATATTTAGTTCCCTTAGAGCAGTACTTCAGAATCCCTTAACCAATGAGCATTACACTTCGATTTTGCTTAGAGGCTCAAATCTTTTACTTTTTACATTCAAACTTCACTAATTTTTTGTTTTCTAATTTTATTCAAATTATACATAAAACTTTCCTCCCACTCATATCTTTTCTAATTATGAGGTAACCCTCATCATCATCCACGGTTGCTAGTCCACTGCAGTACAAAGGCCCCAGACATTTCCTTCCACTTGCGTCTGTTTATGGTCTTCCTATACCAGGCTACATCCCAAAGTTTTCTTGGCTCTGCAATCTATCGTTTTTTCTTCCTTCCCCAGCTTCATTTGTAATCTCTAGGGAATCATTATGTTATTCTTAATATCACGCTCAGACGAATGAAACTTGAGCAAAATTAATTATTACTTCAACGACAGAGACGTTTTAATTTAAAAAAAAAAAAAAAAAAAAAAAAAAAAAAAAAAAAAAAAAAAAAAAAAAATCCTGGAGATACCAATTCGTAGTCAAACCATTCCAAATCTTAGGCAGCATTCCCAACCGACAAGTCGATTCGAATCACACAATCTTCACTCTATATGACTAGCTAGTCAAGGGGACATTTTGGTAGGCAATTATGCACCAACAGATCACACCAAGGGGAGTCGGGTTCGAGTCGATTCTAGTCGAGTTTAGTCATGCAAGTTGAATCGTAAATAGGGCTCATGTTCATATTCATATTCGGTCCCTATTTCTTCCCGGCAAAATTCGCAACAAATTCCCTAATTTTCGATGGGTTTGCATTTGTACACGGAGATTCTTTCATCCACTGAATAACTAGACACAACTATTCTTCCCCTCGACTGCAGTAAAGATATTATTATTACTAGTTGAATTACAACCCTAGTTAGAAAAGCAGGGTGCCATAAGCCACAGGGTTCCAACAGGGAAAAAGCCAGTGAGGAACGGAAATAAGGGAACATAGTATAGAATAACGTGCCTCAAGTAAGAGTACTCTACCTCAAGACAGTGGAAGACCATGGTACAGTGGCTATGGCACTACCCAAGACAAGAAAACAATAGTTTGATTTTACAGAGTATTACTCATAGAGAGCTGATTACCATAGCTAAAGGGTCTCTTTTACCCTAACCAAGAGGAAAGTAGCCACGGAACAATTACAGTGCAGTAACTAACCCCTTTAGCGAAGAAGAATTTTTCGATCATATTAGTGTTGTCAGTTGTACGAAGAAAGAAAAGAATGCATTAAGAATAGGCCAGACTATTCAGTGTATGGGTAGGTAAAGGAAAACTAAGCCGTAACTAGAAAGGGATCCAATCTGGCCAGTCAAATGACCCAATAAATCTCTAGCGCTAGCATCTCAACAGGCGGCTGGTGTCTTGTCCAACTTACTATGATTATGTTTCCACTAGTTTCATCTTCATCTTATCTGCAATGATGGAAAACTATTCAGTTCTCCTTTCACTTTATCTTACGAACACTAAGAATTATCGTTTGCCTTTTCTCTGACGAATGAGTTCAATATCTTAATTACTTTTACCGTTGGGTTCTAACTTTTGTCATTGATATATTGGAAATACATTTATCCTTTTACCTAGGGTTTGTATTATTTTTTTGTAGCCAATAGCTCTGGCGTTCGTTTATTTATAACTCAGGCACTGAAATTAGATTTGTTTTTACAAAGCCGTTTTTTTTTTTAGCTCTTTTATCCCAGATTTTATGTTTAAACTTTTTTCTTCCTAATGCCTCACGTGACTTTCGTTTATTTTATAAATGTAGTTTATCTTTATAAATAATATAAATTTTTTGTTTATATAATATGCGGACAGTTTGTTATGGACTGTTCTTGGATTAATATTGTTAGATAAGTCGTGAGAACTTTTGCAATGGGATGTGATTTAATCTACTTCTGTTATTTTACTGTCAACAGCGTTTAAATGCCTTAGAATAGTGCCCTTAATTAGTATATTTATAATATTTCTGGGTATATTTATGAAATTAAAATTCCATGTAAGTACAAGCTGCTAGATATTTACGCCTACGAACTGCAATCTAATCCCCGAACGCTTGAAACTATTAAGAAATAAAAAGTGCAAAATTACTGAATTAAAACCGTTAATGAATATAAGTTTATGCATTGCTAGATTAAATCTGTCAGGAAGCAACGGTTTATGTATTACTAGATTAAATCTGTCAGGAAGCAGCAGTTTCTGTTTTATGGTTTATTCACAGAGATGCTCGTGAAATTTCTCTTACACTTCTGTCTTTCATTTTGCTCGTGTTTGTTTACGTTTCTGTAACTCTCTATTGCCATATCTGTCAGGAAGCAACAGTTTATGTATTACTGGATTAACTCTGTCGGGAAACAACAGTTTATGTATTACTGGATTAACTCTGTCGGGAAACAACAGTTTATGTATCGCTGGATTAAATCTGTCAGGAAGAGACAGTTTAACAATGTTAGACGACTGATAAAATTATCACCAGTCTAAAACTGTAGGATTAAAACTGTCTAGCAGTAGCAGTTAAAGAACCAAATGATTCGAGTTTTCAAGGAGAAATAGTTTGGTTTCAGCTTGGTTAGATTTTTTAAGGAAAATCAATTCAAGATTTACTGGATTAATTTACATGCAAACGCAGTTCGAGTTCTACTGGATTAAAAATATCAATGAAAAGCAGATTAATCATTATTTGTTTAATTCGACCCACCACACCTATCCAGGGTAAATCTTAAAAAGGAAATTCAAGTACGGTCGAATTATGTAAGCCTTTATGTAAGTCTGAGAATTGAGTAAGTCTTTATGTAAGTCTGAGAATTGAGTAAGTCTTTATGTAAGTCTGAGAATTGAGTAAGTCTTTATGTAAGTCTGAGAATTGAGTAAGTCTTTATGTAAGTCTGAGAATTGAGTAAGTCTTCATGTAAGTCTGAAAGTCACACGCAGACCAAATGGCTTTATACGAAGTAGGAGGACAGCTGGAATTCCAGTCAGTAGCTAAATTCCAGGCGTTCCCCTTCCACCATCTGCGACTTAATATCTGGAGCACTTGCTCTAGTGCTGGAAGGTGGATCTCATGCGATGAAAGGATTTCATTTCCACTTGGACATTTTTTTTTCTTTATCTATTTATTTTTTGTTTATGTTCATAGATGGATATGGAAGAGCCTCATTTTTTCTCTATCTTTGCAGTTTTACTTTGAGTCAATGTCCAAAGACTCATCAATGATATTTTTAATAGTTCCTTTAAGGAAATCTTTTACCAACTTTCTTCGGTAACTCGGCGCTGTTATTGAATTTAACGTGTGGATTTGTTTAGTGTTTAGGTTAATCTATTTACATGCACATTCAGTTATGTATTCACATACCAGTTTTTTTTTTTTTTTTCAAATTAGAAAAAAAAAACTAGTAATGGCTGCTACTCTCTGGTGATTATATTTCTATTCTGGGCTCCAAAAAGTTAACATACTAAAACTGGTTAATTCTTTTTATCTATGATCAAAATAAATGCAATAATAAAATATTTAATTTCTTTGTTTCTGAATCTACATAGAATAGATACAGCTCAATAGATACGTATAAATGCATTCCAGTTTAGACTCAAATCAGTTGTAACACCCCAACCCCCCCCCCCCCAAAAAAAAAGAAAAAAAAAAGTCAACAAGAAAGCATCACCCAAAGATAACATCAACACAACCCAAAATTCCAAGCATCAATAGCCCTATCAGTTCTTTGATGCCAAAATCTTTTTGGAGAGACGAGACAGTCAGAGGAACGAACAGACCCGAAAAAGGAAATCGTTACGGAAAAACAGATTAAAGTTATAATGAGTGACAGGGCCGGATCGATACCACTTCCTGGCACAGCTTTAAAAGTGATTCTTTGCCAGCGACGACCTAGCCAGGGTGAGGTTGTAGGAGTCGGTCCTGAGCGGGAAGAAGATTTTGGGCGAAATTTAAGATGTTTGTGTGTGTACTACCTTTTCTTACTAAAACTAGGATGACTATAACGTGTTTTTTCCCTATAACAAACAAACATATTACCTATATCTAAATAATGAATATCCAGGTTGGGGGTTAGTATGCCTAGATATTTCTCCTATATACTAAAAAACAAGTGTCTGACAACACACACACACACACACACACACATATATATATATATATATATATACATCTTTCCTGTTACGCACAGGGGGAGAGGGAGTAGTCCTATCCTGGTGAGATAGGTTACTTGGTAAGGTACACTCGGAAACCACACACTCCCACAAATTGCCGAACCAGCGGGCTTTAGTTAGGAAATGAGGATGGGATGGGATGAGTTGAATTTGCGTGTGTATATGCGGGTGAAAGCATAATCTATCAAGATATTTAGACGCCATTTTTGACGGGTCGCCTACACTATTAAATAAAGTGTGTTCGAGAAGTTTATGGAAACGCAATGTATACAACTGAATATTAGACCATGACCTTCTGAAAAGGATCATAGTGGTGTTCATATATATTTTTAAGGAGTCTGGGGAGCGGGGGGGGGGGGGGGTTATACCAATGCCAAAGAAACCTTGGCTTCTACGCAAGGAATACTCATTCAATATCTTCTTTTTTGCATTATATATATCCATAACAAAATATACCTTTGTTAGCCAGGATGTTGTTATGGTCTGGGCTGTTTCTTTGAAAGGTCAGAGAGCATAATCAAGGATTAAAGGTCAGTGAATTTGCCAAGTTGAACCTCGAGCTCCCGAGGGTTTGATTTAGTAATATTTCAAAGTCTTTGAATTTTTTTGAGCAACAGCTTTGCAAGACACATTTGGATAAATGATTAATTTTCTTTGCAATTTGATCAGTGACCTTTTTTCGGGGTTTTGAACTTACTGCCTTCAATTGCCAGAGCGTTATCGGAATAAATCCTTCTCGTCAATTTTTTCCAAATTCAATTAAGTTAAATCTCAAACACTCGATGAATAATCTATGAAACGATGGTCATTTTCCTAAAATGAAATATCTTTTATATTGAATTATTCCAATTTCGAACTTTAATATGTTTAAGGGATATTTTGAGTTTTGAGTTTTTATAAAATGGAGTCATATAAAGAAATTCCGACAACGACTGGAAGACCAACATCTAATCAGGGGATTGGCGCATTGATTGATTGCTTCAGTATCATAAAATGGCGTTACACTATGATGGTCACCACTTTAATAAATATACAGCTTGACGAAATTTGGTTTATTCTTATCGAAAAGATTTGTAAATCGTTACAAAACATTAGTTGGTGGTTTCTAAATCATCTCTTGTTGCGAGAGTAATCATCCATCCAAACAATAAATCAGAAAGTGCCAATCGTCATTAAGGATGCATCTAAGTAACGTGAATAGAGATGTAATAATATTTAGTAATCAGATTTCTCTGTGTGCAATTGTGACGTTAAACCGTGTATTATACGATAGCAATATCAATCCATTGGACGTAATATTATCAGATCTTTTACTGTAAAATATACAGTAGTTTGATATAGCCATAATATTTAAGATTATAACTGAAATGAAATCCATTAGCTAAACAGTTTAGAGGAATTTCGAAAGAATGCGTCGTGCCATCTACCAAGAGCTGAGAGCTGACTGACATTGGCACCCATAATTTCTTCTTCAACTAACGTACATAAACCAACTGATCTAAGGAATAACACCGACAGATTAGGAACTATTTGCAAAAAAAGATTACACGTGAAAGAAGAATATTCCTCTTTTTACGGTTTGTTTTGACGAAACCGGTTTATTTTTTACGAATAGATGACCGGAGGTCACACGCGCCCAGCACCTCACAGATTCCAAGACATAGTCACAGGGTGATGGAAGATGTGCTACTCCTTGGCGAGGTTATTTAACAAAATTCATCTGTTACTGTAATTCTCTATTTATCTATCTTATCATATATTTACTTGTTAAGGTTTCTCTGTGCTTATAAATTTTTCATTGTGTGTGCTCGTTGCTTCCGGTACTACAACAGAGATGCTCGGGAAATTTCTCAGTCTTTCATTTTGCTCGTGTTTGTTTACGTTTCTGTAAATTTTCATTTAATGGACCTCACGAAATATCTTGACTAGACTGAAACAATAACGTAGAGTTGATTTTTGCTGGAGATTCTCACTGTTATCCTCACATTAAGGGGTCGGTTTCCCGATGCGCCCTCTCCAATCCCTTCTATCAAAGGCATCCTCTTCCAGCAAATTCTACTCTCCATATCATCCTTCACTTTATCTTGCCATAATTCTCTATCTACATCTCGATATTCCCCCCTAACCGGTTTTCTCCCAAGCCGTCCTCACACCGCTCTCCGCCATTCATCCTCAACACGTGCCCATACCATTTCGGTCGGGACACTTTTATCAACACTGTAATCTTTACTACGCCTGCCATTTTTCTTAGTTCATAATTTTCCAATTTTTTCAAGCATTGCAGATTCACAATTGAATTATAAAGATTGAACTTCCTCAAAAGAACCTGTCTATCTATCCATCAAATAAACGAAATTCTTTTCCAATTCATTTCTGATTTTAGTTTGTTCTAGCTAATAAGACTCAAATATCACTGATGGATCAAATACCCATTAACACCTGAAGCTTTCTGACTAATGCGAGATATTTCATCAGGATAATGGAACTAATGGAATTACCAAAGCGCAGGCCTTACCAGAATAATAAACACTGAAAGCATAAAGGCAAACCGAAGCTTTTAATGAAGTGGAACTCGATGGAAAATAGAAAATAAAATGAACTAAATAGTC
The DNA here is from genome assembly GCF_036898095.1 of Palaemon carinicauda. Taxonomy (NCBI): domain Eukaryota; kingdom Metazoa; phylum Arthropoda; class Malacostraca; order Decapoda; family Palaemonidae; genus Palaemon; species Palaemon carinicauda. The sequence goes on along the minus strand of NC_090732.1, from coordinate 125,352,964 downwards.
GTATGACCTAGTTTAGCACTATAGACCGGATCAAAAATTTTAAAGAAAATATACAAATATGTTTAAGTGGAGAAGTAAGTATTAACGAAAAAAAAAAAAAATTGTATTTATACTGAATAACAAAATTGGTGTTCAGTTTGCATAAGTAGAGAACTAGAGTGGACAAATAACTTAATCAGGTCATGAAAAATAACCAGATATAAGTTTGATCAACATAAGAAATTCATTAGCATAAAAAAACAATAAAGTTTTGTTTCAAAACTTCTATTGTATGGAAAGGCAAAGTTATGATAATCCTACATTATGAACGACTAGTGTACAGTACGCTTACTACTCCTTCTCCCCCCCCCTATCCAAGGAACGGGGAAAGCTGAGCGTGACCAATATATTATATATATATATATATATATGTATATATATATATATATATACACACATATATATATACACACACAACAAATGCAGCCGTTTCTAGTTTACTAAAGGACAAAGGGATTTGGCCAATTTTCATCACCCCACTGGCCAGTGCGGTTTGGTGATGGTGGGAGATTTTCGACTGATCGCCCACAGCAAACCATCCTAGTATGGGGAGGCCCTAACTAATATAGCTTTGCTGATAATGACGATACACAGACTCTTTCGCCACGTTAAGGTGTACCCAATCAGAAAGGGATATATATATATATATATATATATATGTATATATATATATGTATATATATATATGTATATATATATATATATATATATACACCCAGAGACTTTCTCTTTATTACATGGGGGAAATGGTGGTCATCTGGAATGGAGACTATACAAATTACAGTAAAAAATTTTCCGGAGTACGGGAAATATTGTACTTTGCCCCCCCCCCCCAAAAAAAAAAAGAGCAGAACTGTTAAATAAGTGGTAAATAAGTTGAACATATTCACATTTCTTTTATCAATATCTAGGCAACATATTCAACGAACTATAATTAGCTTAACCCTAATGAAAACCGAAAGAGACACCGTGTAATTTTCTGGATATAAGGTTAGTATACTCATCCAACTTGTAACATGAAGGTGATAGCCACTAAACTACTCTCTCTCTCTCTCTCTCTCTCTCTCTCTCTCTAATATATATATATATATATATATATACACTGACAGACTGACAAAGCAAGAGCCCGTGTTCCACGTAAGATGGGGAAGCCGCAACAGAACACACGCTATCTCTCTCTCTCTCTCTCTCTCTCTCTCTCTCTCATATATATATATATATATATATATAGATATATATATATATATATATATACACACCACTTGAAACTCATATGACGAAATGCTATAAAATCAACTCAAAAGTTGTTAAATTTCCGCTGAAGCGACCACCTAACAATTTTGCGTTAAACTGAAGTCAGGGCCATTCTTGAATAGAGACAATATCATCTAGGCCAGCAGGCGACATCGTCCGCCCTTCGTCATTAAAGAACAACTCCCTGAGGACCGAGCCAACATTGACTCTCTCTCTCTCTCTCTCTCTCTCTCTCTCTCTCTCTCTTATGTGGGAGGAGCATTTAAAGTTGCTGTGTCCGGGAAAATGCTCGGTAGTGACACTTAGGGATGAAGAGATACGATAATATATTTTTTTTTTATTTTTATATTCCCCTTTTTTATTTGATGCGATTAAGAACATACTTTGAGGGGAAAGGATTTCCCCTTGGATTTCCCCTTTAAAAAAAGGCCTCTTTCTTCCCTTGGATATTATTCAGTTAGAACCAAAATCTGATCTTCTCTTCAGACCAGCAACCACGTTCATCTGGTTTTACTTGTTTCCTTGTTCCCCTCCCCCCTTGGGCAAGGATTATTCATTGATGTACTACCGTGAACCTATCACAGCAAGTTTATTCATAAATTCTTAAAAATTCTTCGGCAGTTAATTAATTCAACCGTATAGAGCATATACTTTGCTTAATTCAAACCCATAAAAAACTGACACCCTTTAAAGGTTTAAAGATCACTCATGAATGGCAGAGGCAAGGGACAGAGACAATGCCATAGAGACTGACCATATATACATATGATCAGCACTCAAGACCCCTCTCCTCCCAAGCTTGGACCAGGAAGCGCCAGGCAATGTCTGTCATCAGAACTCACGTCCCTACTCCACTCAAGCTAGGATCAAGGAAGGTCAGGCAATGGCTGCTGATGACTCAGCAGGTAGACCTAT
>NC_090732.1:125338256-125343256 GCF_036898095.1 Palaemon carinicauda | reverse complement strand
TCCGCAATTGCTCTACTAATCACTTCGTTCCAGTTGGCAAACGAAGGGCCGTTCTGTTAACGCTGCCTCATCACACCTTATAGGATTTGATTTCCTTTTGTAAGGTGGAAAGCCTGAACCGAGATAAATGATTTGATTGCAGTTACAAATTTATCTTCATCACAACGATAATAAAAAGGTCGAAGAGACGCTTTAGCTATGGTATGCAGCTTTTCTAGGAGGACATTACAAAATGAAACCATTGTTCTCTAGTCTTTGGTAGCTCCATAGCCTTTGTATCATGGTTTTCCATTGTCTTAGGGTAGTTTTGCTTATTTCCTTTCCTCACTGAACCTTGATTTTCCCTGTTGGAGCCCTTGGGCTTCGAGCGAGCATCCTGCTTTTCTAATTACGGATGTAGCTTAGCTCAAATAATCATAATTACAAAAATTAAAGCGTGAAACAAGTTATACCGATAATGGCATCTATTTCATAACTTATAGTTTTTTTTTCTATTGAAATTATCGTATATTACCAAAGTGAACACACACTCAATTAAATAAATATGAATAAAAAAATTATTTTCAATGTTATTATAATACACACCAATATATTCATGACAATTCGAAGAAAATCAGACGACGGTGAAAAAAACTAGGAGACGAAGCCTTTGGTACATTTCGAAGCAGATATCCAGTCATTCTCGAAAAACTGACAATTCAAAATAATTTTCACCAAACAGTACACACCACATTATACTGCATAGCTTCGAACAGGATTCACATAAGCGAATTTTAACATTGTTTAGCATTTTGGTGCAAACTCTTTCACTGAATAACCAATAATTTATCATGTCCCCTATATTATAAAGAGTAGCCTAAGTGTCTGGGTATATAAATTATATATGTATACATATACATATACATATATATATACATATATATATATATATATATATATATATATATATATATATATATATATATCCTGCCTCGCAGAGCATCATGCCAAACGTATGACTACTCGGTCTCCCCCCCCCCCCCCCGCGTATGTGTGTAATTGTAACTATAAACTAAAAAGCCCTTAAAACACCACTTTATCCTTAATGAGATACGCAATAATGAAAGAAAAAATATAAGATAACTAACCACTCCATTACTCATAAATGAAGTTCCTACAACTGCTAATAAAATAAAATTATGCGGCATTTTTATGATGAATATTTCATAAGCAGAAAAAAGCTGAGGCAAAAGCAAAATAAATCAACATTTCCACTATTTCTGCAAAAATGCAAAAGTTACTTCATAATTGCCAGTCTTTCTTCATTTACAAATTATGATAAAAGGTTAGTAAGTAGTAATTAGGAGGATGAAAAAAAATGAATGATGAATTGATAATTTCTTCTCATTAAAGTGAATAGGCAACATGTTTTTCAGACGGAGAAGAGATAAATAATATTGAAAAAAAAAAATGTTTGATTTATAGTAGATACGAAAACACAAGTAAAATACTTTCATAACTGCTACTTACTATTTGCTTGATATGTTATTTATTATTATTATTATTATTATTATTATTATTATTGTTATTATTATTATTATTATTATTATTATTATTATTATTATTATTATTATTATTATTAGCTATTCTACAACCCGAGTTGGATAAGCAAGATGCCATAAGCCCAAGGGCTCCAACAGGGGAAAAATAGCTCAGCGAGGAAAGGAAATAGATAAACGATATGAGAAATAATTAGCGATTAAAATAAAATATAATAAAAACAGTAAAACAGATATATAATATATTAACTATAAAAATACTTATTTCAGCCTCTTCAACATAAAAGCATTATCTACAAGTTTGAACTTTTGAAGTTTATACAGATGGCTTAAAAATAAACACATATTGACTAAAGGAGAAAGTAATCTTCTGTTACTTACTATTTGCTCATATCTATTTGAAAAGGGTAGATGAGTATCTACAGGACCTATATCAATTACATAACCAATCGTCTGTGGGGGGGGGGGGAAGGTAATTCCAGATCACATCAAAGACGGGCATTTCTACATTGCATCATATGAAAGAGTAATTGTAGATTATATTGGGAGGAAAAGCAATTTTAGATAATCGGGAGGAAAGTAATTCTAGACTATCGGGAGGAAAAGTAATTTTAAATTATATCGGGATGAAAAGTAACTAAATTATATTGGGAGGAAAAGTAATTCTAGATTATATCGGGAAAACAAGTAATTCTAGATTATATCGGGGAAAACAAGTAATTCTAGATTATATCGAGAGGAAAAAGTAATTCTAGGTTATATCGAGAGGAAAAGTAATTCTATATTATATCGGGAAGAAAAATAATTGTTGATTATAGGAAGGAAAAGTAATTCCATATCATTTCAGAGGTAAGTTTTTATAATTTTACCAGGAGGTAGAGTAATTTCATATTATAGCAGGGAAATGAAATATCATCTTAGAAAAAAAGTAATTCAATATGATATTTGAGGGAAATGTAACTCCAGATTACATCAGGAGAAAACGTAATCGGGTATCCTGTGTAAAAATCCAAATCATATAAAAGGGAAACGTAATTCCTATCAATATCATAAGAAAAAATATTCCACATGATATCATGAAGGAAAATTTGTTAGATAATAAAGAGGGAAAGTTCCAGATAATATACGAGAGAAAAATTTCAGATAATATCAGAGAGAAAAATTCCAGGTAATAAAGAGAGAAAATTCCAGGTAATAAAGTGGGAAAATTCCAGATAATAAAGAGGGAGAGTTTCAGATAATATACGAGGAGAAAATTCCAGATATCAGAGGAAAAAATTCCAGGTAATAAAGAGAAAATTCCAGGTAATAAAGAAGGAAAATTCCAGATAATAAAGAGGGAAGGATCTAGATGATAAAGAGGGAAATATTCCAGATAATATCAAAGCAAAAAAAAATCCAGATAAAGAGTGAAAATTCCAGATAATAAAGAGGGATAGATCCAGATAATATAAAAGGGAGAATTCTAGATAATATCAAAGGGAAGACATTCCAGATAATAAAGAAGAAACATTCCAGATTGTAAATAGGGAAAGTTCCAGATAATATTAGAGGGAAAATTCTAGATAATATCAAAGGGAAGATATTCTAGATAATGAAGAGGGACTAATTCCAGATTATAAAGAGGGAAACTTCCAGATAATATAAGAGGAAAAAAATTCCAGATAATATCAGAGGAAAAATATTCCAGAAAATACCAGAGGGAAAAATTCTATATAATAAAGAGGGATAGATCCAAATAATATAAGAGGGAAAAATTCCAGAAAGTAAAGAGAGAAAATTGAAGATAATATAAGGAAAAAAAATCCAGATAATATAATGAAGGAATAATAAGAGGGAAAAAATACCAAAGAATATCAGAGGCATAAATAAATCCAGATAATATCAGAGCAAAAATAATTCATGATTATACCATGAGTTTATTTTTTCACAATCGCAATGAAACTTTTGGAGTTCAATCTCCCCTCCTGCCTCATCAAGCGACCATCTCTCTCTCTCTCTCTCTCTCTCCTCTCTCTCTCTCTCTTCTCTCTCTCTCTCTCTCTCTCTCTGTATGGCTTCTTTCTCTCATTTCCTCCCCTCATCACCATTCCTCATATTTACCCGTCTTTATTGTTCCTGTACCCACTGCATTGTTTACCTTGTAAATTACTGCTAATCCTCTGTTCGTTATTTTACCCTTCCCATAAACCCTCTCTTTGCTAGTGCATTTTCTCTACTTATTTTTTCTCATTACATACAATCTCTCTCTCTCTCTCTCTCTCTCCTCTCTCTCTCTCTCCTCTCTCTCTCTCTCTCATATTGGTGTCAACTTTAGGCCATTATACCCCTTCTTTTCATTTGCCTACAAGCCATAAAAGTTGAAATTACCATAATATCAGGCTGGGAAATTAACTCGGAGGAGAAGCATCCGAATACAAGATAAGTACTCTGGGTTTACACAATAACGTGAAACATAAGGAACAAGAAAAAGAGGAAAAAAGTTTCATGAAACGAGTAATTGACTGTTTAAAAACACAATTCTTTGCGATATACAACCGTAAAAGTTACGGAATTTAGCCTGCAATCAATTCTTTGGAAGTTATTGCTGCAGAGCGACAGAAGAGTAGATCATACATAATACAAATAGTACCGTAACTATACAGCAAAAAATGACAGTAACATAAGAGTCGAGAAGACGGGTTCCGACCCTAGTGAAATTACGTATTGATCAAGTAAATTTCATTCTGCATACGTATTTCCAAGACAATACTTATAAATCACAGATGAAATTTAAAATATGGATCAACGATTCATTTATGATAAACACTGTACAGTTCGACACAGGAATTCCTGATACACCTACCTCTGAGGAAGTACACCCAGCCACACACATACTGCACGGTGAGTTCGTGTTAAAATAGGGACCAACGATTTATTTATGATAAATATTGTACTATTGGACACGAATTTCTTATACACCTCGATCTTAGGTAGTAAACCCAGCCACACCCTTTTTACACGCCGAGTTCGTGTGTTTAGCCCAACCCGCCACCTCTGCCATCTCTCCCCACACTATCTGTTTGGTTACTCACCACTAAGTAATGGTAAGACAGAATGCACTTCTAAGAAGCGAGGTGTACCAGGGAATCCTGAGTCCAACTGTACATAACAAGCTGCAACAATGGTAACTATAAAATAACATTAGAGATATCATGTTAGAAAAGAATTCAAATATTTATAGTGATTAATATTACAATGGTCTTCCACTGTCATGGGGTAGAGTTCTTTTGCTTGAGGGTACACTCAGGTACACTAATCTATCCTATTTCTCTTCCTATTATAGTATGTATATATATATATATATATATATATATATTATATATATATATATATATATATATATGGAATATCTGTTTTAATGTTGTTAGTGTTCTTAAAATATTTTATCTTAATTGTTGATTAATCTCTTGTAGTTTATAT
>NC_090732.1:125328238-125333238 GCF_036898095.1 Palaemon carinicauda | reverse complement strand
AGAGAGAGAAGAGAGAGAGAGAGAGAGAGAGACTTCTGGAAGTTATATGTATATAAATATATATATATATATATATATATATATATATATATATATAATATAAATATTATATATATATATATATATATATATGTATAATATATTTGTATATATATACATGTATATATGTATATCTTCATATATATATATATATATATATATATATATATATATTTATATATATATAAATATATATATAGATTTATATATATAAATATATATATTTACATATATATAATACAGTATATATATATATATATATATATTATATATATATACTATATATATATATATATATTTATATATTATATTTAATATATATATGTGTATATATACATATATAAATATATATATATATATATATATATATATATATAATATATATATATATATATATATATATATATATATATATATATGAATGTCTTTGGCAGTTATTGTGTTGTTCTCTGGAGCCAACAACTGACAGTAAAAAAACTGCCTAATGTTGAAAAAAAAAAAAATATATCCTCAACATGGAAAAGAACGGCAAGTACTTGCTTTTACATTAGAAAGAACAGAGTGAAAAGCTTGATGTTCATTTTTCCGATAGTACATACATAATTCACGCGGTCACCTTCCAGTCTCAGAGGGCACCCTCCCTATCCTCTCGTAATTTCAGTTTTATTGGTGACATAGTGCTCCTGGTAGGAGCTCACACTTTCCTTAGTGCCGGGAGACTTGCCTTGGTCAATGAGACTGTAAACCTGCAGATGAACGTCGCAAATGCCCTTTTAACCCATTGCTCTTTTCGCATAAAGGGGCAACGCTGGCTGCATTGAGGAGCAATAGTGAGCTTAAGTGTGGGCGGAACCTGGTTATCAATGCCAAATTGAATGGTTATCGTCGTCTCTCTCTCTCTCTCTCGCTCTCTCCTCTCTCTCTCTCTCTCTCTCTCTCTCTCTCTCTCCCAAGCAAGCATCAACTGTGCTAAGGCCTGGGTGTGGCGTTAGCATCTTCTCTGAAAGATTACACAACCTTCGTAACAGGGTGAAAGCAGCAGTGGATGAAACGCCTCCATAACGCCCTGAATATGGAGTACCAAGATCAGATCTTTACCTCCAATGATTTCATATTTACTTTTCGTCCCTCCACCACAATGTAGTGGGTCTGTGTTCAGTAAGAGTGTGTCAAAGTTTTAGATGTAAGCTGAAATTCAGTGGCATCAGTGTTAAGTGAAAATCTAATATGAAGCTCATTCATGAATAAGTGAACAGGGCTGCAAATAACCACAAGAATATTAGGAAAACTAAAATACCGTTTAGTATGTTACAGTGACAGGACATGTGAAATGAAACAAATGCATATTAGAAAAGTCTCTCTTACACATTCATATCAGCAATTTTGCATGTAGATTTGTTGATGTAATTTTACATTCCTCTGAAAATACCTAATTACCTCCAATGCCAAAAACAAAATCAACGTAACTTGAATATCTTAACGTATATCCTTTCAGTTCATTCCCCCATTAGATAAAATTCTCAACGGTTGTGTGTAAATTTGCTGATATGTTATAACTGTGAAACGAGATGAATGCATCTACCTTTATTTCAACAGATAACGAGTTTATATACAAGCAGTTCCAAGCAAGAATGTCACAAAAATTAAAAAAGACTTATGCATGAAAAGGCAAGCTTAAACAGGTTCTGTTATCAGTGCGGGGAGGGGGGTGGGAAGAGCGAGTTAGAAAAAAAAAAGTTACAGTGTACGAGCGTATGTGAAACACTTGCGATTCAGCTTCAACATTCTAGTGGCAAAATTAAACATATCATGACTCCAGCCTCGAAACGATTGGAATTAGATTCAAGCTAATCTTTATAAATGAATACACATCCTTTCTTCCACTTCATAACCTTTGAATAAAAGCCTGGGTGGTGCTACAGTAAGACCCGCTTTTGAATTCAAAATATTCTTCCTGATCCTCCTCCCAACCCCCCCATCATGGGAACACCCCTCCCCCCATCGACCGCCCTGGGCCAAGATTCCCGCACATACTCGGGCCCCGTAAAAGACTACCGGAGCGCAACTCAAGAAAAAGTATTTGCAAAGTTTGATACTGTATCACTATGCCTCCGGTCAGTTATACCTGTACAGTGCAAGTGAACCCTTTCTCTTAAAAAGACTTAGGTACAATAATTATTAACTTTTTAACTTTAACAATAATTATGGTACTTGTTTGTTCGCTTATATTTGTCTAATTGTCATAAATTTCCTTTTTTTCTTACACTTAGACATTTAATCTATTATTTTGTTTTTAAGTTTGTGGAAACTTGCTTTGCAAGTCCACGATTTTGATTCAATACGAATAATATTACTACTATCACTAGTATAATAATAAGAGACTATACCACTACATAATTTCCAGCTCGTATATACCTATAGTTTACCACTTCCCGGTACCAAATGCAATGTGACAGTAGGCTACGTGTCATTAGTTCGTATTGATCTTAGGTATATACAACTAATTTTACTGCAGTATTCCCGAGTGTGTGAGCGTGTGCATGCGTGTACATAAACGACCCACGTGTTACTTAAAAGGGGGATGGTCATACACAGGGTCCTACAGTCCTTTTTTTAGTTGTTTCCGTTTATCGCTTCTGAACTATAATAACGATCAAACTTATCTGAATAATCCCAGAAGCAAGTTTCCAATGTTACTCTATTTACCACCAATTCTCCTCTTAAGCTATAAGTATTCTGGTCTCATTGTATCTCTGTCTCTAGTATCAGATTGGTGAGGTTTGCTGCAGTTTTAAATAGTTGCATAGGATTAACTCTATGCTCAACCCTCCTGCTCTATCAGGGTTTGTAGCCAGATAAAGCGTTCAAATTCCTTATGTCAAAGTTTACAAGGTTAGCTAATAATAATAGTAATAATAATAAATCCTTTCTGCTGTTGGTCACGCAATCGATACATCGACCATTTTGGGAATTACAAAAGGAAGGATACTCATCCAATTGGTCACAATGAGAATCGACAGCCACTGCAGAGGTAAGAGCCATCTGGACTGTGAAGCCAAGACAAACATGACGCGTTGTTGAGATTATGCACAATGGATCTGGTAAAAGCCGATAAAATTGATTTTGCTAAATCTGTACTTCACAGATCATCATTAGGAAAATGGTGTTGATGTTTAGCGTCTTTGCTACGGAACAAAACAATTATTGTTAGTAGTAGTAGTAGCAGTAGTAGTAGTAGTAGCAGTAGTTGAAGTAGTAATAATAACAGTCGTTGTTGTAATAATAGTAGAAGAAAAAGATCCAGAAGAAGTTTTATCATTATTATTCTATATCGGTAAGAGATCCTCTTTCAAATATTTTGAAGAAAACCATTTGGATAATAGAGAAAGTTTCCTATACATTAAACATCACTGTAACAGCAATTTGGTTAAAGAGACTATTAAATTATATGACCAGTTTCCCTTTAGTAACATGCAGTTAGGAGAATATGCTAAATAAATATTAAAAAAGTGTAGCAAAAGATTAAATCAACGAAGAAAAAAAAGGTAAAATTTATAAATAACAAGTGAATTAGCACATATGATCACAGCAGCTGATGAATAAGATATAAATTTGAAGGTAAAACACAAGAACGTGGTATTATAACCGGCATTAAAGTCCCGCACAAACAACTGTTATTACAAGCGCATCTATAAACGGGTAAGTAGTGCTTTTGGAGGCATTCATGTAATTCGAGTTGAGTCTGGAATTCGTCAGTTAACATCCAGGCTCAAGATCCCAAAGGCACCATTAACTGAGGAAGCATAGTAATATCACTACTACCTTTACAATTCAGCATTATCACCATCATTCTTATTTATTTTACGTCAGATTTTTTCTAACGGAGTATTGCTCCCAATTTTCACCTGAGTTAGGTTATCACTTAAGTCTTATGTCCATGATTTACTAAGTTTTCCTACTGGCCTTTGATCTGTCCCGTCAGAACCTACCACTACTTCTCTATTCTTATCACATGCCCAAACCACCTCATTCCAATATTATCTAGCCTCCGGACACCAGGTCTTTCCCCAACTCCCTGTTAAGCTATAGATTAAAGCAAAGTTTTGATACACATGGGTAGGGATTCTGTGGATTATCTTTTAAGAATGCTAAATAAACTAAAAGCTAAGTGAAAAAAAACTAAAGTTGTATGTGCAAGGAAGACACATTCACAGCTATGTTTATACATGCAGAATATGTATGCACTTACACAAGCACATATAATATATAAACACCAACTCATACAATTGGACATAGGTGTTCCTTGTACACCTTACTCCGAAGAAGTGCACCCTCTCACACACTAACCTTGCGAGAGTAACCAATAAAATAGTGTCGGGAGATATGGCAGAGGTGGTGAGCTGGGCTAAACGCAGGAACGCGATGCGTAGTAAGGGTGTAGCTGGGTGCACTCCCTCAGAGCGAGGTGTACCACGAATTCCTGTATCCAACTGTACATACGCGTGGGTTTCCAAGAATTGTGAATGAAAAAGCAACTAAGAGGCGCTTTATAAATCAGAATAAAATCGTGAAAGAGCATACTTCCTGACGAGAATGTGTTCAAAACAAATGGAAAAATCATTTAAGTGAGTCCGCACATAAAACCAGGGCAGTGAGTACACCGAAAAAAAAGGTTGAATGCTAGTCAGCGGGAGAATGAGAGGGAACGGTAGACTTAGTAAATGGTGGTAGACGTAAATCTGAAAGCGGTAATGGAAGTCCGCCAGAGGATTGGAGTGAAATGCGGGGAAATATATTTAAACCAAGGAAAATCCTTGAAAGGAGGTGGTCCACATTGAGAAATTTCGAATTTACTAAAGTATCTTTCTTTCTTTTTATTTTATGTTTACCATTTTGTGATCGAGGCTGAGCTCTAACACACCACTGGACACATTTACGTCTTCCTTCCATTTGGTGAAGTG
>NC_090732.1:125315738-125320738 GCF_036898095.1 Palaemon carinicauda | reverse complement strand
GAAGTGTGCAATGATTTCTCCATTGAAAGAACATCCAAATACAATGGGGAAAATAATTTTTAAACAAGTTTCGAATAAAAACTTCCTTATCGAATTAGATTCGAAGAAAACAAATAAGAGGAGCAGATGCTAGCAATAAAAACACGGTGCTTACTACTGCTACTGCAACAACAATGGCTCCGACAAGCATTACTGCAAATGGTATGACTTCAAAATATCCCGTCCAAGACTCCTTTCCTTGCATCTCTACTACTTCTCTTCGCCATTAATGCATCCCTCTCTTAACCTCGTACTCCGTAGAGGTATAGGGGGTGCAAGGAGAGAGAGAGAGAGAGAGAGAGAGAGAGAGAGAGAGAGAGGGGGGGGGGAGGGGGGTGTCCCCACCAATAAAACCCAGGCTTAGGAGGTCTGCCTCCAGAAGGGTTCCTCCTTCATCCCTGTCATGTCCTCCTTCGACTCCGGATTGTTTACTTGGAAATGCACAATGAGCAGTATTCACATAATACTTGGGGTTATAGAATCAAAAGTCGTAAATCTCTCTTTCTTGAAGAAGCAGACAAATCGCTCTCTACGGGGTTTAATCTAAAATCATTTTGGTACGAGATAACCAATACAGCTTTCTTTGACAACATCCAAGTTATTGAATAAATAAAAATGTTAAATTTACATTGCCTTTAGGATGTAACATTCAACTTTACCAGTCAAAAACAGTTATTTAGTCAGACAACGAAGGCGGACGACTTATTCCTTTGATATTTTTCTCTCTCTTTTTCTTTTGACCACAAGATTATCACAAAAATATCATTCAATGGAAGATGACAGGAAGGAAATTTACGCAATAGAAGATATCAAGAGATTGATGGAAACGCTGCCGTCAAAACTGCTTCATTTAAATAAAAACTTGATCAATTACCAAGGAAATTCGTTGGAAGTTTTCCGTGAAGGATTTTGGATAATAGTACTATTTTGCTTAGGAGTCCACAAATGTATCTCTTTATACTGTCATATTGAAGGTCCTGTTTTTACTATATATCCTATACATCTACTATATATATATATATATATATATATATATATATATATATATATATATATATATATATACATATATATATATATATATATCATCTATGTATGAGTAGGAGTATTCATGAATATCATTATAAGGGCTGGACCCTCTTTTAAACTTAAAATCATTAACAATAATAATAATAATAATAATAATAATAATAATAATAATAATAATAATAATGATAATAAAGAGATCCAGATAATGGCCATCCACTGTACCAACCGTGTGTCACACAATTGTACATAATTCCTTTTGCATATATTATGCTTATATCTTCGCTCTTCCCTCGCACTAAACGAACATGAAAATTCATGTCTGCTGTTTTCCTCTGTAACATTGTCTGTCTTGTTAACTTGTTATGTCCTGTTGCCTTGAGGTTTTGTATATAAAGGAGAGTGTTCTATAATAATATAACTCAGTTGATTGCATCCTGCCTTTGAGTTCACAACCCTATCTCGGCTTCGTCACATTGGTGACCCCGGAGTGACTCGCTCCTCCCGCCTCCCCCACCTCCACCTCTCACCATTACTATGACGCCGTCAACGCATACCTTCTGCAGCAGTACTCGCCGTCGCCAGCCGCCCGTATAGCAACGCCTTTTCAGCTCTCTCAACAACCGTTGGGGGACCAAAGGGCTTCGCTCACCCTCGGGAAAATGACCAGTATCACTCGCCTGCAACCTGCCGCAGACAGCTCTCCTCGTGAGGTGAACCTACTTCGTGCTCTTATGGACAGCCACTTCATGACCTTCAAAACCTCCATCAACGCCTCCACTTGTGACGAAGAGGACACCTATTCAACTTCAACCGAAGCTGACGTGAATGCTGTAGGATATACACGCCTATGAATGCTGTAGGACATACACGCCTATGGACGCCGTAGGCCTATGAATGCTGTAGGACACATGCCTATGAATGCCGTAGGACACACTCGCCTATGAATGCCGTAGGACACGCCTATGAATGCCGTAGGACACACACGCCTAAGAATGCCGTAGGACACACACGCCTACCCCGTAACGAGCCGGAGCGGCAACACAGCCACCCATCATCCACCACACTCGCTCGCACCCCAACCATCGACTTCTACAGCCACTCACTGCCGCTAATCGGCACAGTTTTTACTACTACCTCTCCAGATTCAGGGCACCTATTTAACATGTTCAGTGTGTCATTTTTAGAGGGGGAGCCATGTAACAACCGTGTGTCTCACAATTGTACATAATTCCTTTTGCATATATTATGCTTGTATCTTCGCTCTTCCCTCGCACTAAACGAACATGAAAATTCATGTCTACTGTTTTCCTCTGTAACATTGTCTGTCTTGTTAACTGTTATGTCCTGTTGCCTTGAGGTTTTGTATAAAAAGGAGAGTGTTCTATAATAATATAACTCAGTTGATTGCATCCTGCCTTTGAGTTCACAACCCTCTCTCGGCATCATCACACCACTTTAGTTCTTCCCTCAGCCCCAGTGCGATCAACAGAAGTATTATACGAGCGCTTAATGTTATACGTCGCAAGAAATCTTTTCATCTTTTGGCCGTCCGCATATTTAAAAACGTTTGGAATTCCTCTTGTAAGCTGAAAGCAAGCAAGAGGGAGAGAGAGAAAATGGGTCTTTTGAAAAGTGAGAGAGAGACGGCATTTATGAAGTGAACACAGGGAGGAAGACGAAATTCTCCCAGAGACTCTCAAACAAAAGGGAGAGAGAGAGAGAGAGAGAGAGAGAGAGAGAGAGAGAGAGAGAGAGAGAGAGAGAGAGAGAGAGGAGAGAGAGAGGAGAGAGAGAGATTGTTTGCCCCGGAGTTAAAGACCTTTACTTTGTCGTTTCGATAGTTCATAGTTAAAATTTCTTAGTATAAAAAAATCACTTTGGGACAAGACCAACACTCCTTTTCATATGGATATCATTGGGCTTGTAATATTCTGATTTTGCAACTAGTGTTGCAGCTTGGCTTGTAATATTTATGATAATAAATCTCGCGAGATCAGGTTGCCCAATTTTCTTCTGTTTTTTCAATTCTTCACTAAATATTCGAAACTATATAGGAGAAAATACCTAAGAGAAAATGTATCATAAAAATTATCCTTCAAGTCGGGAAGCGGCACTGTCTTTACAAGTCTTAATCTTACATGATACTGATTACTCTATTTATATAAATAGAAATCCAGAGATGATGTTCACTGTAATATCATATTCTCTTAATATCTTTAATTTGAACTACAAAAAATAAGCTAAAATTATGCCCTATCTTAACCATAGGAAAATCTAGAAACAGAAATTTTTCATATGTGTGCATATTACGGGAAAATCAAAATTCAAGAAGACCAATGATTCTCAAAAACGGCATTTCCTTGATACTCATTCTATAGCGGGACGCCGGATCCAAAGTGCGGATTCACCCAACCCTCTGGATCAATGTCCGATATAAAGAGAGAGAGAGAGAGAGAGAGAGAGAGAGAGAGAGAGAGAGAGAGAGAGAGAGAGAGAGAGAGAGAGAGAGAGAGAGAGGAATTGCTTTAAGGACTGCAGACCGATTCTAGTATGTTGGAGCCGGAAGAATAGTATTTTACTTAAGAAGCTGAAAGTTGAATTAGATGAAGGGTTGTGGTGGCCGATTGGTAACGTCCCGGACTGGTGCACGCCAGACTGGGGTTCGAGTCCCGCTCAAACTCGTTTGTTCCTTAGGTCGCTGCAACCTCACCATTCATGTGAGCTAAGGATGGGGGGGTTGGGTGTGTCATCAGCAGCCATTGCCTGGCCCTCCTTGGTCCTATCTTGGGTGGAGAGGGGGCTTGAGCACTGATCATGTGTATATGGTCAGTTTCTAGGGCATTGTCCTGCTCGATAGGGCAATGTCACTGTCCCTTGACTCTGCCATTCATGAGCGGCTTTTAAACCTTTAAACGAGACCTGTCTCTGAATATAACAAACATTTAATACATTCTTTTTAAAGAAACATATTAAAAATGTTACACATTCTTATGGGGCAATCCAGAAAGATCATTATCTTGTTGAGTAGGCCTACATCAAATAACCCAGCAAGAAAATTTACGCTTCGACTAGGCCTACCAGAAATAGAATGTCCCTTATGTGACTAAACAGAAACATAGGCAAAAAATATGAGGTAATGGGGCTGAATAAAAGGGAATTATGCAGCGTATACACACTTTATTAACGTTTTAGAGATTGGACTTAGGCCTAACAATACTGCTTCTCTCTAAGTTGGTTGTGGCTTTCCTCGTTCATTCTAACAAAATAGAAACTATAAAACCTGATAACTAATATATATATATATATATATATATATATATATATATATATATATATATATATATATATATATATATATATATATGGGTGTGTGTGTGTTTATGTATGTGTATGAAGCACTTTTAGCTGTATTTTCTTTTAATAATAGTGGTATAGCTATACGTTTCTGTATGTTCTCTAGTTTAGAATTAAGAGGTACAGCTAGACGTTATGGTAAGATACGGCTGATATTGCTCAAAATAAAATGATTTATGTTTAAGTCTATTTGATGAATTCACTCTAGTTTCCGTCGACTTGGGAAGTTGAAATTTGAATCTGAATTAGGTAGATGATATTCACCAGCTTTTTTTCAAGTGGAGCAATCGAAACTCCAGTTGTATTACGTATATATATATATATATATATATATATATATATATATATATATATATATATATATATATATATATATATATATATATTATATATATATATATATATAATATAATATATATATATATAGAGAGAGAGAGAGAGAGAGAGAGAGAGAGAGAGGAGAGAGAGAGAGAGAGAGAGAGAGAGAGAGAGAGAGTACATAGACATGATATACAATACACAATCGCAACCTTCTATTATTAGAAATCCAGATTTTTAATCACTCTTCTAACACGATC
>NC_090732.1:125300738-125310738 GCF_036898095.1 Palaemon carinicauda | reverse complement strand
TTGTCTTGCGAGTTCGTTTTTTACAGGTCTTTAACCCAATTAAAACCTTAATCACTCTTTATTCTTTATCAGCCATGTTCATACAAATATGTTTAAACTTTATTAATTACTTGCAATCTATTTAATGCGTTCATTTAAATGATTATGAAATCAATTATTGTATTAATAGCCAAATACCAACCATTAAAAATAGCTTCGTCTTTTTATCATTAAACAAAATGTTATGGCATATTTGTCCCCCTCACTAAATGGTATTTGTGGCTGTCTATTTACAGCAATGTATTTCAAATCATCTGGTATTTATGGATGCGTTCCTTTTAGGCAGAAGATACGAATTCCGGAAATATTTGCTAGTCAATGAAATGCCATTCATATGTTGTGGCCGATGTGATAACGTCCCTGGCTGGTGATCGCCAGACTGGGGTTTGAGTCACGTTCAAGCTTGTTAGTTCCTTTGGTCGCTGCAACCTCATAATCCTTGTGAGTTAAGGATGGAGGGTTCGGGGAGCCTATAGGTCTATCTGCCGAGTCATCAGCAGCCATTGACTGGACCTCCTTGGTCCTAGCTTAGGTGGAGAGGGGGCTTGGGCGCTGATCATATGTACAGTATATATGGTAAATCTCTAGGCACTGTCCTGCTCGATAGGGCAATGTCACTGTCCCTTGCCTCTGCCATTCACGAGCGACCTTTAAACCTTAAATGGCTAGGTCATTTCGTAATATCAGTAAGTCATTACAAGCCAAGCGAGAGCATGACCCCCATCAATGGGCAGTGATCTTTTACTACCCTTCCGGGTTAATAAAAAAAAGGTCACCTCAGGTCAGTCTGGCTCCGGAGTATCTGTTCCCAAGTGTACAATTCAGGGAAGTTTTATGGCTCCTTCGGTGCCTCGTTTTAAAACACGGTGGAGCCATCAACCCTTGCCTTGGGAAGACATATCGCAGTGGGGAATTTGGTTTGTTAATGGCAAAAGATGTTGAAATTGACTGATAGCAGTTATATCCATCAAGGGATCGATGCATTTCCTGGAATGGATTCGGTAGTATTTAGAAAACACGGGGAGAAAATTCTGGTTCGGGGTGGTGAACTATAGTAAAAAAATCCGTCGATATTAAATATATATATACACATATATGTAGCGTTTACGAAGAAATTTCTTCTACCTTGAATCTTTACTTTAGTATCTGAATTCAACGAAATTTTTTTTTTAAAAATGTTGAATATTTTTTCGCTATCCGCTTTATCACGTCTATTTTTTCAGATAATTCTTGAAGGTATTGATTTAGCCACATAAAAGTTATCGCTGTAACATAAAATCAACTGAGAAAAGGTCAAGGGTCACGGAAGGCCACAATAAAGCTAATTACTAAACTCATTTCTTTTGCGAAACGAGTTCCTTAAAGATGAACAGTAAGAAATTCTGTAAACATAATTTGATTCTCTATACTTTCCTCGTCCAGCCCAATCCAAAATCTATCTCATTACAAATAGCTATTTAACGGTACACAATGAAAGTACAGTTGGACACAGGAATTCCTGGTCCAGCTTGCTTTGAGGAAATGCACCCAGCCACACCCTTACTGTACGGCGAGTTCCTATTAGCCCCACCTACCACCTTTGCCATCACTCCCTACACTATCTACATGGTTACTCACTGCTCAGTTAGGGTTTGACAGGATGCAGTTCTTCAGAGCTAGGTGTGACAAGGACTCCTGTGTCCAACTGTACCATTTTACGTGCTTCGGTATATTACTGTAAACCGCCGTTGACCCCAAGCCCAGATAAAAGATGGGGAACTGAGATTAAAATTTACACGCCTTACTGCCCAGGAACTAACAACGAATGAGTCAGATAAAAAAAAAATCATGATATCAGATAAGGTTCTAAGAGTGGAATTTATTCTTAAGGATTCTAAGTAAAATGAATGTTAGTATTTAAAAATTTTCTGAATTTCACAAACTCCTATAATTATAACTTGTCTTTGTAAATAAATTACATTTCAGAAATTCTATAATATTACGTTATTATGTGGTTTCATACTTATTCAAGAATTTTGATGAGTATCGTGGTAACAATAAGCATCAACATATTTCTTCCTATAATTTTCCTTTACTAACATATTTTGGAATTCACTTTTAAGCCCATTTCTTAGACTTTTATAACCTTCTTTCTTTCGTCACCTGGGAGTTTGGAAAAGAAAAAAAAAAAAGAAAAAAAAAATTATAATGAAACATGTTCTATAATTTTGAAAAATCGATTGATTTATGAGTAATTAAAATTACTAATGTTAACGCTGGGCACATTCTTAAAGAGCGAACCATTGCACGTCATTCGAAGAAGGTACAGGTTCTTAAGAAAAAAAAAATAAAACAACGAAAACAAAAAGCAAGTATTCAAAACAGCAGACAAGTAGAGACGACGAGCTCATGTACTTAGCCGCATAGAGTATTTGCTGTACCGCACTAACGTCACTACGTTTATCTCTCTCTCTCTCTCTCTCTCTCTCTCTCTCTCTCTCTCTCTCTCTCTCTCTCTCTCTCTCTCTCTCTCTCTCTCTCTCCTCCTGAGAAGTGGGTTATGATATCAGTTCCTTAGACATCATCTCTGGTTATTCTTAATTGCAATACAAGTATTTCAGATTATGTCGATTTTATTCTTATGTTTATTCGTGAAAGGTTATTTTTTTAATTTTTTTTTCTTGTTTTTTTCTAGTTGTGCTAGTAAACAAAAACGGATCCTAAAGTTTGTTATTTATTTCATAATGAAATATGAAATTCAATTTTATATTAACGTAAGTCAAGTTTTTTTTCTGTTTCGATTAAACTATCGTTTGTTCTTTTTAAACTTTATTTATCTTTTGCTATATTTGGCCCCCACCCCCCCCCAAAAAAAAATACCTTAATCGTAGTTCAAAGGGAAAAAAATGTACGCATGAAGATCACAGTGAAAATAGTTGTAATAATGTACTTCAAAACCATTTCAAAAAGTTCACTAAACTCTTATATCTGAATAGGTAACATATGCTCAGTATAAGCAAACTATAAATGAAGATGAATAGAACTGAAGCTTTGGATTAAGTTGAAAAAATGTAAAATATATATATTTGGTCAATAACTTTATGCACGATTTTACAAAAATTCCCTACCAAATTTCGGGTCTTCCTCAAAAATTCATACATCTCTTCCTAATAGAGACACTAAGCCTTTCTTTCCTTTCTCCTTTGTCTTTTCCACATGTGATACACATGCGAAATTGGCTGCTCCATCCATCCATCCATCCATCCATACATACACACACACACACACACACACACACATATATATATATATATATATATAATAGAAACATTAAACCCTTCTCTCCTTTTTCTTTTATCTTTTCCACATGTGGATTTGGCTGCTCCATCCATCCATACATACACACACACACACACACACACAGAAACATTAAACCCCTTCTCTCCTTTTTCTTTTATCTTTTCCACATGTGGATTTGGCTGCTCCATCCATCCATACATACACACACACACACACACACACACACACATATATATATATATATATATATATAATAGAAACATTAAACCCTTCTCTCCTTTTTCTTTTATCTTTTCCACATGTGGATTTGGCTGCTCCACACATACATACATACACATTATATATACATACACACACACATATATATATACATATATATATATACATATATATATATATATATATATATTTATATATATATATATTCTTGACTTTTATATCATTTCAATTCGTTCTTCATCTTCTTCGATCTCCATATACGGCCACTTTATTATGTGGAGAATTTATAATCTATTTAATAGCCTTCCAACCTTTTTCATACAGTTGGATAAGAAGAATAATAATAATGATAATAATAATAATAATAACAATAATAATAATAATAATAATAATAATAATAATAATAATAATAATAATAATAATAATAATAATTTTAGAAATTTACCCTCACCGAACGCCAAGATAAAACTAATCTAAGCAATTCATATATGAAAGATGTCCACTTTTAGGTAATGAAACATTACTAAAGATATTTTTGCCGTTTTAGGACATCCCAAAAGTGCCCCACCTTGGGACATTCAGTTACAGACTTAACAGACATGGACCTTCACCAGTAACAACTAGACCACGAGTAATAGCTCTCAGGAAGATTAAAACACCAAGACGAGAAGATAAGCCGTACAGCATTCCAAAACATATTAAATTAATTCACATCTATGTATAATACAAGAATACAAATCTAATAACATTATATGAAATAATTAATATATATATATATATATATATATATACATATATATTCTGTATATATACATATATACAGTATATATACACATACACACATATAAATACACAGACACACACACACACACACACACATATATATATATATATACACACACACACACACACACACATATATATATATATATATATACACGCACATAAAAATGAGAATGACAGAAATAGATGGACAAGAAGAATAACAAAATGGGCCCGTAAAGATTACAATCAAAGCAAATCTGTATTGAGTCTTTAAGCAATGTACATTTATTTGATTGTGTTTTCCCCAATCTACATTATAACAAATTTTCAATTTGAATTCTGGTGATACGGGGTGTAATTGATTCTTGGAAGGAAGAAAATATGGATTGGAGAGCTAAGAAAATATGCGGGTATAAACTGGCATACAAAGGTCATAAACATTTAGACGCGAGTGGAAGCTTTATGCCTGAGACTTTTGTCCTGCAGTGGAATAGCAACGGATAAAGATGTTGATGACAGTATACTGTATATACTTCTACAATTCAGGTACACGAATACATCATTTAACCTTGTCTATGCCTTTTACAATTCTGCCTCTCACGCTTCTAGCATTTCCTTGTTTTCCTTCTTTTACGAAAAAACTGAAGACTTGAATTTTCCATAAACTATCAATGGCGGGTTATGTTCATTCATTCATTTTTTTTTTTTTTTTTTTTTTTGTCAAAACTGTGTCAATCTTATTTTTTGTAGGTATGCGTGTTAACGTGTATTTTAATTCAACTACTGAATTTAACAAAACCAACGTAGTTCAGAAATCCTCCGCTTGCTAGATATACTTGCAATGCGGCAAGAAAGAAACTGAAACGGTTTTGTCTACCAGTGACCCAACAATTTTGGGGTAACTTCTCGGAATCAAAATGATGGAAGAACTTCTAAATGTATCATAGTTTTTTTCATAAAAGTTATTATACATAGCTCTGTTATTCATCTTCTTTTAGGGGAAAGTTTTGTGGGACTGACAACCAAAGGCTGTTTTTTCTAGCCATTGCCCTCAACCCCCCAAAAAAGATGATGAATGGAGAATGGGTGGCTTAATAAAAAAGGAAGCGATGCATCTGCCTATGTAAATGCTGTAAATGCTAAGAATATTTTGGTCTAGTCTAACGATGGCGATAAAATCTAACACAACTGTTACCAAAATGTATGAGCTTAAATATAATGTCCACTGCGAAAAGACTAATTTTTATAATCCAAAGCTGAAGCTTTTCGTCAGACTTCGATCAAAATTCTTCGTCCAAAGTATGTCAATTCTTCTTTTAATTTCGCAAATAAAATTTGAGGAACATGTGAATAAAGTTAGCATGGGGGGGGGGGGGAAGTAGGGAAGAGGTCACAGAAGTTTTTCCGGGTCACTGAACTCTCACCGGGCTCCCCCTTTCCTATGAGCGTCTTGGCCAGTCCCATTTTTGGCGCCAAGTCGCATGTCTGTCTGATTACTTCGAAGGATCTTTCTTGTCGTGGCCTAAATAGAGACAGGAAGATCTAGTGGATATTGCTATCCCAAGGTTAAACTAATCGGAAACCTTTATGGATTTTGTCAGTAACTTTTTATTTTTATTTTTTTTATTTTGTCTTGTGTTAATATCTGTTTTTCACTTTTCTAGTTGCATTTTTAGGACTTTCTCGAGAGAGGAAGATATAGTCCCTTCCAGTGGATATTCCTACCCCCCAGGACTGCTTATTGGAAGCCTTTAAGGATTTTATCAGTATGTATGTTAGTTTCCTTATAATGTATATTAACTGTTCAACAGACATTCTATCCTATAACAACCTAGAAACACTTCCTTGCCAAGTATTGGGAAACTAGAAAAAAAAAGGGGGAGAATTCCAGTTTAGTATGTATTTGGCGCTTAATAGACTTTTTTGAATTTTTTATTTTGTCTAAAGTATTGTGTCAATGTTTTTTTTTTTTTTCTAGTTGCATTTATGGCAGTTTTTCAATATAGAATAACTTTCTCTTCTTAGTCTGTCTCAATGTTTTTATTTCATTTTATCTTTTCCATTTAACTTTATCATGGGTTGCCACTTAAAAGTTATCCCCAGTTGCCGATTAATTAGGTAATAACATATATTTCACTGATTTATCTAATCCAGAAAAAACCGTTGGTATTATTTGTTTTCATAATATTTACAATGCTATTGGATGAAATGTGTCAAAATTTGGTGTTGCTAATTCCCTTGTGATCTTAGTAGCGAGAAAAAAATGCTGTTTTTCGTCGAGCCAATGTAGGCTAATTGGCAACGTCTACAGTTAAAAAACACTATTTTAGAATCAAAGGTCCTTTGCAGCTTTTCTTTATGATTAAAAGTCTTTTTATTTTAGAGTGATTATAGAAGTACAGTGGTAACGTGTTCGCCTAACATTCGCATGGCAGCCCGATCGATCCCAGCCCGGGACCGTGGAGTTTAAGTTGTTTACTGGGGACGCTACTGATGTGGTTGAATACCACAGTAATGGGTTGGGCTTGCCCACATGACGTTCTGGTGAGCATCTATTCTAATGATACTGGAACTAGAACCAGACACCTTTACCTTTAAATTCGGACTAATTTGTTATCATTATTATACTGAGGAAGGCGATCTTGATTTCGCCATCGAAGAATGATCTCATCAAAAAGAGGTAAACAAAGATATTATACTAATTCATATAAGAATATCAATCACTTTGGAATGAATAAATACCTCTGAATGCGTCGAACAGTTAACGTTTAAAGGCTTCATTGCTTCATTAATAGTCGTTCATTTGATTAAGATGGCCGGAGCGCTATTCAAATGCCAGTTCGAGTTAAGTGTCTCCCCACTCAAAGCCTTAACAAAATTATTTGCCACTGTGTGATGATGGCGGAAAAGGAGGTTAACCAGTTACTACGCATGTCACCATAATTTCCTATACAGTACAGTGCACACACACACACGTCAGTTATCAAGGATTTTTTTTTTTTTTTTACTTCATTCGCTGTCATAACTCTAGGTGTTAAAACGTCTCTGCCTAGCGACCTGCATGACTAGGGTTCGAGACCCAATCAAGCTCAATAGTTTCTTGAGTCCCAGTAACCTTACCACTTACCATCCTTGTGAGCTAAGCAGGGGGGGGGGGGGGGGCACTGTCACTATCCCTTGCCTCTGCCATTCATGCGCGACCTTTAAACCTATAAAGCTTTAAATAATTTTTTTCCTATTAAAGGCAGGAAAGCATCGCTTGCAAGACCAAGGAAATTAAATCCGAGACCTGGTGTTCAGAATTTCCCAAATAGCGTCGGCAATTTCCTTGGCATCTGGGGCCTCCTTCTTCAAAGGGCTTACATGGCTTAGTCCGACGGGCTTAAGCAGAGCTTACATTATTTGTCGATCATCTCTGGAAATATGTACAAAAATACTAAGCTCTTCTCAAACAAGGTCCTTCGGCCGTGAATGGTTATTTCGGGATCGCTTCCTTTATCCTGAAGCTTCCTCATTGGCTATGGTGAAAGTAGAGGCCTTTACCAGACGCACAAATATTCCAGATTTATTTTCATATAATGTCATTGGTAAAATTTGACTTTTGGAGTCTCTTGAATTGGGCTGATAATAGATGACCATCTGACAACCTCCCCTGTATAATGAAGAGCAAGTGTCTGGCTATCTATCTATATATATATATATATATATATATATATATTTATGAAGGCATTAGGCGGAAGTTGTTTTTGAAGAAATCGTTTTTCCCTACAAAACACCCATCCTAATTGTGTGTGTTGGGAACAGGGTTTAAACTCGAGCATGTGGCATGTGGACATTACCTTAAATGGTGCCGTTTTTTACCTCAGATTACCTTAAAACTTTTTCTAATTTCCTTAAAATTTAAGCTATAGTCTGTCTAGAATGTCATGAAACATCGAGTAGGTTTGCGGCGATGCCAAACTTCCTCAAGACTTTTAATCTAACTCAAGCTAATCCCAGCATCCTTCCATTCCGGGTCCTTTAATACGGTCGTAAAATTTCCTTTTTAATCCCATAATCTGGATCTTTCCAGTCACACAAAAGCTGAATGGTTGTTGTGGATTAAGTTGACCTTGTGTTTCGAAAATAGCTCATAAAGTTGATTGCTTTGTTTATTTTAAAAACATTCATGTAAAAAATTTTTTTAGGGAGAGTTCGAGCACTATATAAAGTACGGGAGACAAGTAAATGTCCTTTAATACATATCACAGTATTTCTACAACTTTGAAGAGATCCATCACAGATGAAAATAAAAATTTAACGTTTCGTACCCTACAATCAATCTAGTTCAGTACAATACTGGAATCTTAATGTACTAAATGTTTTCGAGCTTTATTACTCATAAAGCTTTAACTTTTATTAATTATATAATTTGAATTCTGATTGAATCAGTTTATATTTGAACATTATCAAATGTGTAGTCAGGTTCTTGAAGATATCTGTAGCCTGGCATCGTCATTTTCTCTCTCTCTCTCTCTCTCTCTCTCTCTCTCTCTCTCTCTCTCTCTTACCATATTTGTTGTAGAATTGATGAATGTGCCTAACATCAAATATTTCATAAAATAATACTTTTCTCAATTAAAACAATTTCTTGGATTTTAGGATAATGAAACGATAAAGTTAATAGACATTTTCTTTAAAATAAGGCACTGTTTTAGTATAAAAATAAAATTGTCTTGGTTAACAGGAAGTAAATTCTCATATGAGGATGAAACCTCTAACATAGAACCAAGGAGTAAAACAAATGTATGCAGTGAAATCGATAAAGATTTTTCCCATAAAATAAATTGTTTACAAAAATATGTGTTGTTTACCGTCACAGGATAAAACTAAACAACAAAATAAAACAGAAGTTTTCATTAAATTAAATCAAGATAATCCTCCAGTGTTTTTCAGCATTAATGTGTTCTATACTATTCTTCATCAGATGAAGTTACTTCTATAACAAATGAATCAACAAACTGATTCATAGCAACATCATTCTCTGTGTCTTTTATAATGATGTCTTCAACATGATTAACGGCATTTTCCCAATTTTCTACTGTCACGCATGACAGTGCCACTCGCAGCAAAGATGTTAGATCTGTCATTTTAAATGTATTCCTTTTGGCTACATAGTCTTTAATCTGCGCACAAATGAGTTCATTTGCACTATAATGGCAGTGATAAGGTGGCAGCCTTACGACCCTGTGATCTTTTTCCAAAGCTATTTTGTCGATGACATATTTTGGAGCATTTCCATGTTTCACTGCTTTCACCATTTCAAGCAAATCACACTTCGTCAGATATTCTGGGGGATTTTCACCTTTATTTCTTAACCAGTCTTGGATCGCTCCCTTTGTGCTTGCCATGGTAGGAGGTTTGTCACTTTGCACTGAATGGTATAATGCGTTGTCCATAATTATGACGGACTGTTGTGGTATATTGGGTATGAGCTTCTCTCGAAACCATTTTTCGAATACAATGTGATTCATTTGGTGGTGATAGTCACTGTCGTTCTTTGCTTGGAATACCAACTGTGCATTTGGCACGAATCCTTGCTCAGATCCAGCATGCAAAATGATAATTTTATTCCCTTTCCTGATTGGTGGGTTTATTCCAGTTGCTCCTGTCGAACTTTCATCCATCCAACACTTGGTGACTGTATAATTCTGATTAA
>NC_090732.1:125270738-125295738 GCF_036898095.1 Palaemon carinicauda | reverse complement strand
AATCGAACATCAGTCCGGTAGATCGCTAGGCATGGACGTTTCCAATAGCCCACCACAACTCTAAATAATACATTATTATTATTATTATTATTATTATTATTATTATTATTATTATTATTATTATTATTACCTAAGCTACAACCCTATTTGGAAAAGCAAGATGCCCGTATAAGCCCAAGGGCTCTTACAGGGAAAAATAGCACAGTGAGAAAAGGAAATAGGAAAATAAATAAACTATATGAGAAATAATGA
The DNA here is from genome assembly GCF_036898095.1 of Palaemon carinicauda. Classification (NCBI taxonomy): domain Eukaryota; kingdom Metazoa; phylum Arthropoda; class Malacostraca; order Decapoda; family Palaemonidae; genus Palaemon; species Palaemon carinicauda. The sequence goes on along the minus strand of NC_090732.1, from coordinate 125,295,486 downwards.
ACAATTAAAATGAAATGCTTCAAGAACAGTAGCAACATTAAAATAGATCTTTCATATATAAACTATAAAAAGAGACTTACGACAGCCTCTTCAACATGAAAAACTACTCGAAAAGTATATTTAATCCGTAAGTGTTTACGAGCCGACACTAAAATCAGTCACCTGGCAAAAGAAAGACGACAGGGAAACTAATATTCATAATTGAATTTCATTTCCCAGGAGGAACGTTTCCTTGATCTCCACTCAAGAGGTTTCTTTTCGTTTATTGGAGGTAACGAGGAGGCACTGTGAGCATTTGCCCCAAAAGCAGCAGGCTTGGTGGCTATGCCATTTCCTCCAGTGTTGCATTGGTGCTACAGAGTATTCATTGTTTCTGAGTGTGAATCTATATTTAGATAATCAATCCATTCCCTCAAAATGGATGAGATGAAATCTCATTATCTTATACTGAAAGGAAGATCTTGAAATTGTCCAGTGCTCTCTCTCTCTCTCTCTCTCTCTCTCTCTCTCTCTCTGCCTTAGAGGCGATTCACAGGATAGGTTTTCAATAGGCAATATACACTGATGGCTAAAACTTTGATGAGGGCTTGTATGTGTTGTAGTATCCTCAGACAAAACAATGCATTTATCATTACGTTCAAACTATCAGCCATTTTACTAGGAATTAACATTTTTAAAACAATTGAAGAGAGGTTAAGTCTTAAATTTGTCAAGTAAAGATAAAGGTGTCTGGTTTCGGTTCCAGTTTCATCAGAATAGATGCTCACCAGAACGTCACCTGAGCAAGCAGGACCCTCACTGTGGCGTCAAACCACACCAGTAGCCTCCCCAGTATATAGCTTAAACTCACGGTCCCGGGCTGGGATCGATCTGCTGCTTTGCGAATGCTAGGCGTACACGTTAACACTGTACTAGCAAGGAGACTAAACACCCCTTTTTTCTTATAAATCTTTTGAACTTATCCTGCAACACCCCCTTCCTTTATCTTACAATCCTTTTAAATCATTTCATCTATGTTACCTTTCCCTGCCTCCCCTTTCTTGATTTCTATATACTTTCACTGCCTTCACCAGGTCCCATAAAAGAAAAATTATTTTCTGATAAGCACTTTCAAACTAACTTTCAAACGCTTTAATTAGTCTGTCTACGTAGTTTTTGTTCATTTCCCCCAACAACGCTGCATCATTGGAAACAGTCACTTTGCAAATTAATTTTATTGTCCTAACTCTGCCTTCCCACATTTTTCCAACCAAAAACTTATTACCCGTATATCGGTATTCATATATACCACGTAAAAGGCAAATATATATATATATATATATACACACACACACACACACACATATATATATATATATATATACATATATATATATATATATATGTGTGTGTATATGGGTATTCCTATATACCACATAAAGGCTATATATATATATATATATAATATGCATACATACATATATACATATGTATAACGTTTATGTACCATATATATATACATATATATATATATATATATATATAACGCATGTATACCCTATGTATGTGTATGTATGTGTTTTTGTGTGTGTGCAATTGTACAAATGCGTGTAATACCTAAAAAAAAAAAAAAGTTAAATCATAAAGTCATCAAGGAAATAAAATCGTGAAAATATCATAAAGGCAACGAAAGGAAATGCGATAGAAGGCCCCTCAGACGTTGCAATGCGGATCTTACATCGGCGCCGCCATAGAAAGCAAGAGCAAAGATAACAATTGAAAAGAAAGAAAAAAAAAATGAGTTTTGTCTTTAGATTTACAGTAGGATCCATTTGCTTATCTTTGCTAGTTTCGTTGAGTTCAGAGGTCCACATCAGGCCACTTTTCCTTTGCTATTAGTATATATATATATATATATATCTATCTATATATATATATATATATATATATAAAGTTACCACTTTTTTTGTTCTCATGAGGTGTGTTAGAAATTTATTTTGGTAAAGAATTTCAGTATTGGAGAGAGAGAGAGAGAGAGAGAGAGAGAGAGAGAGGAGAGAGAGAGAGACAACGATTCATAGCTTTGGAAATGGTCTTTGTAACTTGAATTCTAGGAAGTAAAACAACAGAACCCAGAAGTTGTACGGAAACTATTATGAACTTGAATAAGGAGAAGACGTTTGCAAAGACGACATTCAATGTAATCCTTCTCTGGTGCTACAATATATCAAATTCAAGTTTATGAGGATACCGGCGAATACAGATTATGATAATTTCAACCTGTTATGATGATGATAGTTCAAAAACAATAACAACAAAAGTAATAATAATAATAATAATAATAATAATAATAATAATAGTAATAATAATAATGATAATTATAAAAATAATGCTAATAATAATTATGGTTACGATCCAAATTGTATTCTAAAATTTTCCATAGAAGAGAGAGATCATTGTGGCCAAATAGTTTTGGAGATGGAGAACAAAAAAATAAAGAAAATTAAAGTAAAATAGGCGCAAAGATGAAAATGTCCTTAGCAGAAACGAGCTCATTATAGACAAATAGTTTCGGAGATGAAGTATAAATTAATGTGATAAATGTAAAAGAATTAAAGAAAAATAAATGCAGAAGAAGAGAAAATACAATTCCATTACAATTTCTGGGTTGCAGGTTCCACTGAAAATGCAGTAAGAAATATCACGGGAATCTCCTGAAATGTAATGGGAATCTCCTGGAATGTAATGGGAATCTCCTGGAATGTAATGGGAATCCCCTAGAATGTAATGGAAACCACTGAGATATAAAGGGAATCTAAGACTTTTAACAGAAAAAAAAGAAAACCAGTATAACCTAAAAGTCTTATAGCTACCAATGGCAACTATGGAATTTGGTTTTAAATTGCTGAAATATTACTTTAAATTACCGTTGCTTTTTAAATTTACTTCTATATGTTTTCTCAAAACATCCATTTGCAAATGTATTTGTTTATTTTCAGGTTTTATATCGCTGAATTAATCTATTATTTCTATCGTAACTTGAATACAATTTTTGTCTTAGTGAATTACTTATCTTCTTTTTTATATGAACGTTTCATTCCGTGGATGTTTGTCCAACAAGTCCATTACTTATGACTCGTTCATTATGTATTAATAATAATAATAATAATAATAATAATAATAGGAAAGGCCTAGAGAGCGTTGGATAAAGGGCGTGAAAGATGTATTGAAAAGGTAGATACCCAGGAACATAAGAGTATGAACTAAATGGGGTGAAATGGCACTGGGGCCAATTTATACAGATCTGGAACTCTAAGAATGCATGATCTGTAAACCTTTTACGAATGCAATCCTGCCTCTATGCAGTGGATACAATGTTGGCGAGATAAGATATGATGATGATATGACACGAATGTGCTGTGGAAGCTTTAGTTTACAAGGGGTTCTCCATGATTCAGCAGTTAAATGATGAGTGCGACAGTAACTTACATTATTCATCTTTGGAGCCACCCCCTGATAGGGTGGGGGGTGGGGGGGGGGGAATTTTACTGGAAAAAATATAACCAAATTGGTGGTATATTCTAGATTAAAACTATCTTTAATTAAAACGCTTTAACAGTAATACAAAATTAACCAATGGTTAATTCTATAATTATCTTTAAAATATCTAAAAGAATTTGAAAATTTTATCCTAGTAAAAATAAGGAAACCTAAGTTGTAAATGTTGACCCTAGTCTTTTCAAATGAAAGCAAGGATGCTATTAATCTTGCCAGCAGTTAGCGACCTTGCCTTTCATTTAAAGAGACTAGAGCTCGGTCTCAATATGAAGTAGACATTTACATACACATACACATACACACACACACACACACACACACACACATATATATATATATATATATACACTAATATATATAAATACAAATATATATATACACATATATAAATATATATATATATATATATATATTTACATATTCATTTACATATATATATATATATATATACACAGTATATATAATATATATTGTTTTTGGATTTGTTAGTATAACAAGTTACATCAGAACTATCAAAGCTATAATTTTCTATCTAAAATTTCTTCATTTTTCGTTCTTTCTTTTTCCCTCCTCTCGTTGTAATATTCTCTCCTGTGTATTTAACAATAAAAACAACAACCAATAATAATAATAATAATAATAATAATAATAATAATAATAATAATAATAAGAATAATGATAATCATTATATTATTATCATTATTATTTTCCAAAGGTAAAGGAAAATATTCTAACATTGAGTCCGTTGGATATGTTATCACAGTGACTTTAAATGTTTTCCAATTTTCGGGATTGTTTTCCGTCACTTCCGCTTCTCTCTGATAGAATTTTCTAAAACTCTTTAGCCCAAAGTTTAGTATCCGGGAGCGCCTCGGACATTGCAGGTTTAATGTAGACTGGCCTGGATTTCTATAGCGAAATTCCAGATTCCCGTTTCTTTGTTTCTGATTCTGGAATTTTAAGTTTCCAGCCTTTGCTGGATATTAGTAATATTCAGTTTCAATTTAGATTTTGGAAAATCCAATTTGCAATCCCTTTATATATATTTTCGTATTTATTATTTTTAGTGTTTCTTCCACTTAGGTTTTGGAAATTTTAGTTGCAGATTCATTCAAATATGTTTCTGTAAAATCCAGTTATCATCATTTGTATATAGATTACTTATTTTACATATAAATAACACACGCATTTCAGGCCATAATTTACAATCATACGTAATTTTCTTTATACTTTTTAAGAAAATTCCAGTCTAACCAAATATGGATATTGTCTCAAGTTTCTTTGTGTACCTTTTGGAAACTCCACTTTTCAGTTCTACCTATGTTCTGTAACATTCCAACTCCAACTTCCCACATAGGCGTTTTAGGAAAATTTATGTCCAATTCCTTCTTGTATTTGGATACGTGTTTCGAGATTCCAGTTACCCGTTCATTTACGCATAACTTGGAAATCCCACTTTCCAGTTCGCTTCCATACATTTCTGGAAACTCAAGTTTCCATTACCTTAGTTTACGGTTAAAGGAGATTCCAGAGTCTTGATAGCTCACACAATTTTCTGGAAAATATGAGCTAAGCACATTTCTGCACTGTGAACACATATTCACTAAATTGGTTCTCTCTCTCTCTCTCTCTCTCTCTCTCTCTCTCTCTCTCTCGGGAGGAATAAGTATGGTTCGGGTTCGTGCAGCAATTTCAAACAGGTTTCGCATTGTGATCACTTATAATTGGTATCAAATTATCCATGACGATAACACAGATTTAAAATTAATGATATAATGTATGATGCGTTATTGAAACGCACAACATCTATGTTGCTGAAAAGTCAACAAAGCTCCACAAAAAAGAAGTATCAGAATTATAACATTAAAGTAAATAATAATAATAATAATAATAATAATAATAATCGGATTGGTCTCCATACCAAAGAGGCATATCATCCAGAAAAATACGGCTGACTTTGTTTTATCGTAGCCTATTGGAAATATCCCTACCTAGTGATCGCCTGACATGGGTTCGAGTCCCGCTCAAATTCGATAATTTCTTGTAGTGTCTACAACCTCACCATCCTTGTGAGCTATGGGTGGGGGAAGCAGTTTGGGGGAGCCTATAGGTGTACCTACTGAGTCATCAGCAGCCATTGCCTGGCCCTCCCTGCCCTGCTTGCTTTAGATTGCCCCTAGCCCTGCTAGCTAGGGAAATGTCACTGTCCTTTGCCTCTGCCATTCATGAGCAGCCTTTAAACCTTAGGTATCTATCGCTGCAGAGAGATCTTATGGAAATTTAACAGCTGGGCGTGAAAATCTCACCTAACCGTCTGTTTTTAGACCTCCGGGAAACATAATGGAGAAAGCGCCCCACGTTTTCTCTATTATGTTTCCCGGAGGTCTGATCCTTTTGTAAGATAACAGGGGATCTTATAAATCCGAAAAGTCACTGCCTTAATATTCATTCTCATAAGTCGAACTGGATACAGCATTTATTTAAACTTTTCACCTTCTGCTTTACCTACTAAAGCAAGTAAAAAGAAGGTTGAAGTTTTGTCTTTCTCTAGAAGCGCAACAGTTTTATTTTACATATAGACGAAGAAACAAATTGAAAGGAGCTTCATTTTTGAAGAATTTCATAAATCTTATTCAACTATTACTTCGAAAATTTAAAGTTTTTCAATTTCTTATTACTGGACAAAATAGTATTGGAAAATGGCAGATGTAAATACAATTCATAGTAAGGAAATAACAGTATTACTTCGTCTTTTAGTTTTCTTATTCTTTTGCTATAAGATCCTTCACTTAGTATATGCTGTGCTACCAATTAATCTTGAATAAATCATCACTCAAATATGAGTTTGCTCTCTCTCTCTCTTCTCCTCTCTCTCTCTCTCTCTCTCTCAGGATTCTTCCTTCGTATTCTCATATGCTCGTGTTTTCGTATTTTTGGTAAGAAAAAAAAAAGGGCAACCGATATCACGTAGACTAAATCTTAAACCCCATTCAAGTATTAATGGGTTGAAATTCACATGTGAAAATATAACATGCCGTAAAATAATGAAAAATATGATCTATATAACGTTACAGTTTATTTTAGGGAAGAAATCAGAAGCCTTTAAATATGTGGTTTGCATTTAATTGTACGACTTTTCGAAAACATTTATTTTCATTACATCTCAGGAAAAAATGTGTATCTAATGCATAAACATCATTGAAAAACTGTCTTTCAATAAACATATACGTACATTCAATCAAGACGCACCATAAACATTCAGGTTATAACGTAAACACACATTCATGACAGCCTATGAATATTCATGTATGCAAAGACACATTGACATTCATGTGTGAGGAGACGTGCGTGGTTGCATTACCTTTAATTCTGGGGGCCACCAGGAACCCGAATCTTGGCAGATAGTGGACAGTGGCCAATGCGGGGAAGGGTTCTGTCTGCTGATGAAAAGTTATGTCGTCTGTCTTGTCTCCCCTTCTACTATCAATGTTCAACAGACCGAATAAAGGAGCCACGGGCTTGTAGGTAGCAAGACCCCGTGGTCAGGGTTGAAACGAGCATTTGGCCATTACCTTAGATGCTGTTGTTTTTTACCTTAGATTACCTTAAAACATTTCCAATTTCCTTAAATTTGAAGAGAGCAAAACCAAAAGTACCTTACAATTGTCTTAAAAATTACCTTGAAACCATGCAAATTACGTCAAACTAAGGTAATTACCTTAAAAGTTTAAACCCTGCCCGTGATGCAGTGTCAGTATACTCTACGCCCACATAAATGGATAAAAGAGGATGGCTAAGCATGGGGTTAAGGTCCCTTGCCTTGTTAATTAGCCATCTTTTATGACACCTGTAACATCATTGTAGGGTTGGTGTAATTAGAGATGAGTCATAATAAATATTTGAACCTGAATATACTGTACAGAGATTGTTAAACATATATCTAATAGAAGACTGGTTAAGTGGTTTTGGAATTACATAAGCAAGAGGAAAATTCCCGTTTTCAATTCTTAAACCGTATTTAAAATATAATCGAGATATTTGCTCTTCAAGCGCCTCACATAAAGCTAGTTCAAACGATGTAAGAGCGAAGGAGTTTCTTCTCAGAATACTGTTGTACCCCGGCATTTGTATCATTAGTTCAGGGATGTTATAAATTTTTGGAGTCGGTATCTTATGAGAAACCTGGGAATGCTTTATACAGCAGTTATGCTTTGGCACTCTCATTGAATTGCATTTGAAAGAATATATCGTCTTGAATAAATGTTGTACCGACTCAGTAACTTAATGAAACAGGAGTAATATTTTTTTCAATGCTTTGTAACTAATCACTTAGGTGATATGATTTTTAATGCTTTGTACCAACTCAATCAAATGATACAAAGACAAGAGAAAATTATTTTTTCTAATGCTTTGTAAAAACTCAGTTAAATGCTACAAAATAAGAGGGATTATTCTTTCTTTTCAAATGCTTTGTACCAACTCAGTATCTTAGCTGATATAAAAACAAGAGATTTTTTTTTTTTATTTGTACCAACTCAGTTAAGTGATACAAAAACAAGAAGAATGATTTTCTTTCTAATGCTTATGCTTTTGATATTTAGATTTTCACACATCATCACCGGAACCGGCTTCCAGTCTGTCGCAATCAATATTTCGAGTGAAACAGAGTAACCACCTCGGCATTTTTGTTTACAACGTCCGGGTTTTTCCTGGTGGCGACTGGGGAACGCATAACATCGAGGGCTGGCCTGTAATCAATATCAGCTGACTGGGATGGTCGTCTTTAGGTCAGGGCCGGGATTGGGGGTGGTATGGATCGAGATAGGCGGTGGAGGAGGAGGAGGAGGAAGGTAGGAGGGGAGGTATCATAGTCCAAGAAGGAGAGAAGGTCCAGAAGGAGTAGATGATAGTGTGTGTGTATCCTTGGGGCGTAAAGAAGCGAAATAGCATCGATGTTTTCAAGAGGTCTACAGCGTTGCAGCTTCTGCTGATAATATGCCAGATGACGTTATACTGTATATCTATATACCTAAACCTTTATATACACAGTGTATATATATATTTATATATATATATGTGTGTGTGTGTGTGTGGGAATCTAAAGTCATATATAAATATATACAGTATATATACATATATATATATATATATATATATATGTATGCACGTGTGATATTGTCTGTAAACTAAAGGGACTGAAAGATCCGTGGCAATGTTGTAGATGGTAATCATAGAAACCATTAGAGAGAGAGAGAGAGAGAGAGAGAGAGAGAGAGAGAGAGAGAGAGATATGAGAATCATTATTCTTATCGAGGAACATCAGGACATTTACATTTTCAATTTGCCTTTTGCACTATAACAGAGAAGAACATGGAATAAAAAAAAAATATTTATAAAACATATTGATCATTAATCTTTAGAGGTTACGTTTGACAAAACTATTGGAGCGCAAATTATGATTTTAAACGATGAACGTTTTACATGAGTAAAGTAATTTTTATCGATGAAATATTACCCTATTTTCAAATTCCATTCGCTTCTCATTAAAGGTTAAAACAGGCTCTCTTTATTAATTCGTTTCCTAATCTTATTTATTTACCCCTTCCTCTCAGGTCTATTTATTTACCTCATAAATTTACATAAAGTACAGTGTGTTCTATATAGAATATAATGATGTTTATCGTGTATTTTCCCAATTTTACAAATGTTCATATGACTGCTTTATATTACCTTTATGCTGGTTTTATATCCTTCTAGAAGATGCCCCTATCTTTTCAGCTATCAAAACACTAAATACACGCAAACACACAACCACTATCACATATATACATTATATATATATATATATATATATATATATATATATATATATATATATATATATATATATATATATATATATATATATAATATTATACATACATACATATATACAGACACACACGCAAACACACACACATATATGTATGTATGTATATATATATACAAACATATATAAAGGAGAGAGAGAGAGAGAGAGAGAGAGAGAGAGAGACACTATCAAGTTTGCTTAGGCGTAAATAAAATAGATAGAGACAGATAACTGTTATTTAGATAATATACATCTGGACGTTATAAACACAGCACACATGGCACATATAAATCAGTTATGTAAACAGTATTACAAAGAGGACTGTGAAGGACTTACCTTCACCGAGTAATAAAAGCTTCGAAGGAAGTCTTGCCAAAGTATTAACCATTTAGAGCACACTAAATACAGCACCAACTAGTTCCCAAGCTTTCATTGGACTTAGGCCCAAAATCTGATGAGAGACTGAGTTGCAAAGCTCTCTCTCTTGCATATATCTTTATTTCTGACATTCTTTTTTACCTAAACAGCTGACACTGTTAAAAAAAAAAATATACTGTTCTCAGCCATTTCAGTATAATACTGGCGACAGTAATTTTTACCTTACTTTGTAAGTATCTTTTACGGTTGGTGTCCATAATATCACTCCTTTACGTCAATACATCCTTTTTTAAAACAGTAAATGCCTTACAACATTTATTCCAGGATTTTTACCAGTTTTTTTTTTTTTTTTTTTTTTTTTTTTACAGCAAATTTTTAAGTGCAGGTACAGGTGTGTAGATAAGTACATGGGGTTTTTAGTTCACTATTTTATGGTAATGGTACATAGCCAATAGTTTATGTCTAGAAGCTTGACGATAATTTATAATCATACATATGTATATTGGAATGAATCGACGAAAAATGTAGCTGGCACAACATGAAGTTCGTGAATTTTTTTTCTTAAGATACTTGTGAATGCATGGGGGTGGCCATGAAAGGAGAAGGACAAGGTTTACATGGTAATATAATATAGCAAATAGCCAAAGGGAAATTGAAATAAGAGAGCAAGATACAGATGAAAGCGGAGAGGGCTCACAAGAAGCAACGATTGGAAACAGAAAAACAGGATATTTTTCTTAAGTTTTTTTTTCATCAAAGGATGTTTTCAACTCTACCTTTTAAAAAGGTCTTAAACCTATTTCTTTTCAAGGGGGTGTTTTCAATTATATAATTACCTTGGAAAGGTATCAACACAATCTGGTTTCAAAGGAAATTTGCAGTTCTAACAAATTCGAGTGAAGGTTTCAACCTGACATCTATTTCAAGGGATGTTTCAAAACTGAGACCTTGTGTGTAAAAAGTCTGTTACGAAATAGCGACCCCATATAGTAGTGGGTTAAAGCTGAAGAAGTAGTAGAAGAATAAGGTGGTATGATACTTTTCAAGATATAATTTTTTCATACCACAGTGACAAATTTGGATATCCTGAGTCACGCAATTCTCTCTCTCTCTCTCTCTCTCTCCTCTCTCTCTCTCTCTCTCTCTCTCTCTCTCTCTCTCTCTCTCTCTCTCTCTCACACACACACAGGTTGTGGTGTTGGCGAAAGGAGGTGGTAATGCAAGGAGAGGAGGCCTATCAGAATTTATTACTTTAATGTACAGTTGGGCACAGGAATTCCTAGTACACCTCGGTCTGAGGAAGTGCATCCTGTCACACCCTTACTGTGCGGTAAGTTCCTGTGTGTAGCCTCCACCCACCAACTCTGCCATGTCTTTCTACACTAGCTGTTTGGTTACTGACCGTGCAGCAAGGGTGTGATAGGGTGCACTTCGGGGCTAAGTGTTTAAAGGTTCAAAGACCGCTTATGAATGGCAAAGGCAATGGTCATTGACATTGCCCTATCAAGCAGGACAGTGTCATAGAGACTGACCATATAGACATACGATCAGTGCCGAATCCCCCTCTCCACCCAAGCTAGGACCAAGAAGGGCCAGCAATGGCTGCTGATGACTCAGTGGATAGACCTATAGGCTCCCCCTAACCCCATATTCTTAACTCACAAGGATGATAGTGTTGCAGCGACGAAAGGAACTAACGAGTTTGAGCGGAATTCAATCCCCAGTCTGGAGATCACCAGTCAGGGACGTTACCACATAGGCCACAACAATCACGGACTACTCTGTTTAACTGTTAATCATGAGCTGTATTGTTCGGAGGATCCACTTTTTTCACAATACTGTATTTAGAGTTGAATTCTTCTTGCTAACATTTTCCACCCATTATTCTAAAAAGTCATTTACTTGTTTTGAGATTTACAGTGTTTTGACTGTCAGATAATTATTGGGAATCAGAATAGCTCCTTCCTCCTGCAATCCACACAGTGCTCGATGCCCCGACGCCCCCCCCCCCCAAAAAAAAAAAAAAAAAAAAGAAAGATAAAAAAAGACTGTCTGGCCTTAGTCATACTGGGCCACAAAACGTAGATGTCAGACTGCGCGTGCTCTAGCCTACATGTCTCAAAATAAACACGATAACTTTGTACTCTATTTTGTCCTGAGTTTCTTAGAATTACATATACATAAATATTTACAATAAATGCAGCCGTTTCTATTTTACTGCAGGACAAAGGTCTCAGACATGTCTTAGTCATGCTCTGAATTTGGTCTTTTTCATCACCACTCTAGCCACTGCGGATTACTGATGGTGGGGGGGACTTTGGTTTTATCACTCACAGTAAACCATCCTAGGATGGGTGGCGCTGACTAGTACAGCTTTGCTGCTTATGACAATACACAAACCCTTTCACCAAGTTAAGGTATCCCCAGTCAGAAAGGGATATATATATATATATATATATATATATATATGTGTGTGTGTGTGTGTGTGTGTGTCATTTTGCATCATGTAATTTTAAAATTCCAAGTATATCACTTGTTAAAATGAGTATTAAGAAAAATTACAAGAATTTCAATGCGACAAGAAATTTCAAAATTTTATTATATATCTATATCTAAATTTATATACATATAAACAAATAAACGAATATATACACACACACACACACACATACACACACACACATATATATATATATATATATGTATATATATATATATATATATATATATAGACACACACGTGTCCAACGAAATATTTGTCATACGACTGGTTTCCATTCTTGAATAGGATCGCCCTATGGCTATTGATATTGGAAGCTCCCGGCCGTTTTTCCCAATTTCCAACTTCGACTGGTCCCATTCACAGCTGGGTTGGCTGTTGTCGATTGGCTTGGCATAAACGAGTGACCTTAATATTGCGAGCTCAACATCCTGCAACTGAACGATACACCTCCTATACTATTCAGAGCGACTCCAAAAGGTTTTAGGCCTTCCATTTCTATCAGTCTTTAGGGATGAGGTTGTAGGCTTCATGTCCTTAACCAAGTTGATACTTTGAAAGCGATTACCTGCTAGATACAGTTGGACGCAGGAATTCCTGTCACACCTTTACTGCGCGGCGAGTAATAATAGTGTTGGGAGATATAGCAGAGGTAATGGGCAGGATTACATACAGACACGTAAAGGTTTAAAGCTCACTTATGAATGGCAGAGGCAAGGGACAATGCCCTAGAAGCTGACCATATGTACATATGATCAGCACCCAAGCCCCCTTTCCACATAAGATAGGACCATGGAGGGCCAGGCAATGGCGGCTGATGACTAAGCAGATAGACCTATACGCTCCCCCAAACACTTCCTCCTTAGCTCACAAGGATGGTCAGGTTGCAGAGACCAAAGGAGTTAACAAGTTTGGGCGGGATTCGAATCCCAGTCTGGCGTTCAACAGTCAGGGACGTTACCGCATCGGCCACAACAACACTTGGCGTGCAGTAAGGGTGTGACAGGGTGCAGTCTCTCAGAGGGGGGTGCGCAAGGAATTCCTGTGTTAAACTATACATAATCCAAATTCTCAATGAAGTTTTTCAGAAATTGTCTTGAGTTCCATATTGCATAATAGTCAAACCTGGGAGTTTTGCTGCTTAAGTAATTGTCCTAACCTCAAATATCCATACTATTTATCTATCTACAGAAATATATAGGAATTTATTTCTTATAATCTTAAGTCAGCTGTTATTTATAGCTCCTGAAAATAGTGGAGAGGACTCCTTCCTGAAATTGCTGCTCCAGATTTCAGCATTTCTCCACTTGCACTGACTTCCTTTCTTTCTCTCTGGTTCTACATTTCGAACATTTTCCTGACATTTCCGATTCTTTGGATGTCAAGATTCTCATCTGGGTTGTTTCTTTTACTATTTTCCTTTCCGGACCAGCTGTCATTGTGGTATGTCTCTTATCTCTCTTTTAAACTGCAGCCAATGTTTTATCTCTCTCTCTCTCTCTCTCTCTCTCTCTCTCTCTCTCTCTCTCTCTCTCTCTCTCTCTCTCTCTCTCTCTCTCTCTCTCCAGTATATGTCTAGAAAATTCAATCTAAATCACTGAATTTTTCATCTAAACGATACTGAATTCAGTGTTAAAATTTGACAGGCTTTTCTTACTACCCCAAAAATTATTACTTTTGAAACAAAATTCTTTTGATTTCAAATCCTTTTTTTTTTTTATATTTCTTTTCCTGTAAACATTTTTTTTTATCGTCACAAGATGTTATTGTTGGAAAACCATTTCTTCACTCTTAGCTAATGTTAAGCCAAAAATCTTTTTCCTCTAAATCATTGCGTTTTATATATTAACTTCTTTCACAATCTTTACTTCATAAAATTTTCACACTAACCTTACCCCTTTCAATCGCTTTCCCAGCCCACATAACTTCTCAAGGCTTGTGGCAGTCTACTGGATACGTCCCTGCGTGGCGATCTGCTGGACGGGGGTTCGAGTCATGCTCAAGCTCGATAATTTTTGTAAGGTCTGTAACCTAACCATCCTTGTGACATAAGGATGGGAGGTTTGGGGAGCCTACAGGTCTACGTGCCGAGTCATCAACAGCTATTGCCCGGCCCTCCCTGGTCCTAGCTTGGGCGAAGAGGGAGCTTGGGTGCTAATCATATGGATATATAGTTAGTTCTCTATAGTGCACTGTCAATGTCCCTTGCCTCCGCCATTCATGACCGACAAACAAACAAACAAAAAGTGAATAGTAATGACGATGTCATTATCTAAGCCATATCCCACGCACCTGAACCGACCTGAAAACATGACTTTAAACTAGAAAGGCACTCTGCGAGTGCAGACCTCCTCCACGGCAGCTTATTTCTCGAAACCAGCTTGCCTTAGGGTTAAATTGGTCCACCTTTTGCTCGACCTTAACCTTTGACATAGGACTTTCAAAATTTAATCACTTCCACGTCTCAACATAACAATTAATCCCTAAAATTTCCACTACTCTATGAGTAAAATTGTGGCCTGGAAGTTGTTCACAAACAAACAAACAGACAAAAAAAAAAAAAAAAGAGACAAAAACATAACCTCCTTCCAGCTTCGTTGGCGGATGTAAAAACCTACAGATGCTTAAGAGAAATGAAACGAACCTTTTTCTTTGCATCACTTATGAGAGGAAGTTAAGAGTCCCTGGGGCTATGCAGAGCAATTAGAAGTTACGCTAATTGCTTGAATTATGTATTGTATGTAAGCAAGAGTAATTTGCAAACAACGGTCCGCCCGCTTAGCGACGAAATTAAGCTAAGATAACTATTCTTTCCTCTTTCTTTCTCTCTAAAAGCACTTTACGTAGAGAATTTCAGCTCACATTTCATCTTGTGAATTGTCTTAATACTGATGGTTATTTTTTTCTTGGGGAATTATAAGGAAATAGAGTATATGAATTCATGTGTAAATGGATTTGTTTTATGTGCAGTAGTTAATTGGAGAGAGAGAGAGAGAGAGAGAGAGAGAGAGAGAGAGAGAGAGAGAGAGAGAGTTTTGAAAATCTTACATACTAATTTACTTTCATTATAAACAAGACACCTTTATAATTTGATGAATATTAATGTATAGATATAGGCATATACTAAGGGGGAAAAAAACTTTTATCGATTTTTAGTCATGTTGGAGAAATTATACATAAAAAAAATATTTAACATTTTACTTTTCTGCCAAGATGATATTCTACACTTTTGGGGCCATAATGAACATTATGCAAAACAAAAATACTTCGTATTTTGTGATAATAATGTCCAAATAATTTTTCGAAGTGCATAAAAAAAGACGACCTGTTTCAATTTATATTTTAGATCCAGCAAATTAAAGAGTGCTTACTTTCCTTTGAGACGTCATTAAGTTTTTCAATGTTTCCTCTAATTGCAAAGACACTGAGACTGAGGTATCCTACTAAAAATAATTGTCTCCATTTTCGCATAATTATTAAAATGGTTCGCTCTGTATTATAGCGGTTACAACACTTACTGAACTTGAGTGCCAGAATCAGTGTGTGTTTGTGTGTGTGTGTGTGTGTGTGTGTGTGTGTATATATATATATATATATATATATATATATATATATATATATATATATATATATATATACTGTATATATACATATATATAATGACCAGAAAGAAAAACGCCCCTTGATTATGCATGTGGTAGCAGGTGGCGACAGAACTCGAAACAACGCCTAATAATTAATTGCTGAAAACTGGATAAGTAACACTCAAGTCTAGCGGCACCTCTTTTAATGATCTATTTGCCGTTCATGAATGGCAGAGGCCAAGGACAGTTACATTGCCTAGCAAGCAAGATAATGTACTAGAGACTGACCATATATACATATGATCAGCGCCCAAGCCCCCTCTCCATCCAAGCTAGGACCAAGGAGGGCCAGGCAATGGCGGCTGATGACTCAGCAGATAGACCTAAAGGATCCCCCAAACTCCCATCCTTAGCTAACATGGGTGGTGAGGTTGTAGCGACCAAAGAAACTAACAATTTTGAGCGGGACACGAACCCGAGTCTGGCATAAACAGTCAAGGACGTTAACATATCGGTAGGAAGAAGCAGTATGGTGGAAATAATATGAGATTTATATCTATTCGCATGCTTATATATTTCAGTTCTGGTAAGTTAAATCTTCTCACTTTGTGAATATATAAAGTAAACAAAGAAAACTGTAACATGAAACAAACGTTATCAGTCAATGTCACATGACTTCTCTATTTGCAAAGGGTAAACGACAAAATTCTTAGGTAGGGTGACCCAGTTCCACTTAAAGCACCCTTGAAGGAATCAGAGGCCGGATAAGAAGAAGAGGATGGAAGACGAGTAAAGTGAACGAAAGGAGATAAGAAGCAAAAGATAGAGGGCGAAAACAAGAGAAAGAGTAAGCAGAAGAAAAGGAAGTAAAGGAGAATAAGCCATGAGGAAATTCAGACACTGGAGTGAAAGCTTCTTCTGTGCAATTAAGAGTTGGAAATGTCCTTTCAAGGTTTGGGGACTTTCTGAAGGAGGTGGGATGAGTATTTGAGTGACTGAGACTCTGACCCCTTTTTCTTAACATTGGTCATGTAATAAACTGGGTTTTGACGAAAGCACAGAAACAAGTATTTTGAAAGCAATTCTAGTTTTTATGAGTCTAATATAATTTTTTTGATGTTTGACGTATTAATTTGACAGACAAACTAGTAATGCAATTAGTCGAAAAAATAATCGGCTTTCAAATTTGTGGTTCAAATCGAATCTTGTAATGGTAATTATAAAAACAGAAAAAGGTGGAATATACACATTACTAAATATTTGCGGAGGCAACAAATTAGATAGGCAATTAGTCAAGAAAATAATCGACTTTCCATTAAGATTTGGGTTTCAAATTTAACCCTGTAATGGTAAATTATTATAAAAAACATAAAAGGTGGTAAAATATACATAATAATGAGTATTTACGAAGCCCTTTTGGTGGATTAATAACTTAATTCATACCTTAATATGTTCGTCTGTCTTGCATCAATGAAGTCATAGCTTTTGCGCTCAGAAAATATACGACATTTGTCATCCATATTTATAATTGGAGTGATTTTTATCATTGAAACAATTTGAACATTTTTTTTTTAATAATTAAGAAAATCACCAGTAATGCTGGATGGAGTTATTCATTCATTAAGCCAATCACTTGTAAATGCTTAAGGTCTTTCGTGCAGTAACCAACATTCGTCGACTAAAATCCATTCACTTTTTCAAAAATATTCTGGAAATCCAGGATGGTCATATCTTTCCAGTCTTCCAGTCATCGTGACCCTCCTGTTCACTCTTAAAAAGAGACTCGTAAGAGGATTCCGATGAGGCCTGGGGGAAATAGCTACAATTATCTGGGAGATTGGCTGAGCTGCTGTGACTTCAGAAATCTTACAAGGATTCGGAGTCTATTTCCAGTTGTTATTTCTTAGATTCATTCCATGGAGGAGCCCAATGATCACTATTTTACCTGACTCATTCATTGGCATGTAGCCTTGACTTGCTGCTGTCTTCCTGTCCTGTGAAGGTCTCCCATGGACAATTAGTTTTAACTGTTAGCCTTTTTTTTTATTATAAAGACATTCTTGAAATTACATTTTTAGAGGTGTCTTTTAATACATATTAGATTTCTTATAGTAATAGAGTACACAAGACTTGATGTTTGATATGCCATAGGACATCAACAAAATTAATGGCAATTAGAGGGGCACTCAGTAGAGTGCAGATCTCCGCCGCGGCAGCTAATTTCTCGATCTTTGGCCTTAACATGTATTAATTGGCGTGGATTTTCATACACTTAAATATGAAACAAGTTTTAAGTCTCTGTGACAACGATGGCCAAACTATTGCTGATTAGGTGAATTGGACATTTTGCTTGACCGTGACTTTGACCTTCCAAAATTTAATAAGTTCCAGCTCTTTACATAAAAGTTAATCCCTGTAAGTATCATTACTCTACGATTAAAATTGCGGCCACGAAGTTGTTCACAAACAGAGAAGGGAAAAAAACATAACCTCCTTCCAACTTCGTTGGCGGAGGTAAAAAGTCCCCTTAAAACTCTTTTGTTGACAATTAATGGTCTAGGTTTGGTTCACATACGAAAAGAGAGTGGGACCTCTTTAAGCATTCTTACGCATATGGGTGAGTATATTAACCACGTACCCCTGAGGCCGCAATGATTTTAACAGACGGTAATAAAACTTACATACGTGCATGCGAAAAATAGATATATTAGGCCTTATTAACTCATTGCAGCTCATTATCGTAGATAAGGTTTGGGTCTCGTCACGTTACTTTGTGAAAATCATAATCTCCCCTATATAATCAAGGGCAAGTGTCTGACTATATAATATTCCGATCACGGTGAGCGGCATTGCCAGACATATAACTACTCGGTCTCTTCCCGTCCCTAGGGGAGGGGGAGAGGGAGAAGTTTTACCTTGGTGAGAGGGGTACCCTGAGAGGTACAATCGGAAACCACAACTGCCGTGTTGTAGTTAAGAAAGGGGAGGAGTCGCGTACACTAGTCATTTCATAATTTTCCAATTCAGTGACCATTATGAACCACTAATAAGTAGATGTGTTTAATTCTGTTATTACTAAAGTAATTTATTATTTCTTTCAGATTCAGCTTCACACTGACAAACAGCATCATGACAAATATTTCCCCATGGTCTACAGCTAATAAAAACTAAAAAGAATTATCCTTTTCTGAAGTTAAAAGCTTTTGACTATCTTTTTTTTCTATTGATATATTTCTTAAATAACTTACATTATTATTGAACAATATTTACTGAGAATGTGGTTATTAATCCCTATAAAAATATTAATCCTCTTATGTCAGAGGATGTTCTCTTGATCCCTTCCAACATCATTCATAAAAATATTTCAAAAGAGTCTATTTTGGTCAATAACGTTCTATTGTTTATACCAGAATTAAATCATTTGAAGAGAGCAATTTTGAATATTCAAAAGATTTTTTCTGTTCTTAATCTTAAGAACTTCGATTGACGTCGATTACATTTTTAGTTGGATTGGTGAAGGAAAGGAAAACTTGGAAAAGATAAATTAAAAATGAGGAATCAATGAGGGGAAATATAACGAAATCATTATAACTCATATATTATCAATGAAAGGAGTAGTCATTAATTCCAGTCCTCTTTTGGATCTTTACATTCTATTCATAAACAACAACCAACTTGCTATTATCCGTATATTCAGCGAAAAAAAAAAAAAAAAAAAAAAAAAAAAAAAAAGGTGGGGGACCAGGAAATCATCGTAGCGGAATGTTGATTTGATTATGTGGTCACGAAATTTCGAGGGTAGCTTGACCATTTTCACGAAATTTCGAAGATAACTTGACCCTTTTCACGAAATTTCAAGGCTAACTTGACTATTTTCACGAAATTTCGAAGATAACTTGACCCTTTTTCCGAAATTTCAAGGCTAAATTAACCCTATTCACGAAATTTCGATGCTAACTTGACCCTATTCACGAAATTTCGAGGCTAACTTGCCCTATTCACGAAATTTCAATGCTAACTTGACCCTTTTCATGAAATCTCGAGGCTAACTTGACCCATTTCACGATATTTCGAGGCTAACTTGACCCTTTTTACAAAACTTCGAAGTTAACTTGACCCTTTTCATATGTTCAATATCTGACTGTAACGAATCCAATAAAACCACTCATTCGAGGACTAGAACATAATTCACAGTTACAAGATCGACTGAAGAGGAGATACAATGTCTTCAAACTCTCTGTTTATAAAGTTTAGTATAATCTGTTCATAGAACTGACGGTTTGATCTTAATAACCATTTTATTGAGAATTTTTAATTTAGCATATTACCACCTAACTTTCCATCCATCAGCAAATATGTAGTTTCTTTGCCGGATAAAGATTGCGCCAATGATACTGGTTACTTGATACGAAGATTACCGAAAGAAAAAAGAAAAAAAGAGGAAAGGAAAGTTTCCACTTCACAACACCATCCATTTCCTAATCTAATCCAGTGATATTTCCCATCTCATCGCAAAAGTTCAAACTTGCAGCGAACGTTTTTGTGTTAAAAAGGCTGACATAAGTCTCTTTTAACAGTTTATCTATGAAAGATCTATTTTAATGTTGTTTCTGTTTTTAAAATATGATATTTTAATTGTTTATTACTTCTCTTGTGGTTTATTTATTTCCTTTATCCACTGGGCTATTTTTCCTTGTTGGAGCCCTTGGGCTCATAGCATTCTGCTTTTCCACCTTCGGTTGTAGCTTAGCTAATAATAATAATAATAATAATAATAATAATAATAATAATAATAATAATAATAATAATAATAATAATAATAATAACAATAATAATAATCGACATCTAATTACAACTTGTGTTGTCTTCGATCAAAAATATCTATAATTTCAACGTCTCAAGTTTCATACTATTCCCCCTCCGGTTGAAGGCCGGCACCTGGGCCATAATGTAAAAAAACCATGGCACCTCTGAGACAGCCTTGCCTCTGGTACTAGCTGTGTTTCCTTTAAGAATGCTTTCAGCATATAAATGGAGTCACCTTCTAAAAATTTAATAAAATCCAGCTCTTGGGACTGAGGTTTTCCTAATCTTATTTTCTTTTATTTTGCTCAACTTGCTTTTGCATAAAGCGTATTCTCGGAAGAGTTAGAAAGTGTTTGTGTGTGTGTATATATATATATATATATATATATATATATATATATATATATATATATATATATATATATATATATATATATGCTCTTTTTCCCTCTTCAGAATTTTCAGATTCTGTTTTACGACTGACGTTGCCTCTCTATTAAATGATTTGATACCACAATTGGCAGAGCAATACTAACGTTCTCTGCGTTGAGGCAAATGCAAAAAAAAATTAAACAAAGATTCATAGTTTCTATAATAGTAACAATTAAGGAAGGGACAACCTAGTACCCTTTAGAGCCCGCGACCAAGCCTCCCAAAAAACAAGTTATTAACATGAAGGGAAAGAGGAGAGTTAATCATGAAAGAGGCGTTAACTTTTTTGCTTTTAATGGTAGAAAAGTAATGAGTCACGAAACACAAAAGCAGGAAGAGAATTCCATGGCTTGACAAGAGAAAGGGACTAGGTTCCTGACTCGTTTAATCCGAGGATTGTCAAAGTCCATTAGCAATAAATCCCAGACAGATGTCCATGAGCTGTGTTCATTCACCATCGTTTTCACCACGGTTGTATACCTATTTTCACCAGATAATGAACGTCTTAACGGGAAGAGGCGTAAGTTTGCATGTAAATAACCTTTCGATTTTGGGACCATGACTTGATGTTAATAAAGGAAGGGTTGGACGATCTAAAGAAGAAAGAAAAACCATTCGAAGGTAAACGAGTCTAATGACATCCTCGTAAACTTACGATCATTAATCAAGTAAAACGAGCCGATGGCAACGGCGTATCGGGTGTCGCCGTTCATTGTAACGCAAGGACTATCATCTTCAACTGTGACGTATGTGCTCTATTAATTCTCACGTGCAACGTCGGCCTATTTATGAATGCTCTGAGCTCATTTTCAGCTATTTCAATGACGCACCCCATAGGTCCACCTCGAGTGCGCTTTCGTTTGCTCTTACTGCTCAGCATTTTTTTTCTCTATATTTTTCTGGCAACTGTAAAGAGACACTAGTCCATTCATGGCTTACCATTGTGTTCTTATGGCTTCCTTTGTCACATACTACAAACCATCGTACCGCCCGGTCTAGTACTTCTCATTCTTGAGGCTTGACAGTTGGTTACAGTGGTGAGATGGTCAGTTTTACATTAACACTAGCATGTTTTGTTTTGTTATTTTATGGTTTATATAGAAAATTTTTATTTTAATGTTGTTACTGTTCTTAAAATATATTTTTTCTTGCTTCCTCTCCTCACGGGGCTATTTTCCTTGTTGGAGTCCATGGGCTTATAGCATCCTGCTTTTCCAACTAGGGATGTAGCTTAGCAAGTAATAATAATAATAATAATAATGACTTTTACTAATCATTCGTCTTAAGTGATTAGGTGTCAATCATCGTAAACGAATGTCACCATCCTTCTCTGGCTTTGAATATCACCTCACCAATCTCTCTCTCTCTCTCTCTCTCTCTCTCTCTCTCTCTCTCTCTCTCTCTCTCTCTCTCTCTCTCTCTCTCTCTCTCTCTTCTGGATTAGAGGAGTCCCATGTAACAATTCAATTTAATGGCCCCTTTTAGCCTGGGGCAAAGCGTAACAGGAAAGGGGAGCAGGAAGAAGGAAAACTGGAAAAGCAACATCAGGAAGAAATATACGAAGCTTAGTATGCGAGGGGGAAAAAGTCATTAAGTCACTGAAGGAGTAGGTAGCCTGATGTGTGCTGTAGGTATTTTTATATTAATTTCATTTAAGTTTAATTCTAACAACAATTTCAACATAAGTGTCCTTATATTGAGTTACAAAGGCATATAGCTACTAGCGCTTTCGTAGTATATATCTGCAGCTAATAGTATAAAAATTATAACAAATTTATATCTTTTATCATCACTAACCCAACTTAAGGATATGGCTTTTATGACTATAAATAGAATTTCCTTTCACTACTTATTTATAACAACCAATATCGGTGGCAATGACCTTCGATGTCAGGATGTCAGAAAGCTTAAAATCAATCAATCAATTAAACCTAACTTCTTATTCCTTACATGACAGAAACGAAATCGGTGAATATTGAATGGCTAACCTATTATTATTATTATTATTATTATTATTATTATTATTATTATTATTATTATTATTATTATTATTATTATTATTATTATTATTACAAGCTAAGCTATAACCCTAGTTGGAAAAGCAAGATGCCATAAGCCCAAAGGCTTCAACAGGGGAAAATAGCCCAATAAGGAAGGGAAACAAGAATATAAATATACTAAAAGAGAAGTAATAATTAATGAAAATTAGATATTTTAAGAACATTAACAACATTAAATTAGGTTAGTGCCCTCTTGCTTGAGGGTACACTAGGGTACACTATTCTATTTTATTTCTCTTCCTCTTGTTTTGTTGAAGTTTTTATATAGTTTATGTTCTTAGAATATTTTATTTTTCCTTGTTTTCTTTCCTCACTGGGCTATTTTCCCTGTTAGAGCCCCTGGGCTTATAGCATCCTGCTTTTCCAACTAGGGTTGTAGCTTAGCAAGTAATAATAATAATAATAATAATAATAATAACTAAAAAAAAAAAATAAAAAAAATAATAGGAAGAGAAATAAGAGAACAGCGTGCCCGAGTGTACCCTCAAGCAAGAGAACTCTAAATATAACCTTCTTACTTTCATATGACCAATCATTACCCACTGTTTATTTCTTGGATATCATAAAAGGGCCACACTCTGACCAACTATAATTTAATAAGCGGTAATTTGCATTTTAATGAGCTTAATTTTCAACTGGGCAATTTAATACATTTAATACTATTAACGGCTAATGAACCTCCAATGGTCTTATTCTTTTTTTATTGTATGCATTCTATGACTCTTATTATTATTATTATTATTATTATTATTATTATTATTATTATTATTATTATTATTATTATTATTATTATTATTCTTACTTGCTAAGCAACAACCCTAGTTGGAAAAGCAGGATGCTATAAGCCAGGGGCAACAACAGGGAAAATAGCCCAGTGAGGAAATGAAACATGGAAAAATAAAATATTTTAAGAACAGTTACAACATTAAAATACATATTTCCTATATAAACTATAAAAACTTTACGAAATAAGAAGGGGAATAAGATAGAATAGTGTGCCCGAGTGTACCCTCAAGCAAGAGAACTCTAACCCAAGACAGTGGAAGACCATGGTAAAGAGGTTATGGTACTAACCAAGATTAGAGAACAATGGTTTGATTTTGGAGTATTCTTCTCATAAAGGAACTGCTTACCATAGCTAAAGAGTCTCTCCTACCTTTACCAAGAGGAAATTAGCCTTGGGTGAAGAAGAATTGTTTGGTAATCTAAATGTTGTCTGTTGTATGAGGACAGGGCAAAGGGAAAATGAACCGTAACCAGAAAGAAGGATCCTATGTAGTACTCTCTGGCCAGTCAAAGAACCCCATAACTCTCTAGCGGTAGTATCTCCACAGGCAGCTGGTGCAATGGCTAGCCTTCTAGCTACCTATTGTTTTTTTATTCGTTCTGTATTAATCTATTGTTTCATAATTAAAGAATGTAACTAAATCAAGTACATTGAGCACATCATAACCATCCGTTTGTTTGCAATTCATATACAAATTAATATAGAATTGACCATCAAATGAATAATAGGATTAATGAAATTCCGCATAATTCTTAGTCACAAAAATAGCTAAGAATTACAAACAATTTAAGATGAATAAATTCATAAAACAAA
>NC_090732.1:125263238-125268238 GCF_036898095.1 Palaemon carinicauda | reverse complement strand
GTTGTCATAACCTGGAGAGGGGTTTGCGTGTGCATATGTATCTGAATATTTAGCCGTAATTTTTTTACGGGTCGCGTACACTAGTAATAACTATAATAATAATATTATGCAATGAAATTCTAACCTAAAATCCTAATCCTTACCATATTATACCTGAGGTTCGACTGCATTTTAGGTAAACACGCATTGATGTATGCAGCCAGTCGCCCTAACTTAACCCGACTTACTCATAAGTAACCTAAGCTCTATTACCTATATGAGGGCCGTTGCCATGTGCCCCTCCTTCCTCGCCACCAGTTATACTTTCCTGACATTCCCTTCCCCCCCTCAACAACTTCTATCTTCGTGAAACAATTTGTTTTATAATAAACTAAAATTACCATAATAATAATAATAATAATAATAATAATAATAATAATAATAATCATAAACTTATCTAGGTTTCTTAGCTTAAATTTACAGTTCTTTTTATTGTAGGGGCCTTAGAGAATAGAGACATTATAGACCATTTTGGTGGAAAAGCGAATTAAAAACAATGACAATAAATACTATAGAGGCTGCTAAGTTAAGGCACTAGACTGACCGCCCTATCAGTCTGGTAGACTACAAAGAGAAATAAATACTATACGAGAATCAACAATCGATCTTTAAGAGACTTGTACAGTCTAGAAGAGCTGGTATAAAAAGGTTAGAAAAATAAGCAGAACTAATACAGAAAAGAAACAAATAATAATAATAATAATAATAATAATAATAATAATAATAATAATAATAATAATAATAAAAGAGTGGTATGAAACGTCACAAATCTTTAGAATATTTATATGAAAAAGTTACAAAAATATGCGGGGTTACTATAATATTGTTACATACATAAGCAAGATTAGTATGATAAATAAAAAAAAATAACCAGGACTGGTACGAAAAGGTAACATAAATAAGAAGGATTTACTTGATATTTACAAAAATTCAGCAGGATTGGTGAGATAGAAGGTAATATATAAGCATGAATGGCTTGATAGTAATACTAATAAGCAGAATTGGTATGGAAGGGTTACAAAAATAAGCAGGAATGGTAAGAAAAAGATACAAAATAAACAAGATTGGTATGAGAAGGGGTATTAACTTTTTGCAAACCTTTAAAAAACGAATGAAAATTTTGGAGATTTTGTAAAAGTAGAATTTAGCAATGGTCTGAAAAAGAAAAAAATCTAAGTTTAGCTCTGGTATTGAAATGCGAGTTTTCTTATAGACTTTTACCACGGTATAAATATCGTTGGGTCTGCAAGTTTGATATATTCAATAAAGAAATCAATACAACGTAAAAAGAAATATTACCTAATCATATTGTAATATCTTTTATGCATTCTTTCACCATACGTTTTTCCCCTTCAAAGAGGTTTCGTCAGAAGAGGCCTCATCTGGTATCTCAGCGAGGTTAAAAGCTCCAGGCACTACCATACTGGGTGTGTGTGTATATATATATATATATATATATATATATATATATATATATATATATATATATATATATATATATATATATATACACATCAATATATATATATATATATATATATATATATATATATATATATATATATATACAGTATATATAGATATATATATATATAGATATATATATATATATATATATATATATATATATATATATATATATATATATATATACACACACACACATATATATATGTATATATGCATATACACAGTATATATACACACTATATATATATACACACACATATATATATACACATCATCAGCCGTTGTTAGCCCATTGCAGAACAAAGCCCCCAGACATATCCATCCAATTAAGTCTGTTTATGGACTTTCTACGCCAGTCTATACCTGCAAACTTTCTTAGTTCGTCAATCCATCGTCTTTTCTTCCTTCCCCTGCTTCTTTTGCAATCTCAAGGGACACAATCTTCTATTTTTTAGTAACATATATATGTATAAATATGTGTTTATGTGATAGTTTTATCATTAATACCTGTGCATTACCCCCCAAAATAAAATTCATACATCCAAAATAAAGTATACACCAAACCAAAAGGAAAAAAACTGAATCGTTACAAAGTTGGCACTGAACCGAAAAGGAAAGAAATTGCGCTTGGGAATGTCCCGTGTCAACCGGCTAAAGTCTATTTTCTCCTTTTCTTTCTCTTTGAGAAGTTGGCGATGTGAAGTATTGATGTGTGCTGCAAGTGGTCTCTGCAAACCGATCCGAATCCCGACGGAGGCATTACGACCATCCTTCAATATTGCTGCTCTGGGAATTGATTTTCTTTCCACTTTGTGTGAAGGTAGAATGCAACGCTGTATTTCTTGATAGTGCATTTTATTCTAATCCTTCTATTATTTTTTTTATGTTGACGTATATGCTTATTCATTTTGATGGTTGGAATATATTGCTATTCTTATTGATCCTAAATTTTCCAAACTATATCAGATTTAGTGTTTGGAATGAACCCTTTATAAATTCACATGTTATAACCATTTTATTATTACCTGTTCTTACTCGGTTGTTTCCAGGTATACTGTTTCCTCGACTTCCTCTGAGTGAATTGTACCTCTGGTTCTTCTTAGATATCCTATATTATTGAAGACAATGTGTTTTCACATTTCTTTTTGCGTGAGTAATACTAATAAAACAAGAGGGGCACTCAGTAGAGCGCAGACCTCCGCCGTGGCAGCCTTTTTCTCGACCTTGACCTTTGACCCTAAAATATATTAATTGGCGTGGATTTTTATACACTTGAATATGAACCAATTTTGAGGTCTCTGTTACAACGATGTCCAAACTTATGGCTGATTACGTGAGTTGGATATTTTGTTTGACCTTGACCTTCCAAAATTCAATCACTTCCAGCTCTTTACATAACAGTTAATCCCACAAGTTTAATTACTCTACGATTAAAATTGTGGCCAAGAATGTGTTCACAAACAAACAACACACACACCAACAGGGGCGAAAATATAACCAATTTCGTAGTCGGTTTTAATAAATGCCCTCTAAGAACAACTACCACAAAATCCTAAAGCAACGTAATGTACCCTATATGATGCCCTGAAAGCTAATGCAGCTTGCAGGTTATTTTTGTCAGGCCAGTTACAACAGCTCTTGATACTCATTGTCGTACAAAGCCCCTTTTCTTGGTTGGCTGGGGTCCGTATCGATCTGGCTGTCTCGGTATTTCCCTCCCATAAATGTGATTAATACACGATTCAACAACCAATGAATGACCCTTCCCCCCCCCCCCCTCTCTCTCTCTCTCTCTCTCTCTCTCTCTCTCTCTCTCTCTCTCTCTCTCTCTCTCTCTCTTCACTTGAATGTACCTATTAGGAAGCAGCGAATTTCTCTCTCTCTCTCTCTCTCTCTCTCTCTCTCTCTCTCTCTCTCTCTCTCTCTCTCTCTCTCTCTCTCTCTCTCTCTCTCTAGGTGCACATATTGTGTTTTGCCCTTTGTCGTAGACTCCCGTAGCGAGTATGCTCCACAATTCTCCTTGTATATATTTATAGACGATGGCTATATATGGAAAATGATGTACGGGTCTTTCATTCTGCTTCTTCAAAATATAAAAAAGAAATCTATTAGAAACGTCCATATCTGGCGATCTACTGGACAGGGATTCGAGTCCCGCTAAAGCTTGATAGTCTCTTGTAGTGTTTGCAATATTACCATCCTTCAGTCTCATCAGCAACCATTACCTGGCCCTCCCTTGTCCAAGCTTATGTGGAGAGGAGGCATGGGCGCTTATCATATGTATATATGATTAGTCTCTAGGGCATTGTCCTGTCAGCAAGGGTATTGTCACTGTCCTTTGCTTCTGCCATTCATGAGCGGCCTTTAAACCTTGAGAAAGCCAAAGAGCGTCAGTCATCTGACATTTTCTTTTATTCAATCACGTTAAGAATTAAATAAAGGGAAAAACAATTATTCGAAACACAGACGTATAAGACCAAACTAAGATTCTATTACTGATCGTATGCGAACAATTACATTGAAAACTAATGTTTAGAAAAGCAAAGCTTCTGCTTAAAGCTAAAAAAAAAAAAAAAAAAAAAATCTGACTGATTACAAGCGGGTAAAATATTGATCGAAAAGAATAGTTAAAATTCATGCTGAACGAAATTGAAAGTGGATAGATGAGCAGTCAAAGAAATAGCCATAAAATGTCTTGAAGATGTGATTGGCTAAATACTATACTCGTCTTTCAGATTCGCTCTTAAGTTTAGAAATGACGAACTAAAAGAATCACTTGAATTTGAGCATGTAAAGATAAATTTCTGGCAGGAAAGTGAAGAAATGGAGAGGGATGGACATACGGTAAATGAAATAGCAGATGAAGTGATAGATGTTCACTGATAGAAAGCGAAAAACAAGATGATTTGAATAAAAAAAAAAAGCTAGAGGATCCATGTAGAGATGGAAAAGGTAGCAAGTGTTGCTCTGACAACAACAAACAACCAGCAATAAAATGAAATGTTTGGAGAAAGTCTATGAAGCGAAAGATTAAATAAAATCCCTCAAAGGTATCAATATCAAAAAGAAGATCTCCTGAAAGGTTCCATTGAAAATGGATGGATTTATGAATTCAGGGCTTGTAGCCAGGTGCTGTGACCTGGGAGGCCATTCAGCGACCAGGTGTGATGGGCAGAAAACTCCGAAGTTGCATTACGGAGCAAAAGTCAAAAGAGGTTGTGCAGGAAGATGTAAAAAAGACGCGAGAACGGAGGTGGAAATAGAAGGCTATAAAGTGGTAAAATGCCGTATGGACATTGCAAAGACCCATAGGTAATGCCAACAGTGCACCCCTTAAGGAGCGCTGATGGTGCTACAGCCCTTCAAACTCCATCTGAGAAGAATAACAGAGTTTACAATAGTCAATCAACTCAAGGTATAAATGTTGTGGTAGCCCATTGGAAACGTCCCTGCCTAGCTATCTACCGGACTGGCGTTCGAGTTATGGTACA
>NC_090732.1:125230738-125250738 GCF_036898095.1 Palaemon carinicauda | reverse complement strand
CTGGAATGAAAAAAAATTCGAAATCTAGCATTTCTGGAAAAACAAAAATCTCAACCAAAGACACGAATTTTCAGGTTTACGAGAAAGGATAATCTTACAACAAAACAAAGAATCAATAAAAAAACAATGAAGGGGTGTTAAACCGCAATGTATGAGACACTAATAGAAGAAGAAAATTAAAGAAAGAAGAAAAAAACCGAGTAAAATAAAAACAAAAATAAGTAAAAATATAAGAGAATAAAAATAAATTCGAGAGCAAATCCAATGCTATTGCACAGTTGTGTCTAAAAAAAACAAGACCGAGAATTTGATTTAATTTATGAGTTTGATCTGATGAATTGGCCCTAAAAACCTTAGGTTAATCGGTGTGCCCAATCAAGACTAAAGACAGGGCGTTAAAGGGATGGATAGCAAGAGACATTTAAAAAGCATATATAAACAAACAAACAACAACAAATGCAGCCATCTCTAGTCCACTGCAGGACAAAGACCTCACACATGTCAATTCATGTCAGGGGTTTGGCCAGTTTTCATCACCACGCTGGCCAGTGCGGATTGGTAATGATGGGAGACTTTCGTCTGATCACTCATAGCAAACCAACATAGTATGGGTGGCCCTAACTAGCACAGCCTTGCTGATCACGGAAATAAGCAAACCCTTTTACCAAGTCAAGGTATCCACACTCAGGCAATGGTAAAAGTTAATATGAAGAATCTCAAAGACCTGTGGGTGAAACTAGTCTCTCTATAGTAAGTTGAAAGAAGGGAACGCAAAATTCACGAATGAACTATTCCATTGAGGAATTGATTCAATGATTTATTTACTTGACTGGCGTCATGCTATCAAATGTCGAAAAAGTCGTTCGTTGAACGATCATTGGAGAAAATGGTATAACATTGGAAAACGCCAGGGGAAAAGAAATCAATTGGAATGAAAGATAATAACAAAATACCGTTAGATTCTTTACCAGATAATGCGAGAGAGAGAGAGAGAGAGAGAGAGAGAGAGAGAGAGAGAGAGAGAGAGAGAGAGAGAGAGAGAGAGAGAGAGAGAGAGAGAGAGTGGGTTCACGATTTTTATTCAGTTTCACACACTCATACTATAATTATATATATATATATATATATATATATATATATATATATATATATATATATATATATATATATATATATATAGATATATATATATCTATATATATATATATATATATATAATATATATATATATAATATATATATTATATATATAATATACATAATACATATATATATATATATATATATATATACATATATATATATATATATATATATATATATATATATATATATATATAGATATATATATATCTATATATATATATATATATATAATATATATATATATAATATATATATTATATATATAATATACATAATACATATATATATATATATATATATATATATATATATATATATATATATACATATATATATATATATATATATATATATATATATATATATATATATAAATATATATATATATATATATATATATATATATATATATATATATATATATATATATATATATATATATATATATATATGTGCGTTTGTGTGTATGTATTTATACTTTTTCGTTCATGTGTTTTGTATAAACTAGCCCCACACCATCATATAATAAAGCTTCGCCCTCTTCGGCCGGTAATTCCTTTAATGGATAATCTGGGGTGACTATAATTCCCTTTTCTCTTTATTCATTCCCCCTCCTTCGACTCTTTCTATGACCAGGAAGTATCCCATCTCCCCCATCTCTACCCGCCCCCCTTTCTCTCTTAATCAATTTTAGTGAGGCAAAAGAGAAAAAAAAGTGTTGGGCGTTCACTGTGGCCTATGCTTGAGGTAATCCAGCCTTACTGTCTTAAACATTCAACGTGTTTTTTAAAGGCCAATCATGAATGGTAGAGGCAAAGGACAGTGACATTGCCCTAGAAAGCAGGCCAATGCCATAGACTAACCATATAGTTATATATAGGCCTATATATATATATATATATATATATATATATATATATATATATATATATATATATATATATATATATATATATATATTGGCATATGCATATATAACCAACTATAATTCATATCTACATCATCATCATCTCCTCCCACGCCTATTGATACATAGAGCTCGGTCAGATTTCGCCAGTCGTCTCTATCTTGAGCGTTTAAATCAATACTTCTTTATTCATCATCTACTTCACCCTCTCCACCAAAGCTAGGAGCAATGAGGGCCAGGCAATGACTGCTGATGATTAAGCAGCTAGACCTATAGTCTTCCCCCAAACACCCCATCCTTAACTCACAATGATGTGGTTGCAGCAACCAAAGTAACTAACGAGTATGAGCGGGATTCGACCCCAGTCTGACGATCACCAGGCAAGGACGTTGCCAACAGGCCACCACACAGGAAGAGCTCTTAGACGAGGTCTTGACTCTGTACCAACCGTGTGTCACACAATTGTACATAATTATTTTGTATATATTATGCTTGTATCTGCGCTCTTCCCTCGCACTACAAAGAACATGAATGATCATGTCTCCGGTTTTGCTCTGTAATATTGTCTGTCTCTCGAACATGTTATGTCCTGTTGCCTTGAGGTTTTGTATATAAAGGAGAGTGTTCCTTAATAAACAACTCAGTTGATTGCATCCTGCCTTTGAGTTCACAACCCTCTCTCGGCCCGTCACACCTCCCATTCCACATTGTACATGAATGTTTACGGATGATGCCTCATCACTCCTAGAAATGCTGAGCACACTAAAATAGTGAAAATCTCCCTCAATTGAAGATTCCAAGTACCAATAATGCCTCTAAATATTGGTTAAATATGGTGTTTATTCATATCAAGAATAATTTAGTCCTCTGTCCAAGGGTACATAGGAAAAATGTTAGCAATTGTCCATAGTCAAGTTACAAGCATTAATCTACATATTCTTGATACGGGTAACAGGTGACAAAAACTCAACCAGCTGACCGTATCAGACTTATGACATATTTTTTTTATTTCTCGATAATAATTTTGAAGGGTAGACATCCTGTAAAATAGTACAAAACTATAAAGCAAAACGCAATGTGTTATATTCTTAATAAAGATATTTTATGAGTAATATACTCTACATTTAATATCAGAATATCATTAACAAGGAAATGTTAGATAATGTACCTTTTGGATAGGAAAGGTACTCTCCTCCCTGCGTACCCCAGGATTTTTCATGAATTTTATAATCGCATACAGTTGCCTTGTTAATATCCCTACAGTAATACTCAACCTTTCTAGTATTGTTCTTATTGGCATTCCATTTATAATAATAATAATAATAATAATAATAATAATAATAATAATAATAATAATAATAATAATAATAATAATAATAATACGAGGTTTCAAACCTCAGCCAATGAAGATTGGCCAAATTTTGACTCAAGTCTACGGGCCAAGCTTTCCCGTTTTCATATGTTGACCGTGAATGAATCTACTGTATTAAATAACAATAATAACCAGAATCACGATATTTATCAGGATTACCTAAAAAATTTAATGGGTTCTTCCGGAGCATAATACCTATACGTTGTTAAAATGTGGTGAAATTATGGCAAGAAGATTTACATAATTTAGCTAAAAGACAAACAGATAAGTAAACGCAGGTAATTTTATAACCTCCTTGGCAGAGGTTATAACAATAATCTTCATAGGCAATTAAATTGATAAGCAAGATTTAAAAAGACAAGAATGTCGATTCGGTGAACAATCGACCAAAGATGAGCACAACACGAATGAAAACGAAGTATAAGTACATACTAGTACAATTACGGAGACAGAAGTTTGAGAAAACAAATACATCGAAGGGATGCGGTCCTTATGAGTGATCGGTAAACTGTCCTACGTGACATTTTAGCATAATTACTAGCATACGTCTAGAATCTAGGGTTCTAAATCATAAAAGCCAACAATAAAAAAAAAATTTGTTACAGATTTTCAGCAATTTTGCACCGTGTGGCCAATTACCGAACAATTCAAGTAATGCTTATTTGAGTATATGGAATGCCATGTATCTCGTAGAGTTGAATCTCATTAAAGGAGGTAAAGTCAAATAATTAAAGTGCGAGATCAGACTGTTGATAGCACTGGCTTCCTTGAATGAAGTGTAACAAACCTTGGAAGAATCCTCAAACAAGTTAAGCTGCAATTGGTCTTTTTATCTGGTAGTGTACGCTACCCGTAAAAAAAGATGGCTAAATATCTAGAGAGATATCACACATACGCTACGAACACACGGATTCAATCCTTTCCAACATCTCACCTTTTCCTAACTACAAGCCCTCTCCTCTACAGTTATACGTATGGCCATGCAGCTGAACAAGGCCGAAAAGATTAAATATATATATACATACATATACATATATATACATACATACATATATATATATATATATATATATATATATATATATATATATATATATATATATGTGTGTGTGTGTCTGTGTGTGTGTAAACACATGCATACATACATATAGTATTTATACACACACACACACATATATATATATATATATATATATATATATATATATATATAGACATACATATGTATACATACATACACACACACACACACACACACACATATATATATATATATATATATATATATATATATATATATATATATATATATATATATATATATATATAGCCAGACACTTGCTCTCTACTATATTATATAAGGGATCCGCAGGGCCTAAAGTATCATCGATTTGAACAGTAGAAATCGCCTTGTGTTACCTTCTTCCTCTTGTTCTAGCTAGGATTTAGCTGTCACGAAACGGTAGTTTGGTACATGATATCACAGGAGGTAATTAGGATAAGTACAGTTGAGACAATGATTACATACCATGTCAATGATCTGGTAATTACACAGTAGCACATCCTCTAAAGTAGGCTGAATTGTTAATCCCCACTTATTGAATATATCTTGGAAGTCTCTGCATGATCACCGCACTAATGACTCTCGTAAAACAAAGTGGTAGTTTGCAATTTTGGGAATCTGGATGCTGTTAAAAAATAAGTTTTTTTATGACAATCAAAACATGTTTGAGATTATAGTATTTTAAAAATAACCAGTCTTTCAATAATAATAGTAAATTTACAAGCAATTCTCTACAGGCGTAGAGATTCAGTACCTGATGAAGAATTCAGAGGATACTTCAGAGGAGGGCGCTAGTCCATAGAGGGTACCTTAAAGGGAATGATTGGTTTCCAGTTGTTCCATTGCCTAATGCAATCGGTACTTGGAATTCCAACTCTAACACTGGTAATCTATTTATCACTAGTGTCCGCAACGTGTCAAAAATGACGTCTAAATATTTAGGTAGATATATACGCACATAGATTCAACCCTTCCCCCTTTCTAACTACAACACGGCAGTTGTGGTTTCCGATTGCACCTCTCGGGATACCCCTCTCACTAGAGTATGACTATTCCCTCTCCTCCTACCAGGGAGACGGGGAGAGACTGAGTAGTTATACGTCTGGTAATGCCGCTTAGCATGACCGAAAAGGAAGAAATATATATATATATATATATATATATATATATATATATATATATATATATATATATATATATATATATACTGAACATAAGAGATTCCCTGTGATGAAATCAGGTCAAAAGGATCATCATCTCTTACAATCACTTTTTAAATATTTGTTTTTTGTTTACTAGCCGAGAATCGTGACATTCTGCGGTATGCTATATACGTTTCCTGCTGGTTTTCTTATCATCCAGCTGTCTGTGAGTTGAATTTTGGCGGTATTTTACAGATGCACTCCTCTGTCATGGGGTCGTGATATTATTGACTAAAGGTGCCACATCCAATCACGTTCGATAGTGGTAGTCTTGGTTATTGTAGTTGGTGAATTTTCAGGAGACCAAATTTTTTTTTAGATTTAATTATTAATAGTGAAAGGTTCAGTACCTACTACGCTAGATGAAAATACAATAAGTCATGCAATCATTCAGACATATCTGCATCATGTATTGAGTATTCGTTAAATTCTGAAGTCGCAGCCAGAAACCTGTCGACTAGGAACTTTATTAGATCCGATAGCTTCTAACCAGAATTTATCATAAAATGTATTATGGTCTAGCCATCCAGGTAAAAAAAAAATCAAGAGAATATTTACTGGACAGGTAATTTCTTTGGCCTGCAATAAAATTTTCTATGAATATTCACCCATCCTAAAATGTCATGTTCAGTAGAAGAATCAGAATCTCTTATACCCGAGGACACAGTACTACAAATATAACTCCTAAAAAAACTCCGTTCCAGGACTTTATACATTCGAATTTCCAGTGTGAAGCAATAAATCATTAGCAAAAGATAAGATTTTATGGTCTACGAAAACCAAGAAAGGATAGCAAAAATTTCCTTATGAGAATGAATAGATAAAAAAATAAATGATGAATTTCGTAGAGATAAAACAGAAAATAAGTAAAATATTGAACTAGTAGGAAATCATCTAAAAGCAAAAGGAATATAACTAGAAAAATTCGTGAATAAAATTTCAGGAAGATAATAATTTCAATAAAGAACTTATGGGAGAAAAGACGTCAGTAGACGGCTGGAGGTCTTATAAAGGAATGAGTTGGGGGTGGGGGGGGAATCCAGGGAAGCATTAGCTTGGAGTCCGCATTAGACTGTTGACATAAGGCCTTCCTTTTGCTGTAAGTTTTGCCAGGAACAGAAATTGTAAACACGGCTAAGAAAAGAGGGAGTGAATAAAAACGTTCCAGGTTCACGTGATGTAAACAAACCGGAGAGAGAGAGAGAGAGAGAGAGAGAGAGAGAGAGAGAGAGAGAGAGAGAGAGAGAGAGAGAGAGAGAGAGAGAGAGAGAGAGAGAGGGGGGGGGGCTTAAAGGTTTAAGCTAGAGAAACTTTGTACAGAAATAACATAAAAAAAAGAAATAAATAAAGAATACATAAACTGTAATTCAAGGAAATATTCCAACACGACAAACATACGCACAATATATATATATATATATATATATATATATATATATATATATATATATATATATATATATATATATATATATAAAATCATCAGCCCTTACTAATTCACTGCAGAACAAAGACCTCAGCCATGCTCCTCCACTTGTGTGTTTACCGTCTTACCGTGTGCGTGTATATATATATATATATATATATATATATATATATATATATATATATATATATATATATATATATATATATATATATATGTGTGTGTGTGTGTGTGTGTGTGTGTGTGTGTGATTGTGTGTGTATGTGACTGTGTGTGTGTGTTCCGACACAGAGAAAGAGGAATTCTTGGAAGATGGATGATAATATAAAATCGAAATATCAGGAATGAAATTCATTCCTGAATGTGAAAAAAAAAATCGTCAGGGGATTATCAGTAACTCAAAATAGCTCAAAACGCAAGTTTACTAAAATGGGATCTGTAAGAACAATATTGTGAGAGGATGAATAGATTTTTAAAAGTTTAATATTGTGGAATGAATGTGAGAAATTGTCATAAGTAGGATTACGACAAGGGATAATAGCTTCAAAGAAACATTTGATATCATGGAAAATGTGATTATAAAATAATTGGAATATGAGAAATAATATACTTTATTTGAACATACTTTTAAATTTTTTTTTAAATAGGAATGTAGATAGAAAATGTCAGAAGAATGATTCATAATAACATGACAGACTCAAAGTGTTCTTTTAATCTCATGCAAAGCTTACTTGTGAAAAGACAATTTATAGAATTATGAAATAATTTAAAATATGATAGTGGAAAAGAAATTAAAAAAATAATTGAAAGAAGTTGTAAATCATTTTGAATTGCATTATTTTATCGGATAAAATGAGAATGGAAAAGAATTACAGAAAAATTAATAGCGTGTAGCACTCAAAAAATCTAATATACTGCCTTGTCATTGGGAACATATACAGAACGGGATAGAAACTTTAAATATTGAATATAAATTACTTTACTTTGAAATGTTTCTAGGAAATTTATAGAAAAAGACATGCATAACTTTGATATCAGATGAATTATAAAATCAAAAGTTACGCGTAAACTTATTTTACATCGAAATTCGAATAAATTTACCTTTGACATAAATACGAAAGAATATTTTACCAAAGTATTCAGCCATAAAAACAATCCTGCAAAATAAAAGAAACTTCCTTATTGTACGTTTTCTATCTATATATAATGCAAACCTCAACGAAGATTAAGTATTTCTCTGGATATAATCGGTTATATATACTACAACTGGTAAAATGATGTTATTCAGAGATAAAGCTTTATTCATTTTATTCAATAATGAAACTTTAAAGGCTCTAGATAACTCATTTTATTCAAAAGAATAAATTAGGAGGGAAACGTTAGAAGAAATGGCAGGAAGTATTATGTAATGAAAGCAAATAATAGTTTTCTATACAGAACTTCATGAGATTAATAGAGTTGCCTTTGATCCAGTGTTTACCGGTCCAGATTTTTTTTTTTTTTTCAGCGTTGCCAACAGTTTCTCTTTTGCTAGACAGCGTTACCTGCTACAGTGTACAGTACGGCTGTCACACATTCTTGGTTTCCTGAATTACAAAGGATAGTGTTTTATTTAGCTATAGAATTTATGACTCTTAGGCTTCTGAGTAAGATATATAGTATGTAATCTGAAAATAATGTTTACTGGCGTTAAAATAGAAAGGAATGAATGAAGACAATATATCGTGTTGACGCGAGAATAGTTACAGATGGTTTCAAACAAAGATATATGTTTACTGTAGGGTCTAGAGCTTTCAAATATGCGGCCCCAAGACTATACGATAAACTTCCACTAGACATCCTAAAGACTGAATATATCAAAGCATTCAGGAGGAAACTGAAGACTTTCTTGTTTTCTAAGTGCTTCGATAATGTAGATTTGACGATAAATTAGCAATATGAGGTGTGATATGCTGAATGCTTTGGAATGTATACCATAAGA
The DNA here is from genome assembly GCF_036898095.1 of Palaemon carinicauda. Taxonomy (NCBI): domain Eukaryota; kingdom Metazoa; phylum Arthropoda; class Malacostraca; order Decapoda; family Palaemonidae; genus Palaemon; species Palaemon carinicauda. The sequence continues at coordinate 125,241,641 of NC_090732.1, read as the reverse complement.
TGAATTACGAAAGGTCCTGTAGAGAGTGGGGTTTCTTGCAGTATAGGACCAGAATAGAAGCCCTTAAAGTAAAGTAACTGTACCATCGAGTACTCCTGGAGTGACTGACTTCACTAACTACTTATATATTACAATCAAATAATTCCTAAGAACTGTATCAGGATCCAATTAATCTAAAAATGGAAACTAACCTATGTCCCATAGCCCATTCTTCCACATTTCATGGGAATCCATTAATAACCTCATGAATTACAGGCACATTGTAAAAAAAACAAATAAACTAGCAAACAGGATCAAATGCATAGCCGTTTTTTTTCTTCTTTTTTTTTTTTAAAGGAAGCAATGAACTTTCGTACAATTTCATCAACATACTCCTGCTTTCTCGAAATATCTTGCGAAAAAACACTCAATTATATAAACAACAAGGTCTATAGATAAATAGGAACTACAGTGTCAAACGCATACCTGCGTCAACAAAGAGAAAATGGTCAGAAAATCACAGGGAAGGTTAAACAGTACCTATTCACCTTAACCCTAAGGAGCGTCTTTCCCTATTTCCAATTTTTCTTTTGTGGAGTACGGAAAGTTGTTAGCTCTTTTTCATTCTTCTTTAAAGCTGCGAGTAGGTTACTGGTCTAAGGAGTCTGTGAAGGGGGAATGAGCATCGGGTTGGATGACGCTATTAAGAAACAAGTTATTCAAGCACGTAGAGCATTATTTAGTATGTTAATTAAATGTAAAAAACTTGAATTACCCATTGATATCAACTGTGATCTATTCGATGCTCTAGTTGTACCAATTTTGACTTACGGTTGTGAAATATGGGGTTACCACAAACTAGATCATGTTGAAGCATTTCACAAGAAGTTCATGAAAAATCAGCTCTGTGTGAACAAGAGAACAGCAAACTGCATGGTATATGGGGATCTTGGCAGATTCAAAATTGAAATATCTATTTGCAAACGGATGATTGGATTTTGGTTGAGAATTGTAAAATCAAAGGCGTCTAAATTGTCAAATGTTTTTTATCGTTTTCTTAGAATTCTATACGAGTCGAATGAGTATAAGTCTAGTTGGATCCATAAAATTAAAACTATCCTTGATTCATGTGGTATGTCAAATATATGGGAGCATCCAGAAAATTTCAATCACACGTGGATAATAAATAGCCTAGAAATGAAACTCAAAGAGACAACAGTGGTATGCAGAAGTAGAAAGAAATATATTGTGTAGTAATTATAAACTTTTTAAGATAGAATTTGGCCAAGAAAAGTATTTTATAAATTTAAATATTCCAGAAAGAATTGCCCTTAGTAAATATAGGTGTGGTACCCACAAACTTCCTGTAGCAACTGAAAGATATTCTAGGCAAGAGAATCAGCACTCTTGCACACTATGCAACGGCATTGAAGTTAGGGATGAATACCATTATGTTTTAGTTTGTCCTGTGATTAGAGAAATAAGAGAGAGATACCTAAAGCCCTACTATTGTAGAAGACCTACCACTTTTAAATTCAGCCTGCTCCTCAATACAAGTAATGCTAGAGAACTGAAAAGACTTGCAAGGTTTGTTAACCTTATAATGTCTTTATTTTAGATTTAATACTTTCTAGGATTTTCATTATTCTGGTATTATTTTTCAATGTATGTACTTTCCTTTGTCAGAATACCTTTTATGCGTTAATTATGTACTTAATGAATATATGTGTACATAAATATAGTTGTAATCTATTGGTCTCTTCTTTTTGTAGTTTTTGTGTAAAATATATATATCTGTGTAATTTTGTAATTCTCATACTCCGGAAGGGGTCGATAAAATAAAAAAAATTTGCCTTTGCCTTTGCAAAGACGTTGAATAGAATCAAAACGGATTATACACCGTATGTGAAATCCACTTCAATTTGATATGAAGAAGTTTATGTGTATCTTTTTACATATAAAACATATAACAGTATCCTAAATCTACATAAGTAACTGTACATGAAATACATAAAGGTTGTAATGATTTATCTCTTTTTCATTTCTATTTATTTTCAAATAAATGCTTAACGCAGTATAAGGTTGCTAAGTCCAAAGGCCATTTGGTGACTTCTTTTCCTCCTTTGAATGATTGGTTCAGGAATGTCTCGACAAGTCACTATCTTTAATGATAGGCATCAAAGCCGACTAATTAATAAGTACCTAGTAAATACACACATACACACACACACACACACACACACACACATATATATATATATATATATATATATATATATATATATATATATATATATATATATATATATATATATATTATAATCACAACACTAGCCAGTGCGGATTGGTGATGGTGAGAGATTTTAGTTTGATGGCTCACAGCAAATCAACCTAGTAGGGTTGGCCTTGATCATGGTGATACACAAACCCTTTCACCGCGTCAAGGTATCCCTAATCGGAAAGGGGGTTTTATATATATATATATATATATATATATATATATATATATATATATATATATATATATATATACATATATATATATATACATATATATATATATATATATATATATATATATATATATATATATATATATATATATTACATATATATATAAATATATATGCGTGTGTTTATGTGTGTGTACTTATAGTGTAGTGTTATTTCCATGTTAAAAATAAATGATTTTCCGAGTAATGAATAGAAGGCCTGTGGTGCAACACAGAGCGCGATTTTGTAACCTCAAAGGGATATAAACTTCATAAATTCTGTTTATTCATATCGTACAATCTCTCCCTAACACAATGACCGGAATAATACTGATATCATATGGGAATCTTTTTTTGTTATTTACTCTGACTTCTAAAATCATATAGAAAATCATTTATTTTGCTTTCATAACCATTCGAGAATATTGGTTCTCTCTCTCTCTCTCTCTCTCTCTCTCTCTCTCTCTCTCTCTCTCTCTCTCTCTCTCTCTCTCTCTCTCTCTCAATCACTGTTCTCTTGGGAAATCTTGTGTCCCTGAAAATCCTAAGACCATGACGAATGGGACGCTTATGAAATCAGTCACAGGTTCCAATTTAGGAAAATTCTAGATTTTTTGGACATCACAGTGACCTACTGTCGCTTGCCCCAGATCTTTCCATTTAATCTTTGCTGACATCATGTCAATCCATCCAGATGATTCTTTGACCAATGTAGGGATTGTCTTTCGTTTCCCAGAGTCCACCCATGGATGTTTTCACTTTACTAATGGTCGTATTCTCTCTCTCTCTCTCTCTCTCTCTCTCTCTCTCTCTCTCTCTCTCTCTCTCTCTCTCTCTCTCTCTCTCTCTTTCCTGCATTAAGGCAATGGGTCACAACGAAACCTGATAAACTGGCATAGTTAAAAGGAGGGTTCAAGAAATGTTTAGCATGGAAAGATTACATTGATCAAAGGCTGGTGAAAAAAATCTTTCAAAATCAAACTTCAAAAGCTCAAACTTGCAGCGAGTGTTTTTATGTTATAGTTACTAAAGATCTATTTGAATGTTGTTACTGTTTTTAAAATATTTTATTTCAACTGTTCATTACTTTTCTTGTAGTTTATATATTTCCTTATTTCCCTTCCTAACTGGGCTATTGTTCCTTGTTAGAGACTTAGGGCTTATAGCATTCTGCTTTTCCAGCTAGGGTTGTAGCTTAGCAACTACTACTACAATAATAATAATAATAATAATAATAATAATAATAATAATAATAATAATAATAATAATAATAATAATAATAATACTCTGATTACCCAGAATGCACTTTTCTGTTGAATGCTGATAGGGGATTCGCCCTAACTCTGACTCACAGACAAAAATAAATAATCTCTCTTTAATCAGCAAGTGGGCTACTGATTGAAACAAATAGAAAAGACTGTCTACCTAGACTAATTAAAAGGTTGTACTGATCACACATTTTCAAATAAATTTTTTACTTCAAAGTTTAAACCATTTCAGCGATTAACATTGATTTTTGAGCACAGTGACTTCTTTCAAATAAAATTTCCTTTTCAAAGTTTAAACCATTTCAGAGAGTGATTAACATTGATTTTTGAGTACAGTGACTTCTTTCAAATAAATATTTTGCTTCAAAATTTAATCCATTTCAGTGATTAACGTTGATTTCTGAGTACGGTGACTTCATTAACTGTGTCCGGACTGTACCCTAGTGGATGACTATTAATGAAATCCAAAGGCGTGCTTAGAAACTCATAATAGACCTTAGAGGTCTGGTGGGAATGGCTATGAGCCACAATGGTTTCCCAGACAGCATTGTGGCTCAAACCTGTAAGATAATTTGCGCCGTCACAAAACTGCATAATTGGGAAGTTTTATTTATTTGAAAATCACTTCATACGTTGTTCCGGGAATTCTTGTCTTTCAATTCCAGAAATTAAGTTTGATGAAAGAATTGTAAGTTGGGTGAAACAATTTTGACGTCTAAAAACTAATAACACAAGCAATCATCATGATATCAATCACAAAAATGAGGATATTACATTAGTATTTAGCAAATTGTTCCAAGAACTAAGGTAATGTGAAAACTTGGTGACATCCCATAAGATCCATTTATACAGGTAAACTATGAGCTGTATTATTATTATTATTATTATTATTATTATTATTATTATTATCATTATTATTATTATTATTATTATTATCATTATTATTATTATTTGCTAAGCTACAACCCTAGTTGGAAAAGAGAGATGTTATAAGCCCAAGGGCTCCAATACAGAAAGTGAGGAAAGGAAAATAAAATATTTTTTGAAGAACATTAAAATAAATATTTCCTGTATAAACTATAAAAAATTTAACAAACCAAGAAGAAGAGAAATAAGATAGAATAGTGTGCCGGAGAGTAACCTCAAGCAAGAGAACTCTAAACCAAGACAGTAACTGAAATGTAAGGACTTCCTGGTGGGCCAAATGAGGGACGACAAGAGAACATCTGAAAATAAACTAGGATAATGAGATGATCGCCTGCGTAATACAAATCGCATGTTTCTCATCATTACTAGAAATTATGTTTATATTTTCATATCTTATTATTAAAGTAACTAGAAAAAATGAATAGAAATAAAACAATACGATATACTCAAAAGAAAAAGTAAGATTTCAAATCTCTCTAGATCCACATTGCCAACGAGGGGATGTCAGTCATTTTGTCCGTCGAAGCAAAGTCATCCGTTTCAGTGTGAACCCTCAAAAAAAAAAAAAAAAAAAAAAAAAAAAAAAAAAAAAAAAAAAAAAAAAAAAAAAAAAACACTAAATGAGATGAATTGTCTTCCCTTTCCATATTTCGCATACTATTTAAGGAAAGTTCTATTTGTTTATTCACTTATTTTAATAATTCGTGTTCGTATGCTATTCGAAGAACAGTTGGAGCAATAGTAACTCATTCGGGAAAAGTTTAGCTTGACTTTTCAATAATCAAATTTATCATACTTTCCTATTCTGTTCATCTTTAATATCTTACTTCTGACACACCTCTCAACCAATAGGTTCTTCCGAAAAGCTTCTTAACTTCATATCAATACGAATGATCTTTATACCTTACACTTCCCTTATGTTTATCTTACTTTCCATTTAGCGTCACGTTATTATGTTATCATTTTTATCAAGAATTTCTTGCCCGTCTACTTCTTCTTCTTCCTGGTCGCTTCTCTGCTCTCATCGCCTGATTTATCTCTCCTATCTCCAGCAAAGCGGAGGAGTTCCTTTCTCCAACAAAGCCATATCAAACCCAGCTTTCTCAACTCCCCAGTCTCTCTCTCTCTCTCTCTCTCTCTCTCTCTCTCTCTCTCTCTCTCTCTCTCTCTCTCTCTCTCTCGTGAAAATAACTGCGTATCTTCCGCATACGGACTTTGATTAAATACGTTCTTTAGTTCTTTGTGTAGTCATGGATGACGGTAACACCATTTTTTCCTTTAAAGTTGAAAACAAGATGAAACCTAACCGTCTTCCAACTTCGTTGGCAGAGGTAGTGTGTTGATGCACGAATATATCTAATTATATGACATCATGCGAGTATTTTTCTGGCCTAGATATCATTTACAACTTTACAGAGAACTTTCCTGGTTAAAATTCTCGTTTCCACGATATCTTACATGGAAAAAAAAAGTTGATGAAAGAAACGAAAGATACATTATTCTGTAACTGCATATATTTCTTTCTCATCGTAATTATTTATTAAATCCCAGTTTTAAAAAAGAAGGATCTTTTAAAGGAAATAAGTAATATGATATTTTGCAATAAATTCCAATCAATATATCTTGATAAATCTTTAATCGAAGAGGCCACACGAGCATGTTCTCCGGCATATATACCGACATCTTCATGCCAAACTTTACGCTAAAGAGCATGAATTATATGAATGGAGGAATGAATCAATAAATGAACTATTTCATTGGTTATTACTGTTCATGATGTGCACGTAACATGAGCGTAAACACCATGATTACAAGCAAACCGTAATTCATTACTCAGAGGACTTCTACGTCTTGGTTAGTACAGTGGTGCCATGTTCGCCTAGCATTCGCATGGTAGCAAATCGATCCCAGCCCGGGACCGTGAGTTTAAGCTGTTTACTGGGAAGGCTACTGCTGTGTTTTGGCAACATTGTGGGGGTTTAAGCATCTATTCTGATGAAACTAGAACTGAAACCCGACACTTTTAACCTTTAAGTGGAATCCAAAGCGAGATTTGTGGAGACCAGTATTCCTTACTTCGACTGTCCACCAATGCTGGCTACTATGTAAGAGAACTTGCAGCAGGGTTTTGGGATATGTCAAAAAATGCGTTAATACGAGTCCGCCTCGAGTAAAATAGCTCTTCCTAAGCACGAGCTGTTTCACTTAAGCCCTTATCACACTGCGACGCTTTCCTCTTATCTCCAGGCTGTGATATCCAGTAATCGTTGCAGGCTCTCTCTCTCTCTCTCTCTCTCTCTCTCTCTCTCTCTCTCTCTCTCTCTCTCTCTCTCTCTCTCTTTGGAATTACTCTTTTGGAGTCCAGTCGCTAACGACAACTAACGACTATTTTTTAGTATTCGTAGTGTGCATTGGCTTATGAAATATATGTATTATAATGAGAAGAAAAAGAGTACTTAGTTACTATCACAACAATGAAAGACATATAAAATGAAAGAAGAAACGCTTCTTGTATCACACTCCAATGCGATACATAAAATCTCAAGCTAAATGGAATGGCATGTTTTTTAGCATTTAAATTGGTTATAGTTATTTCAAAGTTCAGCATTCCCTAAAGATAAATTTCATCTTGAACTACGGTATCAAGGACAAAAGTTGGTTCAATGACAATTCTAGATGTGCTTATTTCAAGAAACATGAGGCTTATAAAATTTTGGATAAGAAATATTTCAGCTTTGGCATTGTATAAATACAAGCATCCAAGAATTGTCACTCAGAGAATGTATGCTTCAGCTGAAAATGAATATAACATGACCGTAAAAGAAATGCTTTCTGGTACAATTCAGGAATACAAATGTTGGGATATTATGTAAAAGGCACTCTTTGATGCAGGCTCAATATCTCCTTCTTTGTTTACGCTAGATGGCTCTGTCTCATTGTCCAAAGAAAAGGTAACCCTTTTGCCTGATGGGTTTGACAGTAAGCAGGTCAAAGAGGAAATTGCCTCATTCCTGTTACTATTATTATCATTAATAGCCAAACTACAACCCCACTTGGAAGAATAGGATGCTACATGCTCATGGGAAAGGAAAGGAAAAAGAGAAATAACCAATAAAATAGAAGTGATGGAATATCATAAAATATACAAGCATCTGTAACAACGTTAAAATCTATCAATCATATATCTCTGAAACGATAATTACACCAACCTCTTCAACAAAATTATTTACAAGGTTGAACTTCTGAAATTTCATGGATTCAATTTTCAGATTAGGAAGATCCTTCAACAACCTGAGCACAGCTACAATAAAACTTCTAGAACACAGTATAGTATTTGAACCTTATGATGGAGAAAGCAAGACTGCTAGAATTAACAGCGTAGTTAGTACTACGTAAAGGATGGTACACTCTGGGAAGGTCTAAAGCCAAAGGTGGTCAGAATTGTGTAAAATATTATACAGCATGCACAAAGCACTAACATTGCCAGAGATTACTGTCCAGATCAGAGATAAGAAATCTTTTAGACCGCAAGTTTTAGCCACAAAATTAAGAGATGAAAGTCGGCAGCTGAAGACCAAACAGGAGAACAATACTCAAAACATGGTAGAATTAAAGAATTAAAAACATTTCCTCAGGACAGATTGACCTTCGAAAATCTTAACACACTCTTCATATAATAATTCTTCATGTCATTAAAGAAGAAATAGATAGATTGAGTTTCTTAAAAGAAAAATCGCATTCAAGAATCGCATCTAAAATTTTGAATTAGTTTTATTTCGTTAAAGAGGCATGGTCAATGCAAAGATCTGGGGTTCAGGAGCCAATGTCCTTGACCTAATTACAATCATACTTTGAGTTTTGTTAGGTTTTAACTTCAACCTCCAAAATTTGCACAAAGCTCTAATTCTAGCTAGATCTTTATCAAGGGATTCAGCAAACCCGTGTCTACAATTCAGAAGGAATTGAAGCAAAAAGAATAGCACCATCTGCATTTGCAGCAAGCTTGTTTTCTAAGCCAAATTACATGTCATTTTAGATGGTAGGAAAAGTAATTGGCCAAGATCACTATAGTGAGGAACACCAGAAATTGCATTGCTATAGTCAATATGATGCCTATTCACAACTACTCTATTACTTTAAAATTCAATAATGATGATAAGAAAAGGCTCACCTACTTCCATCTGTTTTAAGACTTGGGCTTCATGATTAACACAATCAAAAGCAACACAGAAATCAAGGCCAATCATATGAACTTCCTGACCACAATCAAGGGATTGCTTTACAACATTGCAAATTGTAAAAAGGGCATCACATACTTCATGGCCTTTGAAAAAGCCAAACTTCAAACTGAGGAACGGATGATAACTTTCAGCAAACCTATTTAGACGTCTTGCAAAAAGCGTTCAAAAACTTGATATTATGGGAGTAATGGAAATTGGGTGGAAATCAGTAAGGGTAGAGCTGCTACAAACAGATTTAACCAATGGAGCAACATTACCAATTATAAAATAAGTGCAGAAATAACCTTTGTTAACTTAAAAAAAAAAATACCAAACAGTTTAGGAGTGCCAAGGTCAAGTAAAAGTGGATTTATTCTTACTTCTTACTTTCAAACACATCATCCATAAGGCTTGCCTTTTCTTTTGGGAAGTAATGGATAGAGCCATCTGGTTTAAGCAAAGGAGGCACTGCTAAGTTCATACCTAAGAGTGCAGAATTAAGGATAGCCACCATTTATGTTCCTGAGTTGTAGCCTAATAGAAAGGGTTTCTTTAATGGTTAAACATTATTCCTTTTTCAGTTGTAGTGTAAACTCTGAAGTAACCACTCTTAGCTGAATGTAGTTATTACAGCTGAGTATATTTACTTTAATTCAAATCTTACCTACTACTATTTTAAAAATGATAAGCATCCTGTTTCTCTAGATTGCCAAACATTTTCGAGTTTCTGTTGGCAAGACGTTAGAATCCATCTGCTGAAAGTTAATACTCTATTCCTCATTTTATTATTTAGCTTAGACAAGCCAGTGGTGCTTGTGACGCACTTACAATTTCTAGTGTTGTACAAAAATCTCTACATACTGGCAATTAAGATCGTATGATAAGTTTTGACTTCAGCAGTAATTTTGACTGAGCAAAATATGAAGTTCCCATTTTACACTTGAATATATGGGAGTTGGTAGATAATTTATAAATATGGGGTTCAGCCTAAAGGACAACCTTGAAACTTAAGCAAATGATGCTATTAAGTTTGTTTCGATCCGATTTCTAAGTAGACCTGTGATAGAGATCGTGTTGAAATAAGTGCATGGTGTAAATTAGGGGGGAAAGAAGTTAAACAATATATAAACTGAAATTAAGATGGTAAATAATTCTCAGATATTGATTTTACGGTACTGTACTTTGTACGGAAGCTTATTAATGAAGGCACCTAGTTTTTATAAAACGATGGCACATTGTAAGCACTTTTTATGTTCAGTACGTGTAAAGGAACCTATAAGTCACTTTATCAGGTGAAAATTCGACCTACGTCGTAAATCAACGATGTCGGGTCTCTTGGAACCAAATAACGACGTATGATGAGGTATTACTGACACGTATGTATTTGTATGTATACATATACATATATATATATATATATATATATATATATATATATATATATATATATATATATATATATATATGTATATATATATATATATATATTTATGTGTATACATATATATATATATATATTTATATATATATATATATATATATATATATATATATATATATATATATATATATGTGTGTGTGTGTGTGTGTGTGTGTGTGTGTGTGTGTGTGTGCATGTGGGAATAACTACTGCATGTGTGTGTTGACGGTGTCATATATAACTGATAAGCAGGAAAAACAAACAAAAGGAAAAACATCACTTCCCCTTAGCAATCTCTGATTTGGAATGCACATTGCATCGTCAGTGGTATTCCAAATGCAGAGACGGCATTGCATACCAGAGATCGCTGCCATCAGGGTCCCGGTGGCTCGAGGCCCCACGCCTCTCTCGTCTTCTCTCCCTTCCAGTCACGTCCTTTGCTTCTCCCTCAATCACCCGAGGGCCAAGATCCAGATCTCTCCCTGAGGGTGAAATGTTATCATCTCAAAATCCTTTCATCTTTTTTTCTTATTTGCCTGGTCTGGGTGTGGTAAGGTTGTAGCTCTTTCTTCAAAGGGCTTTAGACACTTCTTAAAA
>NC_090732.1:125210738-125220738 GCF_036898095.1 Palaemon carinicauda | reverse complement strand
GGTGTGTATTTCCAAAATTTTTCTCCTCATTACATTACCACTTTTCCCATCTTACAACACTGAGAAAACTCCTTACAACAAGTGGCAAGTAAAGTGTGAATAAATGCTATACATTATGCAGGAAAATATTATTACCGGTCTGAAATCCAATTCCCCCTAATGAACATGCCGGCATCGTGCTGGCCACGATGTTTTTGGTTGTTAGTATTTTATGATAAAAAACACGTATTATAAATCATTTGTCTTTGATAATAAATTAGATTTCGAAGATCCGATAAAGCTCAGACAGCAATATTTCTGATATCTATGACGAGTAAGGTGGTTGTTGTTGTTGTTGTTGTTGTTACAAACTAAGCTACAACCCTAGTTGGAAAAACAGGATGCTATAAGCCCAATGGTATCAACAAGGAAAAATTACCTTGTTTCCTTTCCTCACTGGGCTATTTTCCCTGTTGGGGCCCTTGGACTTATAGAATCCTGCTTTTCCAACTAGGGTTGTAGCTTAGCAAGTAATAATAATAATAATAATGAGGAAAGGTAACAAGGAAATATATATGCAACAAAAGTAATCAACAATTAAAATAAAATAGAGAGAGAGAGAGAGAGAGAGAGAGAGAGAGAGAGAGAGAGAGAGAGGAGAGAGAGAGGAGAGAGAGAGAGAGAGGAGAGAGAGAGATTATTTATCTACAGAATATAAACAAAGTCTTATTTACAATTATCGCTTAGTATTATAATGCATGACCCTAAAGTGCCAGAAGTTTCAGCCGTAAGTTATTGAATTCATACCTGCTGTACTTCATCTTGCTATCGCAACTTGAAGAAAATGATAAGAAGAGAGAGATGTGAGAGAAGAGAGAGAAGTAAGGGAAGAGAGATGTAAGGGAGGAGATATGTAAGGAGAGAGATATGTCAGGGAAGAGAGATATAAGGGAAGATATATGTAAAGAGATAAAGATGTAAGGGAAGAGAGATGCAAGTGAAGTGAGATGTAAGGGAAAACAGATACAAGGGAAAACAGATGTAAGGGAAGAGAGATGTAAGGGGTCAAAGAAAGAAAAAACAAAAATACTCAGTGATGAGGGAAGAGAAACACTTCAAAGAAGTTATTACACAATCAAAGCATACATGAAAACGGAAGAGCCTGAGGGTGAAACCATACTCTCTCTCTCTCTCTCTCTCTCTCTCTCTCCTCTCTCTCTCTCTCTCTCTCTCTCTCTCTCTCTCTCTCTCTCTCTCTCTCCTCCATACACAGCAATGTACATAAAAGGGCGGAGTAGTGGTTCAAGTCTTTTATTTGTCTTAAATTATGACAAATGAGGAAATTTCAAGTTTTTCCTTTGAGAACATTACGTTTGAGATTGACAAACGTTTAAAGTGATGACTAAGCACTATCCTTTGTATTTAAATCTTCCTAAACTGTACTAACCTGTACGTAGTACTGGGTATGCAATTAATTCTAACCGTCATGCCTTCTACATCATAAGGTTCAATACTTCACAGGATTCTAGAAGTTTCATTCCAGCTGTGACCAGATTGTGGAATGATCTTCTTACTAGAGCAGTTGAATCGGAGGAACATACAGAGAATAGTTGGTGCTATTATAGTATGCTATTTACCGTCGAATTTCTATTATAGTATGCTATCTACCGTCGAATTTCTACTATAGTATGGTATCTACCACAAAGTATGTTATCTACCGTCAATGTTAATCCTCCTGTTTGATGAGGATTATCAAACAGGTTACTTACCACCAGTGTTATCCTCATTGGACTTTAATTATAGTTTAATAATGTTTATTGGCTGGACAACATGGGTGCATAATTATAAGCAGTTTGTAGGGAAACCTTTTTTTTTTTTTTTTTTTTACAAATTATTCAAAGCTCATCATACAACAATGTTACAAGTTATTCAAATGAAAAATCAAATATTACAAAACTGAAAGAAAATAATCTATGAAAAATATTCAATCAAAAATTTATTCTACTACTACTTGTAAACATATCTTACATCATTCAAGAAAGCAGGAAATACATCGTCGCCTTTTCTCAGAACTTTCCAATTGAAACCACCACACTACACACTTCCAGACACATTAAACCAATCAGTGACAGTATTAGGTGATTTCCTAGTTAATTGTAAATTAGTGTTAATTGGGGTCTCATAAACAAAATAATAAACCAATTCCAAAATTTCAGAGAGGGGTGGTAGATAGCAAAATCGGCGGTAGATAGCATACTATAATAGCACCGAATAGTTTTTTATGTTGAACAGGCTGACGTAAGTCTCTCTTATTAGTTTATATATGGCTGATCTATCTTAACGCTTTTAACAATCTTAAGATGTTCTATATCCATTATTTGATGTTACTCATGCAGTCTATTTGTTTCCTTATTTCCTTTCCACACTTTTCTATTTTCCCTGTTGGAGCCCTTGAGATAACAGCATCCCGCTTTTCCAACTATTCTTGTAGCATAGATAATAATAATAATAATAATAATAATAATAATAATAATAATAATAATAATAATAATAATAATAATAATAATAATTTTAATAATATACGTCAGTGTGTCTATGTCTAGGTATTTTGCGCAAAATTATGCAGCTTATAATTCTTGTGTACATGTTCTTATTATTATAAATATTCGTGGATCCATCTAGGTAGATTGTATATTATAAATATATCATCCCATCCTTGCGTGTGTGGCCACGCGTGTGCGAGTAAAGAAAATTACGTCTGCAAATATTCCTCTAGGCACGCAACGTCTATTTTCAAAAGTAGGCCTTGCAGTCTGGCAGCGGATATAATAGGAAAACTCATTTTATTATCATTATTATTATTATCATTATTATTATTATTATTATTATTATTATTACTTACGAAGCTATAACCCTAGTTGGGAAAGCAAGATGCTAAAAGCCCAAGGGCTCCAACAGGGAAAATAGCCCAGTGAGGAAAGGAAATGAGGAAATAAATAAACAAGAAAAGCAATTAACAATTAAAATAAAATATTTTAAGAACCGTAACAACTTTCAAATAAATCTTCCATATGTGAACTTCAAAAAAGATTTTTTCTTCCTCTATTCACTATTGGATTCCGATTTCTGGAGTCTAGCTTGACAGAAAATGAAGAGGGTTGACTTGCTATCTTTAGAAAAATAATTGTATTTTATACTTCAATAAATATCAAGTTTTTTCGGATTCCAAATTACTTGTTGGCAAATAACAGTAAAAAAACATAAAACTATTTTGATTCGTCATATTAGAATAATTTCAGGAATATCTGGGAAAGATTTCAATAGAATTTTCATAGTTGGAAATAAAAATAAACTGACCGATTGAACATATACCGGGATATTGAAGTCTTAGATATATTTAAGAATAATTTTTAATAATTACTTAATTGGTAATCGTCCAGAGAAATTAACTTGAGCGTGATTGGTTTGCTAATTTTAAAAGCGGTTAAGTGGATAATGCGTCAAATTAAAAGAGTTCAATCATTACAAAAAGGGTATCTTTTATTGTCCAACCTTTAAACCGGTTGCTATTGCATTAATCTTTTATCTTGGATACTTTATTTAGATACAATGAAATACTAAGACATTTTGCTTCTTTTTATACATTTTTCAAGCTTACACATCATATTATTATTTTAATTATCAAGCAGTAAATCACAATTATTTTTAAGATCATTATTCCTACTATTTTTATGAATATCATTATGATCACAAGACAAGCTGCAACCCTAGTGGGGGAAAACAGAATTCTCGGAGCCTAGTACCAAAAAGAAACTGAAAATAATAAAATAGCTAAAAAATTAATTAATATAGATATCAAAGAAGAAAAGGTAAAATACAGGTAAAATACGAAACGAGACTTCTGTCAAACAGCTCAAGAGATAAGCGTTTCCAACCTAGTTTGAACTTATGATGTTTCATCAATGTAACTATTGAATTTGATTACGAGGATCATTTCACAGTTTAGTCACAACTGGATTAGGACTTCTAAAATACTAAAAGAAAAGAAAAGACTTAGTATTAATTGAATATCTATTGCTCTCTGGTGGATGGTATAGTCGAGGAAGATCCAGATGCAAAGGATGGTCGGAATTACAAAAATTTAATAAAGCTTGCACAATGAGCTAATTGAACGTCAGTGCCAGAGATGAAAATTCAGACAGGGGACAGGGAACTTAATAGACCTCAAAAATTGGTCCTGCAATTTGAGATGGAAGTCAGCTGATGAAAAAACAGACGGGAGAACAATATTCAGAACTAGTGTTGGTGACCCGTAAAAAATGCCAGTGGTAACGAGTTCGCCTAGCATTCGCATGGCAGCAGATCGATCCAGCCTCGGACCGTGAGTTTGAGCTGTTTACTGGGGAGGTCACTGCTGTGGTTAGGCATCGCAGTGGGGGGGGGGGGGTAGTATTGTCAGGCTGACGTTCTGCTGAGCATCTATTCTGATGAAACTGGGACGGTGAGAGTTGAACGTGACCAGAAGGAAATAATGTGTGTGTGTATATATATATATATATATATATATATATATATATATATATATATATATATATATATATATATATATATATATATATATATATATATATTGTATATCCAGACACTTGCTTTTTATTATATTATATTTATGGGAGACTATGGCAGAGTAAAAGAAAAAAAAATGTCTTCAGGCTCTTCCATTCTCCTAAAGTCTTGAAAGACTTTCACCATATACATTTTTGTGTGCAATTGAAGAGACAGACTGCAATTGTTGCTCGAGAAACAATTTGCAGTCAAGAATTTATCTTAGAATTTCCAGTAAGTTAGATAAAAAATCATTGTCAATGAGGAAATGTGGATAATGTTTTGAGTTTGGTTAAGGGGTAATTTCACTTTCAATATTTTACACTTTGCACAAATTTAGCTAGACTTGTTGTTAAAGAGATTCAGCAACTACATGTTTACACAGAAAATTACCAATTATTATCTAATTCACTATCCTCGGATATATATATATATATATATATATATATATATATATATATATATATATATATATATATATATATATATATATATATATATATATATATATATATATATATATATACAACAAATTTAGCCATTTTCAGTTCACTGCGGGACAAAAGCCTCAGACATGTCTTGGTCATATTTGGGGTTTGGCCACTTTCATCACCCCCATTGGTTACTACGGATTGGCGATGGTGGGAGGCTTTTAGTCTGATCGCTGACAGTAAACTAATGAGTGCTTCTGACTTGTACAGCTTTGTTGATCATGGCGATACACAAATCTTTTCACCGCGTTAAGGATTCCCCACTCAGAGAGGGATATTATACACTTACTCACACACACACACACATATATTTATATATATATATATATATATATATATATATATATATATATATATATATATATATTATACAAACACACACACACACACATATATATATATATATATATATATATATATATATATATATATATATATATACATATATATATACATATATATATATATATATATATATATATATATATATATATATACACATGGTGGGCGTGTGTGTGTAACACCTTACATCGTTTTGCTTTAAGGATGTTTAGCTAATTATTTACAAATATATACTGTTTTATCAACAAATGCCTCTTATATGTTGAATTGTGGAATTTTCAAGCACATTCAATGGAATTTTCATTCATCACACAAACACTTAATCTTCCTCATAAATGTAAGTCAGATAACGTAACACAATAGTAAGACTGTATATTTATTTTAGACCCTAACCGGTAATGTGGCTGGCTGTTGTAATTTCTAATTTAATGACAATTAGCCAAATTGCACTGATGAAACTTTTGTTGCTTGGCCTCATGCATTTCCATCATACACGGCGAGGAGGACCTTCTGCTCTGTCACTGACAACAGCTTACCTTACTATTGTCAAACAATTGACTGACACATATCCATTAATTCTACTGAATTTAAACCACCCATTTCTAGACGAGGTACAGTTGGACGCAGGAATTCCTGGCACAGTTCCCTCTAAAAAAAAGGCACCCTGTTA
The DNA here is from genome assembly GCF_036898095.1 of Palaemon carinicauda. Classification (NCBI taxonomy): domain Eukaryota; kingdom Metazoa; phylum Arthropoda; class Malacostraca; order Decapoda; family Palaemonidae; genus Palaemon; species Palaemon carinicauda. The sequence continues at coordinate 125,214,651 of NC_090732.1, read as the reverse complement.
CACCCTTACTGCGCGGTGAGTAACCAAACCGATGGTGTAAGGAGAAATGGCAGATATGGAGGTTGGAATCCACATAGGAATTCGACGTGCAGTACGGGTGTCCAACTGTACATTAAAAAAAAGATACTTGTTAATAGGAAACAAAGGAGTTTTACAGAAGCCTATTATAAAGAAGATACAAAGGAATCAATGTTAAAAAAAAACAAAAAAAAAAATAAACATGCACAGTAATTGCGCTATGACAATTCATTTTCCGTCTCTTTAAACCATTTTTTTTGGAGAGTATGATCACTGGGTCGAAATCTGAAGGCGTCTAAAATTCCAGGGAAAAAAACTTTTCACATTTTGGCCAGTTACATATCCCAAATGACTTCTCATAAATTTATAATGAACGAAACACAAATATTCAAAATAATTTTGCAATTCATATTGCATGAGATGAAATTTGTTCTACTGAATTTTTTATTTTAAACCAGATTTTAGATTAAGTCACTTTCTTCTCAGAATGCTGTGTTAAAAATTCGCCGTTAAAAAAAAAAAAAAAAAAAAAAAAAAAAAAAAAAAAGAAAAAAAAAAAAAAAAAAAAAAAAAACACACACACACCGGTAAAAATCCTGGAATAAAGGTTGCCAGGCATTTACCGTTTTAAAACGGATATATTGACGTAAAGGAGTGATATTACGGTCACTAACCCGTGATAGATAATGACACAGTAGGCTAAATATTACGGTCGCTTGTATTTTATTGAAATACGGCGAAGAACAGTACATTTTTATGGATAATTTCGGATCAAATTTACGGGTTTTTTTTTTAACAGTGCAGGTAAATTTTTTAACCTGATTTCTCATCTAAAGTAGTTGATCCTTTTCTTTTTAAATTCTTGTAAATTTTAGTATTTGTATGAAGCCCGATACTGATTGTGCCATAATACGAATAAATTGGGATTTTGTTAGCTTTTAAAGATAAAACTATCTTTATAAACGGAAAACACTAAAATTCATTATCATAAAAAGCAAGTTTTCTTTAAAAAACAGACAAGCTTTTTGAAATCTCAGTACAAAACATCAATATAAAATGAGGTATTGAATCATCTTAACTTCCATTTTGGATAAAACTAAAAGGAAATTAGTTAGCTAAGACATCATAATGCGAACAAGAACTAATACTTAGTATCAAAGGTATTTTCAAGACCAAAAATGAAAACCTCCGTTAAAAGATTCGTTGTCGGTAAACTGAACAGTTAATATGGGCTGTCAGGGCCATAAAACCATCCCTGGTCTATAAAAAAGGCCATTTCCTGGAGGGAAGTGAACGAAAAAATCACCAGGGGCCATTTCCAATGCAGGGACCATCATCATCGTTTGACGAATAGCTTAGGTGAAATGTTGTTTGTTTCTTGGCTTAGGATACCAGGAATAGCCATGACTTACAGAAACTCTTCTGCGTCCTAAGTTTTATCTATACATTTAGCCTTTTCATCCGTATTTATCAATCGCGGTTCATACATAAATAGATACTTTATATATGTGCGTGAATATATATATATATATATATATATATATATATATATATATATATATATATATATATATATATATACTATATATATTCATATATATATATATATATATATATATATATATATATATATATATATATATATATATATACTGTATATATATATATATATATATATATATATATATATATATATATATATAATTTAGATACAAAGTGAGCTATTAACAGATCTACATGTTGCGACACAAGCAGCCATTGCATTGATCCAGTTTCATTTGGGTAAATTGGAGGCTTTAATACTTTATACGAACCTTCGCTAGTGGGAACCCAAACGAAACCGGGAGTTCTTGTGAATGAAAGGCAGTTTCAGACTTAGCTCACCAATCAATAACACCAGATCATTTCGCCATCTCAATATTTTTTTGTGTGCATCCTTTGTTAACATCGATCCGGTGATACCCGGATAGCGGAAGCTTTGAAACTTTTTTAGGAAAATAAACGATACAAGTTATGCAAAATCATGAAAATAGAAAATAAACAATTGAGCCAAATATAAGAAAACATATTTTAAATAATGTGTTTTTCGGTAAAGGAAAACAATATCTTCTAATGTATATTACAAAGAGCAAGTGTGTGTATATATATATATATATATATATATATATATATATATATATATATATATATATATATATATATATATATATATATTTCCGGTCACGCTAAGCGGAATCGCCAGACGTATAACTAATCGGTCTCTCCCCGTCCCTCAGGAAGGGAAGAAAGGGAGTAGTTACATCAGTGTTACAGTAAGCTAATCATCATTAAATCTTTTATATTAATTTTTTTAAACGGTATCTCTCATCATTCTTTAAGCTGCTTAATTCTCACCTTTATTAAATTCTATTTCTTTTCATTCTTTAAGTTTCTTAATTCTCACCTTTATTTCATCTACATATTTTCCATATCATGTTAATTATCATTATTAACTATTTCTGTTGTTGTTATTCATCCTTCTTAACTGAATAAAAAATTCTCAATATTCATCGTATAGCATGAGCTTTCTAGAGCCGGTTCTCTCTTTCACTCTAGTCCAGATGTTCGAATCGAGGTTTTGACAAGAGAGCGGTCAGCTTTAATTGTATTCAAGTGTTAAGAAAAACTCTTACGTGTTGTGAATTAAATAAATCCGGGTAGGTGTTAAAGATGAATACGTTAACCTGCTATCTGTGTGAGGGTTTGAAGGAAGGAACAAATGAAGAGCTCCGCTAGAAGAAGCATTAAACTTTCATTTGAAACTCCATGAAAGAAATACGTTTTCTATGAGAAAACGTTTTCACGCCCTACTAACCTAATTTGCACGTGCAGGCGCAACACGCGGAAAAGGATATCGTAATGAGTTTATTTCGGAGTACTCTGCAAATATAGATGGATTTAAATGGTTCCCTATCTAGAGGACCAGGTAAACATGCCGGTTTTCTTATTGTTCTTATATGACAGTATGCAAGGATGCGTTTATTTTTTGAGTACTCTGCAAATATAGATGGTTTTAGCTAGTCCTTCATCTAAAGGACTCAGTAAACATGCGAGTTTTCATGTTGTTCTTATCTGACAGTATGAAAGCAGCATTTATTTTTGGAATACTCGATAAATATGGAAGGATTTAGCTGGTTCTCCATCTAGAGGACTCAGTAAACATGCGAGTTTTCATGTTGTTCTTTACTGACAGTAAGCAAGCATCGTAAATGCATCAGGGGATGCTTTCGATCAAATAAAAAATATCATCAGTGGCATGACTATATTAGGTCTGTTTATGAGTTTTAGTAATCTATTTAGGTTGGAATTACTCATGCAGCCGTTTTTGTTTTCCATTATGATAAGGTCAGACCGATTACCTCATTTTGCAATTATTTTGCTCGCTTTTGATGAAATGTTTTAATTTTGTTGTTTAATCAATGTTACTGAATTATCATTTTATATTCGTAATCTGTATTGCATTACCTTACTTTTGAAGAACTGTGCATTGAATTTTAATCTTTTTGATAATATTTTAATAATTTCAGTCATACAAATTTAATAATGATAATAATTTCAATCATTCTAATAATAATAATGATAATAATTCCAGTAATATCAACTTTAATAATGAAAATAACTTCAGTACTAACAACTTTAATAATGAAAATAACCTCAATAATTTTTATAATAATAATTTCAATAATATTTTCACTAACGTGTTTATCTACTAACAACCTCCTCTGCTAAAGACAGTTATCTAGTAAAAAAAATATCACGAAGTTCCAATAAGAAAAATTAAAAGGTCAAACCATGCACAATGATCTCAAAATGAAACTTCCATATTCAATTTTGATCCTTCCAAAATATGACCACA